>NC_073307.1:26371902-26671902 GCF_027595985.1 Sorex araneus | reverse complement strand
TCCAGTCCTCCTCCCCCCGCAAAAAAACCCCACATATATTATGTGGTAAGTCCTGAAAGGATCTATTTCTTGAAAACCCGATTTCAAATTTCGTTTCCATATTTTGGAAATAAAATATGGAGATCTGAAAACCTGTTTAATACAGCACTATACCTTAAATTCTATAAAGCTGTGGAAAACACTGAAAATTTACCAGATATATCAAACTCTCTAGCCTCCCCACCACGCATTCTACCTTCATGGCAATCTACTACTGATTTCCCACCAGATTCAGACGCCTTGAGAATGAACATTCTTTTCATTTCCTATTCCTCTCAAAAGAGTAAGTTACCCAGATATCTAGTAAGAGTTAAATATTTAAACACCAAGCTCTAATTTAAGATGAAATTGTTTAATCCCAGAAAATTAGAACGTGGGAACATGTTGTAGCTAAGATTTCATAAACAGCAACAGTCTTTGGAAAACGTGGGCCTAACTAAACATTTCCCCAAAGACCAGTCACATGGACTGAATGTTCAGTCTAGCTCCAGGGGTCTTCCAATGCCATCATCAATCCTCCAATGCTTTCTACACAAGGCATGCCTCTAGCCACATCTCTCCCAATGTTTCTGAATACTGAACCTGAAAAGTTAGTGATCGCTTAGAATACCTAAAAGACTATACAAGACACACTAAGTAACTTTTAAAAGGCTATTTTTAAAATATGCCTTACAATAATACCTGCCTCATTTGACAAGAGAATGTAAAAGGACTCAACATATCACTACCATTATATTCAGTTCCACACCAACTAGTAAGTTTTTGTTCAGGACAAAATCAATTTAAATTTGACTCCCTTAAATTGCAAACACCACAGCACAGTGTCTGAAAAAAAGTCTGAGATGCACATACAGCAAACTCACGGATCTGAATTTTCACATCAAACCACAAACGACTATGATTAATACTTCTCTAATAACTCTTGGTTTGACTAAATGCTAATGCGACACTACAACTCTGTAGTAAAATGAAATATTGCAAGCTTAATTTTGAAAAGGGGAGGTATTTTCTGTACTTCGAAAACTGTAGTTATCATGAGGCAACTCAAAATAGCTAGTATCTCAAATTGGCCAGCAGTTTTCCGGGCCCCTAGGGAAAGGGGTAACAAGGTACAAAGTTTAGCGTAAACAGGAGGTCACCTAAAACATTCCACGTTCAACCTCTTTGATAGAAATAATCCAAACGCTAAGCACCGTGTCTCAAATATAGAAGGAGCTCGATCAACAGTTACTACGACTACTCAGTCACAAAAACCCGGCAGCCCGTCCAACAAAGAGCTACGGCACAGAACTTGCTGGTCCGAACAGTTTATGTCGCTCTTTTTAAAACGAAAGGGCAAAACGCCAAGTATGTTAAGCTTGGAGAAGGGTTTCACACTATCCATTTTGAGTCCGCCTATAAATCACAAACTGACACTTGATTTCCAATCCGAAAGCTCCTTTTGTCGTATGACTCACCAAATTCGTTTCTTCCAACTAGGAAAATTAAGTTATACTTCCAAACTCACATGATAGCCCTCTTACGAATTAAGGTTGGGAGATAACGCTTTAAAAAAAAATAAAAAAAAATAATAAAACCCACGTTTTAAACAGGTCTGGAGAAGATTTCAGAACGCCCTCTCCCCCCCCCTCCGGAACAGCGCTGGGGCCGGGTGACCTTTCATTGGGACCCGGGATCCGGCCTACGCGGGCTGCCTTTGCTGGACCCTCCGGGCCGGGCGCGGACCCCAGCACCGCGGCCCGGGTGCCGGAGAGCCGCCGCGGCCCCGCGTCGCCGCCGCGGCCCGGGCCCCGCCGGTGGCCGGCCGGAGCCGGGTCCCGCCGCCGCCAGTCCCCACGGCGGCCCGGACCCCGCCACACTCGCGCTCCGCGGCCCGGGAGTCGGGGAAACGGCGCCATTTTAGGCGGCGGTGACGGCCGCGGCCAATCCCAGCGGCCAAGGCCAGGGGGCGCCGGGTCGCCCGGGAGCCGCCGCCGGGTGCCGGGCGCCGGTCAGGGCGGCTCGGGGGGGAGCCCGGGCCGGCGGCCTCCGCCATGTTGCGCCCTCCCTCCCCACAGCCGCCCCGTCCCGCGGCGGGCTCGGGCCCGGCGGCGCCCACGGCTCACCTTCTCGCAGAGGCTCTTGACCTGGGACTCGGACAGCTGCTTGCACTCGTTCAGCTGCTCGATCCACTGGTCGAGCTCCTTGGTGAACACCTTCTCGTCCATGATGCCACCCGCCCCAACCGGCTGCCGCTCCGCGCTACTCCCGCGCCGCCGCCCGCACCCGGGCCACACGCACACGCCGCCGCCGGCTCCTTACGGGGGGGGGGTGTGCGGTGGTGGTGGGGGTGTGGGATGGTCCCTCGGCGTTGACAACAGGCAGCTGCTCCTGCCAAGGCTCGGCCGCCGGCCACTGCCCTCCTTCCCCGCTCGCTCTTAGCCCCAGAGCTCGGCTCTCTGTAATGGCGGCCGCCGGCGTGGTGACGTCACGCCCGGCGTCAGGAGGCGGCGGGGCGCGGAGGGCTCAGCGGGAGCCGGCGCGAGCTGCGCAACTGCAGAGCCGACGCCGGCCCGATTCCGGCGGCGGGACGCGGCGCCCGGGCGCAGGCGCAGCGCGGCCTGGGCGCCTGTCGGGCGTGGTCGTCCGCGAGGGCGGGCCGCGAGGGGGAAGGGAGGCCGAGGTCGCTGAGCGCGCGGCTCCTCCCAGAGCGCCGGAACCGGCGCGGGGTGCGAGTCTGGAGGCGGGGGAGGCTCAGCCTGGGGACTACGGGAGCGGGGGAAGGGGGGGTTGTTGTCGCTGCGGGACGCTTTATCCCTCAGGATAGGTCCCGCCTCGCTTTTTGACCCGGGAGCGGTAGCCGGATCCAGGAAATGAGGGTTGCGACCCCGACACTCCTGCCCGGTGCTGCGGCGAGTGAATGGCGTGGGGGGGGGGGGGGTGTCTTCTAATGTGGGGAAGGAGCGGGAGCCTGCCCGGAACGGCCTCCTCTACCTCGGGGCGTGCCTGGCACCTTCTAATTAGGTCGCTGGTAGGCGGAGGAGGGTGTAGTCGCCGGGGGAGCTGCGCGCCGAGCACCTGACTCCCCCGCTCACACCTGTCCCCGAGCCTGGCTGCTCGCCGGGCGCCGTGCTAGCAGCCTCCCGCTTGGTCCGCTGCAGCCCCAGGTGTGCGCCTTCCTGGAACCCGTGTCCCCTCCCACCCCCCGGGAATGGAAGCCGCTCAGCTGCCCGCGCTGGCCTCCTTTCTGGGGGGATGTGGGCTGTGAGATGGACGCACCCGACCTGACGGCCTCGCGGTGGTGGTAGGAGCCGCGACGGACGAGCTGCACTTTAGACACAGCCCGGTTCCCTCCGGGATGGGTCCTCAGGCTGGCATAGAGTCTCTTGGGGCTTCCGGAATGTTTTCACGTTCCATTGTCCCTGCATTCACAGGAGTACTTAGTTGACTCCGTAGAGCACCAGCTCTGCGCGAGGACCGGTGCTTTGGAAGAGAGAAAGGGCCACTCCCGAACGCACAAGGAGCCCTGCCTCAGTGGCGCTCATATTCTCCCGAAGCAACCGGCTTTCAGTGGTTTAGGGACACGAGAACGTTGCGCAGGCTGATCCCCACACATGGGCCCCGCCGGGAACGACCCCTGAGCACAGAGTTCGGAAGTCTCCTGAGTACCTCCCTCTGTGGCCCACCACTCCCTGTCCCCAGGGCTAGAAACTGGTCGGAGGGTAACAATGATGTCCACTGGACCTGAGGGAGGAAAGCGTTCCAGGGATATTAGCCATAAAGAACAAGGCGAGACTGGCTGCTCATACCCTAGCTTCTTCCTTCTACTCAATTGCTCTTGACCCTGACCCTGGCATTCCTCTTCCGTGTCAGCGATGAGATGCTCCTAAGGGGCTGAAAATCCGGCTTCATCCACCTTGACAACCTGCTTGGCCAGGCAGACTGGCTAGACCCTCCCAGCTTGGAAATTGCAGTTTAGCTTTCTCTTTGTACCTCCCACTAGCAAGCACAAAGAAAGTACTTCAGATCTACAATCCTAGAGGCTTATAACAAACATACTTAATTTGCCAGACTGGTTTTTAACTCAAATTCTGGCTTTTTTTTCTAGTCAACATAGCCAAACAATAGGAAAATATGAGTTAAGATCACAGAGAAGGGACTGTATGACAGTGATAGTTGGAACTGATCTCTCTGGACAAGAACTGAGAACTGAAAGGCGGTAAAGGGATATGCATAATGACCCTTCAGTAACAGTATTGCAAACCATAATGCCTAAAAGGGAAAAAAGGGGGAGAGAGAGAGAGAGAGACGCACACACACACAGAGGAAAAGTATCTGCCAATACAAAAGTATCTGCCATAGAGGCAGGATTGACTGGGGGGAGGAAACTCAGGACATTGGTGGCACAAAATGTACACTGGCGAAGGGATGGGTGTTGGAATACTATATGACTGAAACTCAGTTATAAGTTTAAGATCGTGATGAAATGAATGAAGGAAAAAAATCACTTGGTGCCCATGACTATAAAGCCATGCCTAGTGTGCTATCTAATCTTATTCATCTAGGTTGCCAGGTGCTTATGTGAGGTCTTATCTTATCTAATGGGGCAGGTGGCAGGCAGGTACTCAAAGGAAGGGAACATGCCCAAGAGAGAGGTCAGCATCTACCTCTTCAAGTGACCATGAAGAGGTCACTTCATCCTTCTGAATGCCATACTCATACAGCTGAGTGTCCAAAAATAGGAAACTGGTTCACTGTAACTCCCCTTTTTCTGTTTTCTTAGCTAGAAAGGTGGAGGGAAGAGAGGATGGGGATGATGTCCGTTTACTAGATTTAAAAAGCATTGAGAGGGACTGGAGAGATAGTATAGCGCTAAGGCCCTAGTCTTGCATCCCACTGACAGTGTCAATCTCCAGCATCACATATGATTCCTGGGCACTGCCAGGGATCATTCCTGAGCATAGAGTCAGAAATAGCTAGATTATAAATGGGATTTCTAAAATGCTATGAGCTCTTTGTTACTAGCATCAATGTAGGTATAATTTATTTTCTCTTGATGCAGATTAGTTTGCTCATACCACTACAAAAATGGAGGAAAGATATAATTATATGAACTTAAAACATCCTGCCAAATAATTAGATACCATGGCTTAACTTCTTAAAGAATAAATTCTAGGAAGCTCTTATTAGCATTAGGCAGTAAGTAAAGCATTAAGATTATAAACAATACAGAATACCAAATCAGAGTATCTTTTTCATTAGATACTAGATTAGAAATCTAGAACTCTTAACTCTGTACAGCTCAGAATAACCTGTGAATCTGAGATTTTTAGTTTGATTATGTGATTTTGATTAATAGGACCTATCTCAATTCTAGAACTGTGGAAAACTTGGAACAAAAAGTTAAAAGCAAATGAAAAGGAATTTTTCACTTAATTTATTGGCAAAAAACTAGTGAATAAGGATCTGGAGAGATAGTGGATAGGGCGCTTACATTGCACATGGCCAACCCAGGGTCAATGCCCAGCATCCCATACAGTCCCCTAAGCACTGCCAGGAATAATTTCTGAGTGCAGAGCCAGTAGTAACCCCTAAGCATCGCCGGATGTGGCCACAAAACAAGAAGAAAAAAAAAAGCACAACGACAAAAATACCTAGTGAAAACCCTCCTGAATGAATGAAACAAATATGCTTAATATTCTCTAAGAATGAGTGCTAGGGGCCAGAGCAATAGTACAACAGGTAGGGCGCTTGCCATACATGTAGCCAGCCTGGGTTCAATCCTCAGCACTCATATAGTCCCTTGAGCCCTGCCAGGAGTGATCTCTGAGCACTGAGCTAGGAGTAGTCCCTGAATACCACCAGGTATGGCCCCTAATAAACAGAACAAAAAAAAAGAATCTTTGCTTAGATAAAGATCTGAACCTAAAGCAAATCTTAGTGTTGCTTATAATGTTTAACCATAGCTATATATTAGAATCATCTGCTGATGGGGGCAGGGTAGAAGGAGGAGAACTGAGAACAAATAATTTTATAATAGGCATTCTTGGCCAGATACAAACATTGAGGTCAAACATGGTGAAGGAGTATTTATCAGCAACATGAGAAACATTTCTTAGAAATTCTCTTGGTTTTGGGTTTAGTGTATTCTTTCACTTCTAGTTCCCTGACTCTAAACCCACAGAGACAAAGTACAGATGGAGTCAGATGGGCCTGGGTTTGAATTCTGATTCTGCAACTATTTTTCTCTGTAAAGCTTGTCAAGTGACCAACTTTTCTAAGTCCCAATTTACTCATCTATAAACTGGGGTAATTATAATGCATAGTGGTCTTTGGTAACAGAACATAAAGGTATAAATATAATATGAAGCCAATAGATAGGGCCAGATATGGTGCTTATCTTGCATGCATGCTCCTAGCTTTGATGCCCAACACTGCCTGTGGTCCCCTGAGCACAAAACAAAGCAAAAAAGATAAACTCATTGGATAAAGTGGGAGTAAAGGAGGAAATTCAAAGAGAGGCAGAGATGGAATTAAAAGAATACCCTCTCCCTTTGCTATCACACAGATTTGTGGAATCATCTAGGAATAAATTCAAGAATTAGTATAATTGGTCAATCTTCTGTTTCTGTCATCTCAGAATCTTGTACCTGAAAAAGGGTCCCATATCTAGTAACATGCTGTCATCTTGTCAGATACTTCTATAACCCAAAAGCCCCAAATAAAGACCTTGGCCGTCAGCAGCTGAAGTGTTTCTACCCATGAAAATCCAGCCATGTGTCTCTAGTCTGCCCAACTACATGGTTTATGCACTCTATAGATATAAAATAGATATATAATGAAGGCCCATAGTGATAATACAGCAGGTATGGCGTTTGCCTTGCATGCGACCGACCAGGGTTCTATTTCTGACATTCCATATGGTTTTCCAAGCACCTCCAGGAGTAATTCCTGAGTGCAGAGCTAGGAGTAACCCCAGAGCATCACCAGGTGTCAACCCAAATAATCAAAAAAAAAAAAGATATGTAATATATATTTGCAACTCATAGGTATCTATCCCTTTTGCTTTCCTTTGTGGTTTTTCAAAAAATATTATTTACATTTAATTGGAATTAAAATGTTATCAATATGGAATTAAAATTTTATCAATATGGCCCAAACTTTGTGGCCAGGAACTTTGCCATAGATATAATACAGCCCTTTGCCCAGCTACTGAAGCTTGGTAAGGAAAGAGAGAGAAATGATCATGTTCCCTGGTAGTATTCAATTCTGTTTCGAAGGCAATTTTTTTTCTCTATTACTAAAAAAAATCTCTGGAAGGGAAAGCAAAGTTCATGACTCCAGAAGATTACAATTTTAGAATACTGTCATCAGCTCTGTAACTATTAAAAATATTATGTCCTGGGCTGGAGAGATAGTATAGCAAATTAGGGCACTTTCCTTGCACAAAGCCAACCCTAAGTTTGAATCCTCAGCATCCCAGAATGTCTCCTGAGCACCGCCAGGAGTAATTCTGAATGCAAAGCCAGGAGTAACCCCTAAGCATCGCTGAGCGTGGCCCAAACCCTCCCCACAATGTTAGGTCCTTATGGATGACCAACAGGCATATAAAAAAGTTCTCATTGTCACGAAATGCGAAGCAAAACAATACTAAGATATCTCACACAAGCGAGAATGACATATATCTAAAAGTCTAGAAACAGTCTGTGTTGGTGGGAAAGGAACCCTCACCCACTGTTGGTGGCAATATCATCTGGTTCAGCCTCTATGGAAAACAGTATGGATATCTCTCCCAAAAATAGGAATAAAACACACATATGACACAGTGACAGCTTCTTGACATCACCAAAGCATAAGACATAAACTTGAAAAATATATGTATGCCCATGTTCATCACCACACTTAGTATAATAGCCAAGATATGGAAACAACCCACATGCCCAGCAACAGATAAATGGATCAAGAAGTTGTGGGACAAAAAGAAAAAAAAAAAAAGAAGTTGTGGGGTCAGAGAGATAATAGAGTAGGTAGGGTGCTTGCCTTGCATGTGGCTGACCTGGGTTTGATTCCCAGCATCCCATATGGGCCCCTGAGCACAAGAGTAATTAATTCCTGAACGCAGAGCCAGATTGGCCTGAGCATTAATGGGCTGTGCCCTTCCCCCACCCCGCAAAAACAAAACAAAACAAAAATGTTGTGGTATGTACACACAACAGAATACTATGCAGCTCCAAGAAAGAACAAATCATGCAATTTTCAGCAACGTTGGTGAAACTAAAATGAAGTCAGAAAGGGATACAGAATGATATTACTCACATATGGAACCTAAAGATACACAGCAATGGGGCTGGAGCAATAGCACAGAGGGTAGGACGTTTGCCTTGCACACAGCCGACCCGGGTTCAAATCCCAGCATCCCATATGGTCTCCTGAGCACCGCCAGGGGTGATTCCTGAGTGCATGAGCCAGAAGTGACCCCTGTGCATTGCTGGGTGTGACCCAAAAAGCAAAAAAAAAAAAAAAAAAAAAGATACACAGCAAGGTGGCAACAAAGAGCCAATGGCAACATGTTGGAAGAACTGACCCACACAATAGAGTTGGAGTGGAGGGATTGAGAGGGAAGGGCATTGGGTCATGGGGGTGGGTACACTGGTGATGCTTATGGTGTTGAAATTATATCTGTGGGGAACCACCAATAATAACATTGACAATCACAAAATCTCAATTAGAAAAAGAAAAAGATGTCTTGACAGAAAATTATTCACAATATATTAAAATCTTACAAAACGATGCATAAGTTTAACCTAAATTTGTGGAAGAGACCATAGAAAGATATATAGTGAGGTATTAATTGTGGTTACTGCTAATGAGTTGGACTGTTTTTTAATTTTTCCTTTCTGGTGAAGATGATTGAACCCAGGGCCTCATAAATACAAAAGATGCACTTAGGGCCGGAGTGATAGCACAGCGGGTAGGGCATTTGCCTTGCACGCGGCCGACCCGGGTTTGATCCCCGGCATCCCATATGGTCCCCCAAGCACTGCCAGGAGTAATTCCTAAGTGCAAAGCCAGGAGTAACCCCTGAGCATTGCTGGGTGTGACGCAAAAAGAAAAAAAAAATGCACTGAGATAATGTCCTTTATTCCCCCCACCCTCATTTTTTCTCTTCCTCCTTTTTCTTCTGCTGTCTCACCTTATATTCCTTCTCCTCTTTTTATGTATTTATCTTTGCATTTTTAGGGCACACCTGGTGGTGCTCAGGACTTACTCCTGGCTATATGCTTAGGGATAACTCTTGGCAATGCTGGGGAACCATATGCAGCGCTGGGGATCGAACTGGGTTATATGTGTGGAAGCAAGCACCTTATCGTCTCTCTGCCCCATCCTTTCCCCCCTCTCTTTGGTAGTTCTCCTACGTCATCAGGAATACATCCAGTGATCCAGTGATGCTGACAGGGAGTGGGGGATGCTACAAAGAACCAAACTCAGGGTCTCATGCCTTTGAGCCATATAGCCAGCCCTATTTTCTTTCTTTCTTCCAAGTACAGTTCTTCTGTAATAAAAACATACTGCTTTTGTCAGGTGAGAGGAAAATTGTCAGAATATCGGAGTAACCATGACAAGGAACCACTTGAGGGAAATCACTGGCCCAGAGAACATGTAGTTGATAGTCCCTTATATTCTACTTTGCCCAGGAATAAGGCTCAGGAGGCCCCATTTTCTTTTTTTTTTTTTTTTTTGCTTTTTGGGTCACACCCGGCGATGCACAGGGGTTACTCCTGGCTCTGCACTCAGGAATTACCCCTGGCGGTGCTCAGGGGACCATACGGGATGCTGAGAATCGAACCCCGGGTCGGCTGTGTGCAAGGCAAACGCCCTACCCGCTGTGCTATTGCTCCAGCCCCCAGGAGGCCCCATTTTCTGTGAAAAGCAGCCTCAGCTCTCCTGGGGCTTTCTCTCGACTTAATTCAATGCAGCCATTTCTCTTGCTGTCCTTCTCACTAGACTCTCTTCCTCTCCATATGCACCCCTTCCTTTCCATCTTCCACCTCTTTGTTCAGCCTCTCCCTGCTGGATGCCCACTCTTAGCTGTATGAGTTCGCTCATCCTTTCAGATGCAGTTCAACCTGAGTCACTTTACAGTTCCTTTGACGATTTTGGTTCTGTGTGTGGGGGGGGGGGGTGGGGGGGGTCACACGCAGGGATGCTCAGAGGTTACTCCTGACTCTGCACTCAGGAATTACTCCTGGCAGTGCTTGGGGGACCATAGGGGATGCTGGGGATTGAACGTGGGTCAACCACGTGCAAAGGCAAACACCCTACCCATAATACTATCATTCCGGCCCCTTTGGTTTTCTTTTGACTTAAAGTACCTCGAAGACCCAGGAGGTTCCCAGGAGACCCCACCCCCACTCCCTCCTAGATGGGCAGAACAGTAGAGACTAAACATGTGAGAACAAAGGTTTGCACAGAGGACTTTTTTTTTTTTTTTTTTGCTTTTTTGTGTTACAACCGGTGATGCACAGGGGTTACTCCTGGCTCTGCACTCAGGAATTCCTCCTGGCGATGCTCAGGGGACCATATGGGATGCTGGGAATCAAACCCGGTTCGGCCATGTGCAAGGCAAATGCTCTACCTGCTGTGCTATTGCTCCAACCCCTGCACAGAGGACTTCTTGACTGGGCAAGCCCAAGTGGAGTTTTCCCTAAAGATTCCCTGAGAAGGAAGAAGAGATAGTAGCCCAAGGAGCTGAGTACAATCCCTAAGGTCTGAGCTCAATCCCTGGCACTAAATATGGTTATGCCATCCCCTACTCCCCAGAACCCAGCTGGGAACAGATTCTGACCATCTCCAGGTGGGACCAAAACCTCATCCTGCCTCCATTTTTCCCCCCAGAAATATTTTGGAGGAGGGAGAAACCTGCAGTTCTCCAGAGGGAGGGAAGTTTTGCATATTTTTCATTCTTTATCCCCCTGGTTAATGAGCTCACCAGTATTCTAGCTTGGCTCCAGGCAAGATTTAGTAATCAGAGTTTCCCAAGGGGTGAACTTGCAAGTATAGAGGCATCGAACAGTACGTAAATTTTATTTGCAAGGAGAGAAAGGTCTACACTGTTCTGCACGCTGATGGATAGAAAACACCCTCCCCTCTATGCTTGAAGGGGGACCCTTCAATTTACTAGGTACTTCTACATTTATTTTAATTTGGGGAGGTGTTGGAGGCCCACCCCAAACTGTGCTTGTGGCTACTCCCAGTTGAATGTTTGGAGAACTATATAGTGTGAAAGATCAATAGGGGCGGGGCGGGGCAGGGCGAAGGGGAGGGGGAGTGGGGAAGGGTCCTATAAGTCAGTCATGCGTTCCAATAAGCTCATCTTTAAATTCTGGTGAAAGATACTTTAATTGGTCTACAAATGTATGATCAGAAAGTGTGTGGGGGGAGAAATACAAAAATCGAGCACTGGGTAGGTAGTTCAGTGTCTATAGGTTAATAGTTGGTTCTTAGTGAAATTTATCAGCTATGCAGGCGGGGGATGAGGGGGCTTGGGGGCGGGAGGTATACTGGGGTTTTTGGTGGTGGAATATGGGCACTGGTGAAGGGACGGGCATTGTATAACTGAGACATAAGCCTGAGAACTTTGTAACTTTCCAGATGGTGATTCAATAAAATGAATAATTAAAAAAATAGTTGGTTCTTAGAAGAAGGATATGAATCAGTTGTCTATGGAGGAGCAAATAAGGGAAAGGTGAGCCTCTGACATGTAGCAACAATGACTAACCAAGCATTTGTTGTTATTGTTGCTGTTTTTTTGTCTTATTTTGGGGTCACACCTGGTGGTTCTCAGGGGACCACGTGGTGCCAGGGACTCTGCATGCAAAGTACTTTCTCAGTCCATTAAGCTACCTCTCTGGCCCAAGACCACATTTATTAAGCACTTACTATGTGTCAGGTACTCTTCTAAGGGCTTTATATATTAATCATTTAATCAGCACAACTTAAAAGGTAGATACTATTGTTATCCTCATTTCACAGATGAAACTAGGTACAAAGGGACTAAGTAACTTATATAAAATAAAACAAGTAGTAAGTACAATAGTTGAGTTCAAATGCAGACTGTCTGATTTCAATGCCCACACTTTTATTTTAGTGGAGTTGGGGTGGGCCACACCTAGTGGTGCTCGAGGGTCAGGAGCTAACTACTGCCACAGATCAGTCTGTGTGTCGTCCTTTGAGCTACCTCTTCAGCCCAGTACCCACAGTCTTTACAAGTGAGTCTTTAGCCAATCACAAGTGATTTTCAATGAAAGGAAGACCTTGACCATTAGACCACCTGAAGGTGCTAATGCCTAGCAATTTCCAAAAATGGTAGTTTGATTTACATATACTTGTAAGAAATGAGGCAGAGAGTCCAGTTCTCCTATGCTAACATCTTGATATATCATAGCACAATACAACTGGAACATTGATACAGACATATTCACCTGCCTTATTCTGATTTCACCAGTTTCATATGTATTTATTGTGTATATGTTGTGTCTGTATATTTACTGCTATACAATTGGTGCCCGCTCAAGCAAATCGATGAACAATGGGATGACAGTGCTACAGTGCAGTGCTACAATTGGGAATTTTTTAAAAATATATGTTCTTTTCTGGGTAAAAGTTTTTAGCTATGATCAGATTCAATATTGGAGATGTAAGAAAGGAGTTTGATTCCAAAGCACGGTAACTACAGTACCCCAAACTGCTGTAGCTCTCTGTTCCATTGGCAACACTTAACAAGCATTTACAGCACAGCAGGCATACAGATGTACATGGAGGCCAAGAGATGGAAGAGGCATAGGGAGAGTAAGAGAATGGCAAAAGTGCATGAGACACAGTCCGCTGTGTCCCAGCGGGGGAAGATAGGCACCCTAATAGGTAAACAACTCTCTATTAAAAATGTACACTCAAGAGGGTTGGCTTTGCTTGGGGCAGTTTGTGAAGTGCTTCCACAGAAACAGATGCTTGAAGAGTAGTCCAGAACTCTTTAACTGACAAGAGAACTGTTAAAAATCCCTCCTCTTAGGTTATATCTATTCTAGATGTTTTGAAGCAAACATAGGAAACTATGCCCGCATTGTTAATTCTGTAATGTTAAGGTGTCAGATTCTTCAACTATCATGTGCTGCTGATGAGGTCAAGGGATTTTTTCCTTCTGAGTCTATTTTCCACTGTCATATCCAAACTGGATACCAGATCTTACTTCTTAGCTTGAGAAAGGCCTTGATCACATAAGAGCTTATATTTAAAGCATGAGTGATGAGAACAGACCGTAGCTACGTCCCTGCCCCTGGCCCATTTCCAAGAACCCTCCTGTCTACTAAAGGCTCTGGATACTGGGGTAGGAGAGATAGTACAGCAGATGGAGCACTGGTCTTGCACGTGGTTGACCCAGGTTCAATCCCTTGCATGCCATATGGTCCCCCTGAGTACCACTGGGAGTAATTTCTGAGCGCAGAGCCAGGAGTGACCCCTGAGCATTACTGGGTGTGGCCCAAAAATAAATTAAATAAAGACTGGACACTAATTCTCTAGTGGCTAGGGATATCCGAACTGACCAGAACCATGAGGCATACAGCTCTGCTCTCTAATCCATTCTCTAGTCATGGGATCTCCTTTCCACAAGGGTTCCTTAGGAACCTCCAGTGACTGGGTGCCCTGCCCTCCCCAACCCAAATGACAGCTATTCCATATTCACTGGTGGCTATCAGGGCTGATTTCTCTGTGAATTCAAGTTCTTTCGTAAGCAGTTGAGGTCATCATGGTTTCAGAGAGCTCCTTCTTGTTGGGGCTGGACTGAGCTACCAGGATGAGCCCAGTGGCTTGGATGAGGTTGAACGTATTCTTTTGGCTGCCTTAGTAAATAACTTCCTAAATATAACAATTGTCAGTCTTTTTTTTTGTCAGATCCCCGGTTCTGCTTAAGCCTGTTTGTTGTCAGTATGCAGATCCTAGGTACTAAGCCTGTTTGTTGTCAGTATGTAGATCCTACATTGTTTGTTTTCCCGTACGCAGGAGAACTTTGCATGATCTTCCCGTAACTCCTTTGGTGACTGTATTCTGCTCTTAATTGGTGAATGTATTGCACCCTTAAGAGTTTCCATGATCAACGTAATCAAGGTAAAGAGAAAATGAAGTGAAATTCATCAGTTATACAGTTGGAGGTAGGGGGGCAGGGGCGGGGGTATACTGGAATTTTTGGTGGTGGAATATGGGCACTGGTGAAGGGATGGGTGTTTGAATATTGTATAACTGAGACATAAACCTGAGAACTTTGTGATTTTCCACATGGTGATTGATAAAAATTTTTTAAAATAAATAAATAAGAGTTTCCATGATCAATAAAAGGAGATTACGGGGCTCTCTACTTTTGTCTAAGAGTCAAAGAGAACCTAGACCCTCCATGAAATACATTTCTTCCGAGTTCCTTGTCTCAGCGCCTCCGACCACACGAACATTCACGCAATGCCTTCTTTCTGGTACAATTTGGTGCCAAGAAGCCCAGAACCCTACTTCAGGACCACCCTTAGAGGAGACACCCTAGAAGCCTGATGCAGGGCATTACTTTTTTTCTTTTTCTTTTTGGGTCTTTGTCAGGGACTGTTACATTGTCCAGAGTAACAGTCAACAGTTACTCCTGGCTCTGCATTCAGAAATTACTCCTGGCAGTGCTTGGGGGACCTTATGGGATGCCAAGGATAGAACCTGGATCGGCTACATGCAAGGCAAACACCCTACCCACTGTACTATCGCTCCGGCCCCAAAGCATCACTTTTTATAAGCTCATGTTCTTATGAAAACTGTTTAATCCCTAAATCTTAATATCATCATCTGTATGATGTGGATCATAATAATACTATTCTTATAGGGTTATTTTAAGCATTAATTAAATTAACCCATGTAAACTTAACACATAACAAACACTTCCTATATGTTAGCTATATTTAACATCTAATTTTATAATAACATTATGAAATTATTTTTACTTATTTATGATATGATGGATGGAGCCCAGGTCTACTATGTGCAAAGCATACTCCTTCCACTGATTTGTATTGCTGTCACACAATTATTTGTAAAATAAAGATCACTGAAGAAAATATGTCATATTACTGACATGTTTAAGAATGAAACATTTCAGGTGCCAGAGTGATGGCACAGCAGGTAGCATACTTGCCTTGCACAAACCCCCTGGGTTTGATACCTTGCACATTATTATTTTTATTATTATTATTATTATTAACCTTTATTACAGTAATTTTAGAGGCAAGTGAGATAGTACAATAGGCAGAGCATTTGCCTTGTGTGTGGGTCACCCGAATTCGATCCCAGCATCCCAGAAGTTCCTCCTGAGCACAAAGCCAGGAGAAAGGCCTCAACATTGCCAGATGTGGCTCAAAAACAAACAAAAAAAATAAGAAAAAGAAATCTACCTAGTACGACTAGAGAGCTGACTTTCAGGGCTGGGACATGCTTCACGAGGAACCCAGATTTTACCCCTGCCACCATGAGGTCCCCTAAGTACTGCTGAGCCAGAAGTAGCCCCTGGTGTGGTCCCAAGTGCCAAAATACAAAAAAAAAAAAAAAGGTGTTATTTTATTTATTTATTCATTCATTTTTTGCTTTTTGGGTCACACCCGGCGATGCCCAGGGCTCACTCCTGGCTTTGCACTCAGGAATTACTCCTGGCAGTGCTCGGGGAACCATACGGGATGCTGGGAATCGAACCCAGGTCGGCTGCATGCAAGGCAAATGCCCTACCCGCTGTGCTATCGCTAAAGCCCCAGAAGTGTTATTTTAGATTTTTAAAATTTATTTTACTTTTTTTTATAGAGACCCCATCTTCAGTGGGAGCTAAGTGAGAAGGCCTCTCCAACAATGCTGTGGGCTGTTTGGTTTGGTTTTGTTTGGAGCCACACCCAGCGTTGCTCTGGGGTGTGGCCCCCAAGCAGTGCTTGGAGGTCAAAGTTGTGCCTGGGATCAAACCTATGGCTCCCTTGTGTAAAACACACATGCCAATCCTCTGAGCTATTTTGTGGCCTATAGCCCTGTAAATCTGTCAGTGTTCAACTTGAAAGGACAGAGTCCAAAGATATAGTACAGGGGCTAAGGCTTTGCACATGGTTAATCTGGTTTATTCCTCAGCGTCACATACAGTTCAAGAGTGAGCCTCAGGGGCTGGAGAGATAGCACAGCGGGTAGGGCGTTTGCCTTGCACGCGGCCGACCCAGGTTCAAATCCCAGCATCCCATATGGTCCCCTGAGCACGGCCAGGGGTAATTCCTGAGTACAGAGCCAGGAGTAACCCCTGTGCATCGCCAGGTGTGACCCAAAAAGCAAAAAAAAAAAAAAAGAGTGAGCCTCAGTGCAGAGCCTGGAGTAAGACCTGAGTACTGCTCGTTATGGCCCCCAAATTAAAAGGATGCATAAAGGGTTGCATCCCTTGATTAATAAATCACTGTCATCATCATCATCATCATCATCATCATCATCCCGTTGATGGTCGAATTTCTCGAGTGGTCTCAGTAACGTCTCCATTCATCCTAGCCCTGAGATTTTAGGAGCCTCTCCTTACTCTTCCTTCCCAATGATGCCGCATTGGAGGTTCTTTCAGGGTCAGGGGAATAAGACCCAGCATTGTTACTGGTTTTGGCATATGAATACACCACGGGGAGTTTGCGAAGCTCTCCCATGTGGGCAGGAAACTCAGTAGTCTGCTGGTTCTCCCAGAGGGAGAAGTAGGCTATAAGATGTCTCCCCGCAAAGCAAAGCGGCCTGGAGCTTGCTTTTAAGTCTCTGGATGTTGGCCATTGATGGGATTACAGGGCGTTGGGGAGGGAGGGGGCGCAGACCCTGGGTGTGACCGCCTAGCTACTGGAAAATGGGAAATCTGGACAGAAGAGGCCCAGTTCCGATCCGAGCAGGCCTGGAGGTCTCAGCCCCGTGTCCCACACACCTGGGTTCCTCTGCCGGTACCTTCATGCGTGAGGTTCATTTAAACGTGTGGAGAGGGACCTTGAACATGGCTGTGGCTAAGGCTCTGGAGGTCTTCAACCACGGGAGTTCTGCTTGGGGCGGGGAAGGAAGCTGGAGCCCATCCCCTTCGAGGGGCCCCAGGGAAGACAGCCAGGTGCTCGGGTCAGAGACTCTCTGCCAATTAATTAATAATAATATAATTAATTAATATGCCAATTGATTGATAAATCACAAGCAATATTTGCCTTTGAATATCAAAATCCCCAACAGGATTTAAAGACTCAGTATTGCTGAAGTATTTTAACCCAAGGACTTAAATCCACACTAGTCAGGAGGGCCCTACATTAGTATCTTTAGGATTTATAGCCAGTGGAGGGAATTTTCCTCCAGTTTAATTTACTAATGACTAGTCCTACCAAAGACATCTGCAACAAGGATAAAAGGGAGATCCATGGCTACTGGTGAATTAGAAACACGTCAAACTCCCCTTGCTAGACAATCCAGCTATAAAACAACAGGTTTGCATAATAAAAAATTCAGCTACTTTACTGGCAAGTTAAAACCAAACAAACAAAAAACAAACCCACCCACACACACACACAAAAAACAACTCAGCCCTAGAATATGGTGTGAAAATAATAGAAAAAATTTTGTTTAGCTCATCAGATTCTCAAAGACACCATCCTTTGCCTCCAAACTGGGCCAAGTAAGCCACCTTACTAAAGATGAAAATAACTGAGTAACTCTCATCACTGAAAGTATTAGATTTAGACCAAATAACATATTAAAATATTTATGATAGGTTGATCTATCTCATTCAGCCTGAACAAGACACCTAGAAGAGGTTGTTCAAATCTCTTGATCAGGGGCTGGAGCGATAGCACAGCGGGTAGGGCATTTGCCTTGCACGCAGCCAACCTGGGTTCGAATCCCAGCATCCCATATGGTCCCCTGAGCACTGCCAGGGTTAATTCCTGAGTGCAGAGCCAGGAGTAACCCCTGTGCATCGCCAGGTGTGACCCAAAAAGAAAAAAAAAATTTAAAAAAAAATCTCTTGATCAGAGGATCAAGAGTGATAGCACATTCGGTAGGGCTCTTGCTTTGCATGAAGTTTACCTGGGTTTGATCCCCCCAACACACACCCTATATGGTCCCCTGAGCCCTGCCAGGAGTGATCCCTGAGCACATAGTAAGCCCTGAGTACTGCCTGTCGTGGCACAAAACCCAAATCTCTTAACCAGGGTCACCAGTTACACCATTTGAATTCAGCAACACTTCTTAAATTCCTGAGCCTGGGTCTTTTATTTTGGGATCTTTGGGCCACACTCAGTGGTGTGCAGGGCTTACTCCTGGTTTTGTGCTCAGGGATCAGTCTCCTACGATCATACATGGTACCTTGGGATGAAACCAGGTTGGCCATGAGCAAGGCAAGAGCCTTATCCCTGTATGATCTCTCCAGCCCTGAGTCTGGGTCTTTATGAACAATAGATCTTCCCCAAATATGCTTCTACGTGAAATGACGGCAGCCTGTGCAATGGCTACCATGCCCTGCTGCACCTGGGTAAGTGTGTCTGGGATGATGGTGGAGAGCCATCAGGTTACTGGACAGAACCGGGGCCCAGATATGAATACTAACACCTGGGGGACTGGATGCTTCCCTGATTTCCTCATCTCTCTTGAATTCACTTATTTGATTTCAATTCTCCTCATCTGCTTATTTGGACCCAGTATGGTTTAACCAGTGTTATGTTAAATTACCTCATTAGTCTGAGCCCTGTTCAAACTCCTGTTCTTTAAGAATTTCCTTGCCACAAGAATGGACTCAAATAACCTTAAAGTCATTCTATTTAAGGGCTGAGACTTTTGGTGCCTGAAGCATCCATGAAGTTTTGTTTTGTTTTTTAATTTATTGAATCACTGTGAGAACAGTTACAAACATTTCCAATTTAAGTCTCGGTCATACAATGATCAAACACCTATCCCTTCACCAGTGCACATTTTCCACCACCAAGAAACCCAGTATAACCCCCTTCCACCTCTCCTCCTGCCTGTTTGGCAGAAGATTTCCACTTTACTCTCTCTCCATTTTGATCACATTCAATATTTTGACAAAAGACCCACCATTATTATTTGGAATTTTCCCCAACAATCAGGCCTGTTGAAAAGGCATCATTAGGTAATTTGTTTTCTATTGCTGATTAGGAAGAGTATTTCTGATTATGAAGAGCATTTATATTGCTGATTATGAAGAGCATATGGATTTCTGATATTTAAGTAGTAAGTCTGGAAGGATTTCTGCCCAAAGCCACTGGGTTCCGAGATTGGTTTGTGTGCCTCTGGGATCACAGGTGTTTAGGAGCCAGAGGAGCAGTTCATGGGCGGCAACTCAGGGCCTCATCTGGGCAGGGGGGAGGGCCGGTTCCACCCCCCATCCCATGAGGCCTCAAGTGTCTCGTCACTGCAGTCTCATATCTGGCTCTCCAATAGGCTCTAAAAGATGGCGACCACCATGCCGTCAACAGGGGGAAAACGGCGGAAGGGACAAACACCGTTCCCCAACACCCTTCCCCACCCAGGGTGGCACGGCACCGTAGTTTAATGCACAGTCCCGATGCATTTCTCCCAAAGCCGCTAGGTTCTGAGACTGGTTTGTGTGCTTCTGGGATCATGGCCATTCAGGAGCCAGAGGAGCAGTTCCTCATCCATGAAGCTTTTTTTTTTTTTTTTTAAAAATATAGGAGTACTGCTAGGAGTACTGCTATTTATTCAACCACTGATTAAGCTGACTGAAGTGGGCGTGAACTCCACATTACTTTAAAAAATTTTTTTATTGAATATTTGCTAGATAGACCATTACAAAGCTGTTCATAACTGGGTTTCAGTCATAAAATGATACAATACTCAACCATCCACCAGTGTACATTTCCCACCACCAATGTCTCCCCATTTTCCTCCCACCATCCCCCAATGCACCACTTCCATCCCTAGCCTGCCTCTAGGCAGGCATCTTTCTTCTTGCTCTCTCTCTCCTTCTGCTTTTGTGCATTATGGTTTGCAATACAGGTACTTACAGGTCATTGTATTTATTCAGGGCATTCAGTATTTTTGTCAGGAAGGTAAGGCTGGAGTAGCTTTTTAACTGGGTGTCAACATTGGGGTGTGGATATGACTGCCAGTGCTTCCAGGAGCATAGGGAAGTAGGGGAAAGGTGTTTGTCTTCGCATGTGGCCAATTCTGATAAGGCCTGGAGATTTCAGTCACAAAATCCACATATCCAAATTTTCAACAGCTTGATATTTCAGTGAGGTCTGTCCTGAGATGGCGGAGTCCTGCTGGAGGCATGGTGGCGCTTTTGGATTGTGAGAGAAAGTGGTTGCCAGTGGCTCTGCTTGGGCGGGCACCAGGTTGACCAGGCCCCCTTCGATTTACCCTGGTCTCTTTAGTCTTGCACAGGTCTGAGATTAACTTCAGCTTTTTTTTTTTTTGCTTTTTTTGGGTCACACCCAGCGATGCTCAGGGGTTACTCCTGGCTCTGCACTCAGGAATTACTCCTGGCGGTGTTTGGGGGACCATATGGGATGCCAGGGATCGAACCTGGGTCGGCCGCGTGCAAGGCAAACGCCCTACCCGCTGTGCTATCGCCCCGGCCCCTAACTTCAGCTTTTTATCTCTTTTAAGATTTACTTATGTGTCTCTGAAGCAAGGCTGATAAATGAGTTTGTATTGCTGAGCTGGAGGTGGTTTTGGGAGTGGCTCCCACGTATCTAACTTTTGGTCGTTTCTCTAGAAACTTGGTTTTGAGTTGTTGCAACCATGATCTCTTCCCATGCCATCCTAGCACAGCAGAAAGTTACCAGGTGATGACCCCTTACCTGTTCCTTCTCTTCCTTCAATGCCAACTGTGAGTTAAGTTGCTACTAACTAAAGAAGGGATTGACATATATCACAGCTTTAAAATGTATAGGGCTGGAGCAGTAGCACAGCACAGCAGGTAGGGCATTTACCTTGCATGAGGTCAACCTGGGTTGGATTCCCCGGAATTCCATATGGTATGGTCCTACCTAGGAGAGAACCCTGAGTTCAGAGCCAGGAGTAATCCCTGAGCACTGCTGGGTGTGTCCCCAAACAAAAGCAAAATGTATAGGGCCAGAGAGTACAGGAGGGAAGGTGCTTGTTTTTGCATGTGGCCATGTAAGCCGAAACCCTGGATCAAGTCCCTTACGGCATATACAGTCCCCTAGAACACCCAGGAGTCACTCCAGAGCCAGAACTAGTCCTTGAGCATCTTTAAGGGTGCCCCCCACCCCCAACGAAGCTGTTTCTGCCAAAATGTGAGCCTGCCCGCCTGTGCCTGTGGGAAGGTTGGCGTGTTTGTGTGTGAAGGTGAGAGAATGTGTGTGTGAGTGTGTGAATGTGTGAGTGTGAGGCTTACACTCTTCCCCCAAATTTAAGAAACATGCATTTATACATCTTGATCTACATATGCTCAGCTTACTATTTCCACCTCATTATAGTTATCAGGGATATTTCACCCTAAGTTGCCAAATTATACAAGGGCAACAGAAATAACATATTTCCTCAGATAAGTAGGAACAGCATCTCATTAACCCAGATTGGTTCTAGCCAGCTGTCAGTGTGTGCAAACAAGACACAGAGCTCTGCTTTCTGACACAGAATTCTAATTATAATGCTGGATTCTCCATGTCCAACAGCTAAATCTCCACACGTAACATATATGATAAATGAGCACATGTAATTGCCTTTTCCCTGAAACTTAGTACCTGTGTGCAACCTCCCTATGAATATGAAGAATCTAATACATAGAAACAAATACCTGTGACAAGTCAGGGAGCCTTTTCTTTTAGGTCACAGAGGCCACATCTCTCCTGACCAGTGCCACCCAGTAAACTCCTTTCAGTTTACAATTCAAATTGTGCAGGGCCAGAGTGATAGGACAGCAGATAAAGTGTTTGCCTTGCCTGAGGTCGACCCGGGTTTGACCCCCGGCATCCCATATGGTTCTCTCCAAGCCCGTCAGGAGTGATCCCTGAGCACAGAGCCAAGAATAAGCCCTAAGAATTGCTGGGTTCAGCAATTCCCCTGTACCCCCCTGAAAAGACCCCCCACAAAAACAAACAAACAAAACTGAGTGTTTCCTGTCATACATAATAGACACAGACCTTGAGGTATTGTGCCTAGTTAGAGTTTGGCTCATAATTTGATCATTTCAATGACATTTCTAGGACTGATTCTCCAGTGACTCAGTTACTTTTCTGTGTCCTAAAAGAGGTGACACAGTTGGAAGGCAGAAGTGAGGGTCAGGATGGGAAGCATGCCCAGCCCTGCACAGTATACACTTGTCTTCTGGTCCCAGCTCTGCCAGTGTCAGATCACGCCTCGATGAAGCAAGCATTCTCTTTCCCCTACCCCCACCCAGAGAAGCCAGTATAAGGTACCCTTTGTTACAGGAATTGATAAATTTAAACCTCTTTCGTTGCTCTGCAATAAAAGAACTTTCTATTTTGGGCTTGGTGACATAGGCAAAACCAAGCAGAGGGAAGCAGGCTGCAGCCTGAGTTAACACTCTTTCTTCAAGGGAGAGAAAACTAACAGAAGGACCTTCTAAAAGCTTTAGTCTGCATAGCAACACACAGCCAATGACAGAGATTTCAATGTTCAGAATTGAACTGATGAACTGCATCCCCAACAATTATAAAAACCAATTTGCCAGGAATAGCTCGGTGCCTCCCTACGTTCCAACGACTACTGTCAAAAATCTATCCTGAGAAAGATTCTGAGCTATGCAAAATTATACTGATTTGAGGAATGTCTGAGATATCTGCCTAAAATCCCCACATTGGCATAAAGCCTTAAGAAGCTCCTAGAAGTACAGAGAGAAAATGTTTCTAGTTGAACAATCTACCTAAACCATTAACACCTAATAGCATACATCTGCATGTGCAGGAACAGGACAGAGGACGAGTTTTCCTGCTCTCTTTTGTGTCAACCTTTGGCTCATAGGAAGTTTTGAATATGTAGGAAAAGAAGATATGAGTACAATAACCCTCCATGTAACTAGCATCTGTTGCCACTAATTATCACATGTCAATCTTGTTTTCTTTCTCTTGTTCTATTTTAAATAGAACACCCCTTTCTCTTCTTCTATTTTAAAACTTACAGCAAAATTTATTATTTTATCTCTTGGTCTGGGGGCCATACCCAGAAGTGGTCAAGGGTTACTCCTGGCTCTGAGCTCAGGGATCACTCCTGGTGGGCTTGAGGGACCAAATGGGGTGCTAGAGATTGAACTGGGTGGGCAGCATTCAAGGCAAGTGCCCTTGCTGCTGCACTATTGCTTTGACCCCTAAAATTTAAAGCAAAATTAAAAAAAGTTAAAGCAAATTAGGTATTCTCATACTAAGATCCTTTTGTAGGTATCTGTAAGACATACTTATATTTTTGTTTCTAAGTTTGGGGCCACACTCAGTAGCACTCAGGAGCCACTCTAAGGACTATGTGTAATAGGATCAAACCTGGGCCCCACACTTGCATGTATCCCAGTCCTTAGAGCTAGCTCCCTGTTCGTAAGAGCATTTTTTTTTCTTTTTGGGTCTGATGTACAGAGGTTACTTCTGGCTCATGCACTCAGGAATTACTTCTGGCGGTGCTCAGGGGACCATATGGGATTCTGGGAATCAAATCCGGGTCAGCCGTGTGCAAGGCAAACGCCCTACCTGCTGTGCTATCACTCCAACCCTCGAAGAGCTATTTTTCAAGAACCATTACATCACATTTCAAATGTTAGTAGTTTTGTAATACCATCTAGGATGTTTCGGAAGCAGGGGCTATACTTAGCAGTGCTCATGGCTTACTCTTGGGGGTGGGTTCCTGGCAGGGCTCAGGAGAACCTATGTGGTGCTGGAGTTCAAAACCAGGTTGGTCATGTGGGCCCCAATCATATAATTTTTTTTTTTGCTTTTTGGGTCACACCTGATGATGCACAGGGGTCACTCCTGGCTCTGCACTCAGGAATTACCCCTGGTGGTGCTCAGGGGACCATATGGGATGCTGGGAATCGAACCCGAGTCGGCCTCGTGCAAGGCTAACGCCCTACCCGCTGTGCTATTGCTCCAGCTCCCAATCATATAATTTTTAGTCTGAAGTCAAATTGTCCCTGATTTTTCTCATCTCTTTAATGATTTACTACGGTTTATTTTGATCAGAAGCCAATGTCATTTGTGTCTGTTGATATATATATGTATATATATATATATATATATATCACTGTCACTGTCATCCCATTGCTCATCAATTTGTTCGAGCAGGCACCAGTAACGTCTCTCATTGAGAGACTTATTGTTACTGTTTTTGGCATATCCAATATGCCACGGGTAGCTTGCCAGGCTCTTCTGTGTGGGCGAGATACTCTCGGTAGCTTGCTGGGCTCTCCGAGAGGGGCGGAGGAATCGAACACAGGTAGTTATTTCTTTTTTTAAAGTGTACAAGTTTTGTTTTGTTACAGTGTTCGAGGCCACTCCTGGTAGCACTTGGGAAATCATGTGGTGCCTGGGACTGAACCCAGGACGCCTACATGCCAAGCCTGGTACAGCCCTTCAAGCCCCCTCACTAGCCTCTGGTTTATAATTTTACATGTAGAGTAGTATTTCCTTTTTTATTGCTCTAATTTTTTTTTTTGCTTTTTGGGTCACACCTGGCAATGCACAGAGGTTACTCCTGGCTCTGCACTCAGGAATCACCCCTGGCGGTGCTCAGAGGACCATATGGGATGCTGGGAATCGAACCCGGGTCGGCTGCGTGCAAGGCAAACGCCTTACCTGCTGTGCTATCGCTCCAGCCCCTATTGCTCTAATTTTTGATGTTGTTGAAGCTAATGGATCTTTTACTATTCAAGGTAAAATGCCCAAACTTAGGGCATAAGACTGCCACCAACTTACTGTGCTCAGAGATTCTAAGCATTCTCTCTGGTACAAATGGCCGGGCCTCAGCTGGGAAGACTCAAAGTGTATCAATGATTTCACGACTGGGAACTACAAGCATCAAAGGCGTGGTGACACACAGGTCTGGTAACTGAGCCTGGAGTGCTACAGTCAGGCCTGCCACAAGGACACCTCCACATGGACTAACCATTTATTTGGCTAGGCTTCCTCACAGCAAGGCAAATTTGGTCCAGTCAAGACTTCTTCCACTGTGGCTTAGGGTTCCTAGTACAAGTGTTCCGGACTACAAGGCGGATGCTCTGTCTCTATGGTCTAACTCGGAAATTACTCCTTTTGTTCGGCTGTTATGTTAACTATGATCTAACTCAGACACCAAGAGAGTAGAATCAGACTCCACTTTTATAAGGGCAGGGCCAAAATTGCAGAAGAGCATATGGGGGGCCAGAGAGTAAATATAGCAAGTAGGGTGCTTGCCTTGCATGCTGCTGACTTGGGTTCAATTTACAGCATCCCATATGGTCCCCCAAACACTGGCAGGCGTAATTCCTGAGTGAAAATAGCACAGCGGGTAGGGTGTTTGCCTTGCACGCGGCCGACCCGGGTTCGACTCCCAGCATCCCATATGGTCTCCCGAGCACCGCCAGGAATAATTCCTGAGTGCAAAGCCAGGAGTAACCCCTGAGCATTGCCGGATATGATCCAAAAAGAAAAAAAAATAAATAAAACCAAAAGTAACCCCTGAATATCTCTAGATATGTCCCCCCCCCCACTCAAATAAACCAATCATGTGGGATGGGAGTTGTACCAGCTATTAGCATGGTCATTTGAGCTTGCCTTTCCTACACCAACAACGAAAGACATGGCAAACCTGGTGGAGGAAAGAGGTGGAAGTTTAATTGATTTCAGGCCACATCCTACAACTGTGTCCTGAAGGGCCAAAGTGGGGACTAAAACTCAGTTCCACTTACCACACCTGTACCTGACTATAGGGCTGTGTTATAAGAAGGAATGGCAATTTTTCCAATACACATAAGACATCATATTGGGAAGAGGTGTCCCTGAATGGTGGTCATTCAATCTAACTTCTAATTATCGCATAATATACATTGAACACATACTACCTTCTTAATTAATTAAAAATTGAATCACAGTGAGATACAGTTATGAAGTTGTTTATGACTGGGCTTTTGTCATATTATGTTCAAACACCCATCTTCTACACCACTATACATTTCCCATCATCAATGTCCCCAGTTTCCCTCCCACCCCGTCCATGCCTACCTCTATGACAGGCATAGACACTTTTCTTCTCTCTCAAATTCACAGTATTTTGGATAATTAAGTATTTTGTTTGTATACAAGTTGACCAAGAAATGTCTCAAATATGGTATTGGGTTTTATATACACACATACACACACACACACACACACACACACACACCACGACAGAGCCTGGCAAGCTACCTGTGGCATACTTGATGTGCCAAAAACAGTAGTAAAATGATGGTTCTCATTCCCCTGATCCTGAAAGGGCCTCCAATACGCCATCTGGCTACACTAGCACGTGACAGGGACGAATGGAGATGTTACTAGCACCCACTCGAGCAAATCGATGAACATTGGGATGACAGTGATACAGTAATAGTGATATAAATACGTATACTTACATACACATGTATATATGTTTACATATGCATTTGATTTGGGGGCCACATTTAGGCAGTGTTCAGAGCTTACTCCTTGCTCTGCACCTTACTCATGGTGGGGCATGGGGGACCATATGGAATGTGGGGGATTGAACCAGAGTGGCTATGTGCCTGCTGTACTATCTCTCTGGCCCATATACACACACATATATATAATGAATATATAAAAATATATAATATATATTTAATTTATGCAACATTTAAATTTGGGCATTTTACCTTGAGTAGATTTTTATTGCATTGATTTAGAATATTCTAAGCCTATCTTTGGAAAAGCCAAGACAAAAGTCCCAATGACAAAAGGCACAGTTCGATTTATCTGCTGCCAGCCTTGACTGGATGTAAAAATTGAATGCAGGATTAATAAGGGGAAAGCCTGGAAAGGGGGAGATAAGGCAGTGGATAAGGTGCTTGCCTTACATGTGACCACCCTGGTTTGATTCTAGCACTACATATGGTCCTTCAAGCACTGCCAGGAGTGGTCCTTCAACACAGAGACAGGAGTAAGTCCTGAGCTCCTTCAGCTGTGCCCCAAGATGAAAATAATTACTAAACATTTTCTATAGGAAACCAGGCCAAATAGAATTGAGGTTTTCTATCTTTACAGTTTCCATTCCTCACTCTTACAGTTTGAGTAAACAGAGGGAAATAAATCACTTTATTTCTGTTTATGCATATCTAGAAAATAATAAAGATAAGCCAAGTTAATGTCCAAGGATTTTAAGGACCAGGATAGCATCAGGCACCCCTGAGTGTTACGAGCAAGCATGCTATCAGTTAGTTCACAGAAATCTATACCTACAGCTGTGTCAATGTTATATTTAAAAGCTGTGATTGGCTGAACCACTGGGGCTCAGTTGGCTGAAAATTGCTGGACAGGTCCCCCCACTCCCCTGCCCCTGTTCGCAAAAGGTGAGGGGATGTGGCTCAAGTGGTAGAGCACAAGCCCTGAGTTTGATGCCAGCACTTACAGTGTCCCAAGCATCACAGATTCGGTTTTACCCTATTGGGCTTTTTTTTTTGTTCATTTGTTTTAAAAGGTCTTACCTGGGCCAGAGGCATAATACAACGATTAAGGTGCTTGCTTTGCATGAAGCCAACCCTTATTTGGCTTCCAGCACCACATATGTGCCCCCTCCTTGCTAGCACCACCTGGGGTGACTTATAAACACAAAGTAGCCCCTGAGTACTTCTGGGGGTTAGATCCAACACAACCCCTTCCAAGAAAAAAAGCTCTGATCATACTGAGAAGTCATGCTGAGAGCATCTGGGTTGAGGGTAAACCTCAAAAGACAAGTAGCTTTTTGAAGAGTAGCTCAATAGGTCATGGCATGTGTTCACACACAGGAGGTATGGGTTCCATCCCCAGCACCCCATGTTCCCCTGGGCACAGCTAGGAGTGACCTCTGAACACCAATCTGGGAGTAGCCCCTGAGCACTGCCATGTATAGTTCCAAATCAAATTTTTTTTTTAAAAAAGGCAAGGCACTTACACAGTACAGATACTTATTAGTTCCGTCCCAGGTACTGCAGGGTTCCCTAAATGGTAATCATTTTGCAGTGTATTACCCATATCAAAATGTTGTCACTTCATTATACATCAAACTTATACAATGTTTTATTCTATGTCAATTATATCTCAGTAGAGCTTGGGCAGGGAGTGGGGGTGGACTATGGAAATCAGAAAGGACTTCTATAGCTCACTACAAGCTTGGGTTTGGATTCTTTTTTTTTTTTTTTTTTGCTTTTTGGATCACACCCAGCGATGCTCAGGGGTCACTCCTGGCTCTGCACTCAGGAATTACCCCTGGCCATGCTCAGGGGACCATATGGGATGCTGGGAATCGAACCTGGGTCGGCCACATGCAAGGCAAACGCCCTACCCGATGCGCTATCACTCCAGCCCCTGGGTTTGGATTCTTAAGCCACCCTTCCTACCCTCTCTCCTAGTCTGAGTGTGATTCCAAGTCTGAGACATGCCATGTTTGTTTATTTACATATTTATTGGATTAAAAGTATCTTTCTTCTGAGAGACTCAAAGCCCATAAATTTAGTTCAAGGGACCATCTACTTAATAATGACTGGATAGTTATTGTATCACCAGATGATTCATCCTGAAGAAATGGGTTCAATGAAGGCAGGGGCTATTTGTCTTGGCTCCTCAGGAAGCATTTGACATAAGAGGAAACACGGGCGGGGCGAGGCCACAGGCAGGAGGATGGGAAATACCTCTAGGTCCAGCACTTCACGGAACAGATGGAGTTAAGAACCTTGCATGGTCTAGATTCAGGCTTCTCTGCCTGAACGCTTGTCTGATATGGTTCTTTTTAGGTTTCTAACACTTCAGAACACTGGCTGCCTGCTTCATCTGCAGGCTGAATTTTTGTACTTAACAGCTGGGGGTTGGGGTGGAAGGGTTACTCCTGTGGGGCAAAAGAAGGGTCCAAGTCTCTCTAGGATTCACAAAGCTCACATTACCTTCTATGCTTGGTCCCCTGAGTCCTGAGAGCATGGGTCTGTTCACTATAATTTATTTTTTAAAACAAGTCGTTGGAGAGTCAAAGGGAGGAAACTCTTAAATGTTAATGTGGATTTAGTAGCAAAATTTTTTCAATAATCAAATAGATCTTACCTCTTGTACCAAAAAGACAGTTACCAACTACTTTTTGCCACGAACATGTACATAAAGATTTCTCCTAAAGAAAACTTCCTCGGCACCAGAGAGGTAGCTCAAAGGGCTGCAGCACATATTTTCCAACCTCCACACACCAGGCTTCTGAAGCAGTGATGAATCTGCTTCACTTCCTCCTTTATTTCCTAATTAAGAGCACAGTTCAGGGAAGCCCCGAGAGCGCTGATGATGTCACCATGTCCAAAGTGGCACAGTCACTCAGTCATCTTCTTCTTCAGGTGCTTAGAAGGAAGGCACCCTCCCTAAATTTACAAACCCGGAGCCAGAGATGAGCTTTGGGGGGTTGATGGGACACTCCTGTAGTGCTGGAGGTCGTCACTTTGGGGTGTTGAGCCCTGCCCAACCCCTAGAGATGATGACAGTCTTAAGTGGGCAGCCTAGCTCTTGATTCCTATTACGAGAACTTTCCAAACCAACCTTTATGTATCATTCTGTATATTGGGGAGGAGGGGATCTGGGTCACACTGGCAGTATTCAAAGGATACATAGTCCTTGCTCTATGTCCTGGGGTCACTCCTGGCGGTACATAGGGGACCCACATGCAATGCCAGGAATTGAACTCGGGTTGGCTGTATGCAAGACAAACTCCATAAACCCTGAATTGTTTCTCTGACCTCAAGTAGGTCTCTAGGGCTTAGGGCTTGACTGGAGGTAGAAAGTTGGTCCACACAACTCAAACTCGATTTCTAGTATGAGCCCTGCTATGGACACATATGCTCTAGATCCAATCCCTGCAAGTCAGACCTTCAAATAACTTTCCAAATGATGCTAGGATCTTTCTCACTGATAAAATGTTCTAGAACTCTATAAGAGAAAATGGGGCAGCAACTTCAACTCTTTAGAAAATTAGCACTGCATTGGCGCTGTGCCCGAAAGAGAGACCCTGGGGGATAATCAGTCTATCGTGTTCACCACGTGGGAATAAGTTTTGGAACAATCACTGGGACACTGGTGTAGACAGACAGCTACACTGTCTCTTCTTTTTATAGAAGAAAAAACTATGACATACTTCCTATAGCTTCAGAGAAAAACAACTGGTAATGACTGACTCAAACTCAGATATTTGAGTTCTGACATATAATTCAACATCGAGATCATCACCATCCTTGGAAAAATATTTTGAGAAACATTGATATATGGTGTGATTTCCTGTATTGTCTTTCACATGAAGAAATCATTCTGAAGGGGCCGAAACAATAGTATAGTGTAGTGCTTGCCTTGCACGCTACTGATCCAGATTTGATCCCCAGCAAACCCATAAAGTCCCGAAGTACCATTAGGAGTAGTTTCTGAGTGCAGAGTCAGAATCAACCCCTGAGTATTGCCAGGAGTGACCCAAAACAACAACAACAAAATTCATCCTTGGGGGCTGAAGTGATAGTACAGCAGGTAAAGCACTTGCTTTGCTTGCAGCTGACCCGGGTTCAATCCCAGGCATTCCATATGGTACCGGGCACCACCAGGAGTAATTCCTGAGCGCAGAGTTAAGAGAAGTCCTGAGCATCACTGGGAATGGCCCCAAACAAAAATCTTGAAAACTTATGATACTCAGGGATGTGACGTAAGGGGTTGGCTATACAGAAAGTCCTGTTGTGATGAGATTACTAATATGGAGAAACAAAACACAGGTGAAAAAAGCTCTAGGAATACAGACAAAAGGGGCCACCTAATAGGAAACTAATCACAAGGAATTAATCAAAAGGTGAGTTTCAAATTGGAGACAGCTGATTGGTTGATTAGCATCCTTTGCATTGAAAAGAGAGATTACCAGCATACACATTTTCACAAACTATCACTTATTTTTTTGCTTTTTGGGTCACACCCCGTGATGCACAAGGGTTACACCTGGCTCATGCACTCAGGAATTACTCCTGACGGTGCTTGAGGAACCGTATGGGATGCTGGGAATCAAACCTGGGTTGGCCGAGTGCAAGGCAAAGGCCCTACTCACTGTGCTATCGATCCAGCCCCCCAGTACTTTTTCACTGCATTCCTCAACCCAAAACCTAGACAAGGTTAATCCTGCCTTTTCCTAAGAGTTATTTCTAAATTATTTCAAACTTATACAAAAGTAGAATTTTTGTAACACTAATAACTGTCAATTCACACACATGAAAAATAAACCCCCATGAACACTTCCCCAGCTTCCACATCATCGGTTCACGGCCATTATTATCTTATTTGCACCCCCACCAACTTCTTCCACCTCTGCTCTCTGGAAGCAAACCCTAAGCCTTATATAATTTCATCTTTATTAATATGTAGCTCTAGAAGATGAAAGTTCATTTTTAACATAATCGCTCCCACTCTTGAGTTTAATAGCTCCATAATATCCGGTGATGGTGTTTCAGGTGGCACATGAAAAATGTTGATCGGTGGAGGAAGGTGAAACGCTGCCATTCTCCCTGGTGCTGCAGCTCTGCTGGACACGTGGCTCCAGCTCTGCTGCTAGGACCTCAGAAAGCTCGCGAGATCTCCAAGTCAACGTAGATTTCCAGATTTGTTTATTCAGTTCTTCAGGCTGGGGACTCATGGGGCTGGAACCCCCTGAAAGGAAAATTAGAGTCTGCCCCACAGGAACGTTCCCTCTGGACAAGCAGCGCCTCCATGCAATTAGCCAAAGCCACGGTGTCCTGTCTCCTCTAAGCACAGCCACGGCTGAGGAATGTGCTGGAGCGTGGGGGAGGGATCAGAGCACAGCCCGGAAGCAAGATCCAGAGCACTGCCCGGAAGCAAGAGTACGGGAGTTTTCTCAGGCCTGATACTGATAGTTTCTATTTCTTTGCAAATATTTTAGGAATTTGTTAGGCATATACTAACATTTAGTAACCCTTGTAGGGTCAGGAAAAATACAGAATCATATATATATATATATGTATATATATATATATATATATATTTTTTTAAAGATTTTTCATTTGGGGGCCAGATAGTACATTGGGTAGGGCACTTGCTTTGCATATGGCTGACTAGGGTTCAATCCCTGGCATCCCATTTGGTCCTCACCTTTGTTCCAGCAGGAGTGAGCCTCGAGTGCAGAGGCAAGAGTAAGTGTTCAGCACTGCTGGGTGTGACCCAAAACCAGAAAGGAAAAAAAAAAAGATTTTCATTTCAAGCAACACACACACACACACATCCTATTTTTCTTTGTTGTGACTGACAAATATTCCTGTAAGAATGCTACATAAACCCAGTTGATTTATCCAATTGCTAAACATTTAGATGCAAAACTATTCCTGAAACCAAATGCCATTTTAAAAACTTTCAGACTGAATGTATTTTATAAGGCTAATCATTATTTCATAATTTATATACCTCACAAAACTAGACTTTTTAAAATGTGTTTTGGTTTTGCTTTTCTTAAAATGAAACAATCCTCACTGAGCTTGCAGGAGAAAACCACATACTCCTGGAGCTATGCGGAGCTTCTCCCTCCTGTACTACCATTACAATAGTTGACTAACTGGTTTGCCTGCATCTGGTCCCTTCACACGGGCTTGCCTTCCAAAAATCATTCATCTAGTCCTGCCACTTCACTAACAAGCAATTAATGCTCCCATCACCTTCCCCAACCTCAGTTTCTGAGCAGAGCATTCCAACTTCTTAGCCACTTGCCCCAACTTACCTGAACCTTATTTTCCACTGGCCTCCACACTCTACATACTACTCCATTTTCCAGTCACATCAACTAATACATGTTTTTAGAACACGGCCCATGTTTTCCCAAACACAAACAGCTGTCCCTACAATAAGGGACAGCATAGGTCTGAGTTAAAAGAATTTACCTTTCCTGTCAACCTGGACGGAATCCTGCCTGTGTCCTACCAGCTATGTGCTTTGATAAAACACTTAATCTGCCTGAGACACAAATTTCTTCAGCTCAACATTGGGGATAAGTGAGAGCAGAATTGCTGGCAAGATTCAGTCGCAATAGGCATGTAAATGTTTAGCATGTAAATGTTTAGCACAGTGGCTGGCATATAATAAGCATGTAATGTAGCTTTTATTTCATCTGTTTATTATCTGTCAAGAAATACCTCCCCTTGAAGCCTTTCTAGTTCCTCTGAAAGTCCTCATCCCCTCCCTCTGGAGTCAACACCTCTTTCTTCTGAATTAACTACTTTCTGCCCCGTGAGATTATTATTTAGATACACATCTCTGCCCTATAGAATCCATGCTTTGTTTTAAATGCCATGGGGGATAAAAGGTTAGGGATACTTGGTTCTTTGCCATACATTATTGTTACCAGACACAAGCAATTCGAGTACAATTCACCAATGTTTGTTAAGGAAAACTCATGGCTCGTTATCACTATGATGTTGTGTTCCCCTGAAATTCACTTTTTTATTTTAGAAGAGTCTCAAAGCATGGGGTTGGTTTTTAACCCAATGATCATTTTCCGTAGTCCTCCAGATAATTTACCGCTGTGAAAAACACAATGAAATGCAACCATGCACAGCAGAATTTAGGAGATTCTCAGGGGAAGCGTATTATTGCTGATAGTTTCAGATTCAATTAATGTGATCATTCTAGAACTTCCTCTGCTCCTCAGGTTTTAGTGAAAGTAAATAGAATATCACACAGAGATAAAGTGTACTGCTAGCCTACTTTCCTGACCACGGGGTTGTGTGAGTAGATTTGTAATTAGTCCACGGGCAGAATATGATGAGGGCTCCCTGTCCGTCCCACATGCTCTAATCCTGACGCTAATAGCTGACACCCTGTGGTCAGTGAAACCCAGCTGAAACTGGCCGTGGTAACTGTAGGAGGAGTCCTCTGTCTGGTAATAAATGATGCTTTAGCTCCCAGCCAACAAGACTTGCAGTGAGACTGCTCGGGTTTGTGCCCCGCCCAAATACCAGAAGATGGCACCTGCACCACCTGCGAGAACAGGAAACAATGCAGTGGGGCAGCATATTTTGACCATGTGAAGTAGGTACAGGTCATCAAAATGGCTCCTCAGGGAAGAATCACTCTGGGCTGCCAAGGAAAGGCGAATGGCTTGTTCTGGGAGGAGCTGTACACCCTCTTTCTCTATGGCCCTTGACTTCAGGGTGACTGAGCATTGTGATCTCATGACAGGACTAGGTTGGGTTTCTTACTTCACCTTCAGAGTTCTTGTCCTGTGGGTAATTGTGGGATAGGAAACTTTATTCAACTATTGGTGGTGTCATGTTTTTCCAAATATTTTCCTTTTTTTTAAAAAAATAAGAGTGAGAAAGAGGAGAAATAGCAGAGGAGGTAAGGTGCTTGTTTTTGCATGTGACAGACCTTGGCTGGAGTACCTGGCACCACACATGGTTCCCTAAGCACTGTCAGGAATCACTCCTGAGCACAGAACTAGGAATGGTCCCTGAGCACCACCAAGGATGGCCCCAAAACAACAAAAATGGAGCCAGGGACAAGATAGATAGTACAGGAGTTTAGGCACAGACTGGCATGCAGTGGAGCCTGGTTTGATCCCTAATACCACATATGGTTTCCCTGAGCACTGCCAAAAGTGGCTCTTGAGCACTGCCAGGTGTGGTTCAAGCTCCCATGCCTGACACAATAAACATTAAAAATAAGGGCCACACTCAGTGGAGCTGGGAAGGGGGGCATGTGGTGCTTAAGGAGCCATACAGTGCTGGGACCAAACTCCAGGCCTACACATACTAGGTCTGTATTTTACTATTTGCCCTTTCTGTCTAGCCCCTATAAAAATATATTCAAAAGTCAAAAGTCAGGGATCAGAGAGATAGGATAGCATGTTAGGCATTTACCTTGCACACATCTGACCTGGGTTAGATCCCTGGCCCCATGTACGGTCTCCTGAGTGCCGCCAGGAGTGATCCCTGAGCAGAGTGCTAGGAGTAAGCCCCAAGCACCACCAGGTGTGGGCCCCCGGGCCCCAGAAAAAATCAAAAGTCTGGTCAAATAATGGGTTTACATGTTTTAAGGATAGTTAATTTTCAGGAGGCTAAAAATATGACAGTATTCCTTGGGGCCAGAGAGATAGATCAACAGGCTGAGCACATGTTAGCATATGGGAGGCCCAAGTTCAATCCCTGGCACCATATTGTCCTCTGAGCACACCAGGGGTGATCTCATGTACTGAGCTTGGAGTATCCCCTGAGCAACTCTGGTGTGACCCCAAAGCCAAAAACATAACTAAATAAAACCATTAAAACATTCCTAGTTACATATCACTCTTTTGGGTGTGGTGCCAGGATTGAACCCAGGGCAGCCCTCACATATGAAGGAAGGCATGTGCTCTCTTGCTGAACCATCGCCCCAGCCCTAATGCTCACTTCTTAACAAGAATATCAAACAGGATACCTCCAGCACTTGTACATATCCTTGCTCCCTTTTCTTTATAACTGAACATGTCATCTGGCATGTGACTAAGAGTCCAAATAAGGCTTCATTGTTCTTAGCACCCCTGATGAGCTATCTTTATCTTCATGGCACCACATTCACAGGAGCAACTTTTCTAATCATAACTATCATCAATCTCATTGCTCAACTTCTCTTTTTTAATCAAAAGTACAATGTTTAAAAGTACAATTTTGTGGCACTACCTCGCCAGAGGAGCAACTCTATAAAGACTGAACCACTGGGGCCAGAGCAATAGTACAGCAGGTAGGGCGCTTGCTTTGCACGTGGCTAACCCAAGTTCAATCCTCAGCATCCCATGTGGTCCTCTGGGCCCTACCAGGTGTGATCCCTGAGCACAGAGCCAGGTGTAAGCCTTGAGCACTGCCAGGTGTGGCCACAAAATCAAATAAGTTCATAAACAAATAAAGACTGCACCATTAACTTACAGAAGACTCCAGCCTGCAGCGGTCCAGGTGAAGATGGGAGACCAAGACAGAGAGACAGAGGGAAGAGTTGTAAGTAGAGTGAATACAAATGTAAGGTGTGTGAGAGAGAAGAGGACTGCTTGTTCTATTAAAAGTGCCTTTGTTGGACCAGGGACAGAGCATTGCAGTTAAAGCACTTGCTTTACATGCCCAACATGAGTTTGATCCCTAGCACCACAAATGGGTCCCCTGAGTCCCACCAGGAGTGATCCCTAAACATAGACCTAGGAGAAAGCCCTGAGCACCACCATATGGGACCCCTGAAAAATAAAATAAAACCAAAACTGGAGACAGGAGATGACTCAATGGGGTGGAGCACATGCTTTGGATGCTGGGAGCACAGGTTTGCTCTCTGACAACAACCCCATGATCCCTCCTGAGCACTGCCAGGAGGAACTCTGGGGGATCACCACAAATAAATACACAAATAAATAAAACTGCTTTTATTCGAAACTTCCAGGTTACAATAAGCTTCTACACACATCATCTCTCCCATACCTTTCTTCAGTTTCAAGGAGGAACAAGGATGGTAAGATGACAGAAATCAGTATTTGCTTAGCATGAATGATTAGCAAACAAAGTAGCATTATTCTATGTTCTTAATATGACAACTACTGAGTAACAGCATAACCATTTAATGGCATGTTAAGGAGTTTCTTTCACAAGTTCCTGTCACAAAGGACACAAACCAACATTATCAAGGAGTTAATGAGTATTAGTGATGTGCAAACCAGGTATGTGTGAAATGCGAGCATTTACAAGTCTAAGGTCTCAGGTTTCGATGGTCGCCACAGCTCTTAATTCAGAGTCCCACACACGCTCAAGGAGACTCCGCTGGATGCCTTGTACAGGGCAGTGCATCAGCAATTAAAACCACTGAAAACAGGCTTGATTCCAGTAAAATGTGAAGATCCAAGAAAGTGAGAAACTTGAACACTTACTGAATATTTAATATAATAAATAAACTGGTAATACAATTAAAAATTTTGGACTTCCTGGAGTGTGCTGTGACATCTCAAACTCTACAACACTGATAAACCAGGAGTAGCACACCAGACTGAATGAGATGGAGTGTAGACGGCATCCCATCTCAATTAGTAAAATCTAAACACAGACACTTAACCTATAACCATGTCCTAGCGATCTCTTATACAAGGACTTCATGGCTCCATAGTGAGATACAACAAACTTCTCTAACTTTCTTCTAAAGACACATATTTTTTATGATTCTGTTAGCAAATTATTGATAATAAACAATTCTAGCAAAGTCTAGATCCCAGCTTCCTCATTCTGGCCTCATTCTGGAGCCACCTGGCTCCATCAACATCCTGGGGGCTAGTCTGATGTTCACAGCAGCTGTATGTAGGGAAGGTTTAAATAGATCATTCGTGTTATTTGAAAGTTCAAATCAATTAATTGTATTTATTTGTTTTATTGCTGCTCTTGTCTCAATTTTGTTACATTTTTTCAAGGAATTTATACATTTTACTTAAGTTTCCCAAATAATTAGTATAAAGTTGTTCATAATATCCTCTTACTGAAAATTAGGGTCTGTAGTGAAGACCTTTTTCAATACTTGTATTAATGATTTTTTTCCTTTTGTTTTTACTAAGTTTTGCTGGCAATTTATAAGTTTCTTTTTAATTAAAAAACAATGTTGCATTAGGTTATAGTATAAACATACAATACTAGCTTCTGTGAACAGCATTATTTCAGAATTTGTATTTTCTTAGGTACAAAATATATTTAACCAATAGGAGAAGACATTTGTTTTGCACATGGCTGATTGCCACCACTCAATCCCAGCACCCAGATCCCCTGAGCACCCCTGGCACTGGTCCTTGAGCACAGAGCCAGGATGAAGCACCAAGGAGTCAGCTGTGGTCCCAGAATGAGAAAGTAAGAAAGAGAAAGAGAAAGGGGGATTATTTTTCTAAATAGTGTCAGAATAAATTACTGGTTTCTATCCAGAAGTGGTATCCTCAACTCAAGGTCAATGTAAACACCAGATACTTAAAATTCATGCAAGAATAAAGTTGTAGTAGCAATGATTGTGTGCTACTTCATCTGAGGAGTCATACATTCCATTTGAATTCTAATTTTTTATCTTATAGAAGTTTGATACCAGCCCAAACTTTATAAAGATTACATACGGACCTTTTAAAAAAAGGTGTAGGGGGCCGGAGCGATAGCACAGCCGGTAGGGCGTTTGCCTTGCATGCGGCCAACCCAGGTTCAATCCCCAGCATCCCATATGGTCCCCCAAGCACCTCCAGGAGTAATTCCTGAGTGCAAAGCCAGGAGTAACCCCTGAGAATCGCTGGGTATGACCCAAAAAGCAAAAAAATAAAAAAAATAAAAAACGGTGTAGGATGGTAGAGCAATAGCATAGATAGTAGGACACTCTCCTTGCAATTGGTCTAACCAGGTTCAATTCCTTCACAAGTAGGTTCAAATACTTCACAAGGTCTCCCAAGCACTACCTGCAGTGATTCCTGAGCACAGATCCAGGAGTAAGTCCTGAGCACTTACAGGTGTGGCCCCAATACCAAATATCTATCTATATAGACATATACACATATTTAAAAATTTTTTAAATCTACTGGGGCTAGAGAGATAATTTGGTGGGTAAGGTGCTTGCCTTGCATGTGGCCCATCTGGGTTTGATTCCCGGAAGCACACGCAGTCCCCTTCACCCTGCAAGTTGTAATGCCTGAGCACAGAGCCAAGAGTAAGCCCTGAGCACAGATGGGTATGGCCCATAACAACAAAAGAATCTGAAAAGTTTCTTCAATAACCAAGTAAAACAAAGGGGAAAAGAAGTAAACAAATCTTCGCCCAGATAGGAATTTGTTCAGATACAATAATAAAACCAGCTTTCTCTCTTTTTCTCCATCGTCGTCTTGTGCAAATGTGGTTGTTCTTCACCATGTCTTCCCATAAGACTTTTAGGATCAAGCAGTTCCTGGCCAAAAAACAAAGGCAGAGTCAGCCCATCCCTCAGTGGATTTGGGAGAAAAGTGATAATAATTGATCAGGTACAAATATGATCAAGTACAAATAAGATCAAGTACAAATAAGATCAGGTACAAAACCAAATAATGAAAACTAAAAAAAACACAAGAAAGGGGAAGAGGAGGAAAGGAAGGAAAGAAAAGAAGGAAGGAAGGTAGAAAGGAAGGAAGGAAGGAAGGAAGGAAGGAAGGAAGGAAGGAAGGAAGGAAGGAAGGAAGGAAGGAAGGAAGGAAGGAATTAGAAAGGAAGAAAGGGAGGAAGGGGGAAAGGAGGGGAGAAGGAGGGAGGCAGGGAAGAAAAGAGGAGAAAGGAAAGACTAAAGAAGAAGGTCAAAGGAGGTGAGTAGGAACAGATTCCCATAAAAAAATATTCCAAGTCCAGATGATTTCACTATTGAATTTTATTTTATAAATAAGAAATAAGTGCAATCTTTCATAAAGTATTTCTACTAGGGCAGGCGAGATAGAACAGTGGGTAGAGCATTTGCCTTGCTTGTTTTAATCACTGGCACATTTTATGGTCACCTGAGCTTGCCAGGAGTAATTCCTGACCAAAGAGCCAGGAGTAACCCCTGAGCATCACCAGGTCTGGCTCAAAAAACTAAAAAAGAAAACACATATAAACAAAACCACAAAGTATTTCTGTTAATAGTCTGTTGCTATATCATACTGTGGAAACAAATAATCCCAAAATTTTAGTGACTGAAAACAACAGAGATTTCTTTCTCATGTTACATGGCAGCTTAAATTAGCTGCAACTCTTAGACTCTAGGCTATGGGTATGCTGTGGCTGTCATCCACGGATCTTCTTTGTTCAGGATCCAAGCAAAGGAGCAATCCCTATTTGGGACTTTAAGTTCTCATGTTCTGCCAGAAGATAAAAAGCAAGAGAGCTGGCAGAAAGATAAAATGACTCTTAATGTTTTCTGTTCAGACATAGTGTTTGGCATAATCATTCAAATATATTTGGCCAGAGCATATCATATGACCAATCTTAACTCAATGATTAGGGATATATATACCCCCATAGTCATCATTGCAAAACACACAGTAATATGGAAGATTATGTCTTTATTTTTTATTTTTATTTTTTGGCTTTTTGGGTCACACTCTGTGATGCTTAGGGGTTACTCCTGGCTCTGTACTCAGGAATTACTTCTGGCGGTTCTTGAGGGACCATGTGGGATGCCGGCAATTAAACCCACTCAGCCGCGTGCAAGGCAAATGCCCTACCTGCTGTACTATTGCTCTAACCCCAGCAAATATATATAATCTTTGTAGAGACATGTCAGCATGACCTTGCTCCAAAATCTGACAAGGACTTTATAAGGAAAATTAATAGTCCAGCCTTAATAATGCCATAGATGTAAAAATATTAAACAAAATGTTGGCAAAATTGATTTTTGCTAGTTTTCAAAAGCTTTTGGGGTCAGAGTGATCGTATAGCAAGTAGGGCACTTAACTTGCATGCGCCCTGCCCTGGGTTTGATCCTTGACAACACATATGGTTCTCTAAGCATCACCAGAAGTGATTCTTGAGCACAGAGCCAGAAATAAGCCCTAAGCACTGCCAGATGTGACCCCAAAACAAACAAACAAACAAACAAACAAAAAACCAAAAATAAACAAGACAAACAAAAACAGACAGGGGCCATAAAGATAGTACAGGAGTTAAGATGCTTGCCTTCCATGCAGTCAACCCTAGTTGGATCCCTGGTTAGTGCATTTGGCTCCTCTGATCACTGCCAGGAGCAATCCCTGAGCACTAAGCAAGGTGTAAGCCCTGAGCACAGTTGAGTATAACCCCAAATCAATACAATTTGGGGGACTAAATGTGTTATAAAAAATGAATCAAGTAGACTTGATAAATGAATGGATAACATATATATGGGAACTGAAAGCAACAAATTAATGCCAAGTTTCAAGTAAGGGGAAAATCTGATACCACTTTTAGAAATAAAATCTAGGAGAGGGGGGCTTGATCGATAGCACAGCGGGTAGGGTGTTTGCCTTGCATGCGGCTGACCCGGGTTCAGTTCCCAGCATCCCATATGGTCCCCTGAGCACCGCCAGGGGTAACTCCTGAGTGCAGAGCCAGGAGTAATCCCTGAGCATTGCTGGGTATGACCCAAAAAGAAAAAAAAAAAAGAGAGAGAAAGAAAATCTAGGAGGGGAGGGGAAAATGCTCTGTGGAGAAACTATTTCAGTTTAGCTATGGGTAAGGCTGAACAAAAAGCAGCATGATAACGTGAAAATATTAATAAACATGTAAAATCTGGGGTTTCCAATATTTGCATTTGGACTACAGACATTGGAATGAGTACCATGAGGTGCCAGTCAAGCTAGATGAAAATTATATATCATTTCTCTCAAAGAGGCCAAAATGGAGGTTTAAGAATTGAACTTCAGGGACTGAAGAGATGACTCAAAAAACTCCATCCAAAACCAGTATGCATGTTTTGGATGGAGATTAGATGCTGAATTAGGTCCCCAGCACTGAGTGGTCTCCAAGCATCATCAGGAACACCCCTTGAGCATCTTTCCAAGAGTGGTCCCTGAGCACCACAGGGTATGTATTGTGCCATTTTTAAATGAAAAAAGAGCTGAATTTTTTATCCTCTTTTTTGGGTCACACCCAGAGATGCACAGGGGTCAATCCTGGCTCAACACTTAGGAATTACTCCTGGTGGTGCTCAGGGGACCATATGGGATGCCGGGAATCGAACCCAGGTTGGCTGCATGCAAGGCAAACACCCTACCCGCTATGCTATCACTCCAGCCACCAAAAAAAGAAAGAAAGAAAGAAAGAAAGAAAGAAAGAAAGAAAGAAAGAAAGAAAGAAAGAAAGAAAGAAAGAAAGAAAGAAAGAAAGAAAGAAAGAAAGAAAGAACTGAATTTTAATGTTAAAGGGAAAAAATGGGAGGATGAATTATCAGTTGAACAGAAAGTTATTTGTAAGAGAAAATGATGACAACAGAAAACAGGAGAGTAATTCACAAGGAAAAGATTTCTGGTGATGTAGCTAAGTGATAGAGAGCTTATCTTGGAAGTATAAGGCCCTGGGTTCTTGATACCACACCAAACCCCCCGCCCAGTCAATAGTCACAATTATCAAATGTGATGAAAAATTTGGGACAATTAGGACACAAAGTCATTGAATTTCCCAATTAGGAAATAATTTATGCCTACCAGGTTTCATTATTATAGTGAAAAAAGAAGTTAAACTAAATATTTAATAAATAAATTTGGGGAGCTTTTTGGGTCACACCCGGCTGTGCCCAGGGGTTACTCCTGGCTCTGCACTCAGAAAATATTCCTGGTGGTGCTCAGGGGACCATATGGGATGCTGGGAATTGAACCTGGGTTGGCTGCATGCAAGGCAAATGCCCTGCCCACTGTACTATTACTCGGGCCTCAATAAATAAAATTTAATTTTCCAAGGTATCAAATGTACAGGGGTTGCCTATCATAAAGACTATATTCTATGTCTCATCTCCTAAAAAAAAAGTGCCAGAAAGCAGCAACCCCTAAACACCCAGTTGTTGACCCCTTCATATATGACAATTCCAAATGGTCAATGGATTCTTTAGTCCTCTAGACTCACAATCAATACATGGAAGTCTACCCACAGATTGTAAAACTTGACCTGTGGGTTCCAATCCATCTGCCATTGCTTCTGCTATTGCCCATTTTTCTACTTGACTTTCAGTGGCCACAGAGAAGTAATAGTAATCTTATTGGAGAGGCATATCTGCTAAGAAATCAATGTTTTGCTTCCTTCCAAAGCATGAGTATAGACCTGGAAGTTTTTTAATTGCAATTTTTCATACTTTTTCTCAAAATGATCCCTTAAATAAAAAAGCTTAAGACTTCTTTTTTTTTTATTTATTCTTTTATTGAATCATCATGTGGAAAAAGCTTAAGACTTCTTAGTCTTTCAAACTAGATCGTCCTTGGCCACAGAGAAAGCTTAACAGGTTAAGTGCTAACTTCGAATGTAGGAGGCCTGGATTTGATATCTGGCACTACATAGTTCCCCAAACACCACCAGAATTGAGTCCCAGGCATGAGCCTGGGATAACACTGCCCAGGTGTGGCCCAAAGTGGGGGTGCGGGCGCGGAGGATGAAAAGAAAAAAATTGGATCTTGCTATTTTCTTTTTTTTTTTTTTATGGTGGTGCTGGGGTGCACACCTGGTTGTGCTCAGGATTTACTCCAGCTGTTTAATCAGTAGTCACTCCTGGCAGAGCTCAGAGACCATATAGAATACCTGGGTCAGCCACATGCAAGGCAAGTACCATACCAGCCATACTATGCTCCAGCCCCAAGATCTTGCTATTTTAACTACTATTCCATTTTCTCAACATGCTAATACGTCATGTTTATAATACCACCTATGAAATCCACAAATGCACAAGATTATGCAAAAACTCCAACAGAGCCTCAAAAGATAAAAGTTGCAAACTACTATTTTAGACTTTGTTTTCCCAAGCTGGATCAGAACAAACTACTAACATCTCCTTTTGGACAGTGTAAATCTAAAATGTGCTACTGAGTTTCCAGAGATTAATTTCTTTTGAAAATACAAGCAGGCACCAGTAACGTCTCCATTGTGAGACTTCTGGTCACTGTTTTTGTCATATCGAATACATAACAAGGATCTCTTGTAAAACTCTAAACATGGGGCTGGAGAGATAAGACAGTGGATAGGACACTTGTCTTGCACACGACTGACCCTGGTTCATTCTTTGGTACTACATGTGGCCCCCTCAAGCACTGCCAGAAGTGATCCTTGAACATGGAACCAGGAGCAAGCCAGACCTGGCCCAAGGCCAAAAAAGAAAAAAGATAAAAAAAAACAACCCTCTAAATGTCATGTTTATTTTCACATTTAATGAAATACTTTACTTCTTTATTTTTGGACTTTTGGACTATTCCTGGCTCTGTGCTCAGGAGTGACCCCTGGCGATGCTCAGGGGACCATATGTGGTGTTATGGATTAAACTGATTTGTAATATGCAATGCAAGGGCCTTACCTCCTGTACTTTATAACCAATCCCCACCCCCACCTGTTTCTTTTGGCTATGTGCAATAATGCTCAGGGCTTACTCATCTCAACACTCAGGGATCTCTCCTGGCCACCACATGTAGTGTTGGGGATTGGACCTGGGTCAGCCACATACAAGGCAATATCCCTACCTGCTGTATTATTGCTCCAAATCCCCAGATTTATTTTTTAAAGGCACAATTTTAAGTTTTTGTCTGTTTTGGCGCCATATTCAGAGGTGCTGAGGGGCTACTTCTGGTTCTGGGGTCGGGAGTTGCTCCTGACTGTCTGGGGACCATGTAGTGCTGGTGGTCCAACCCAGCACTGTGAATGCAAAGCAGGCACTCTACCCTCTGAACAATCTCTCTGGCCATTATGGATTATCCCATACATGCATAGAAGACAAGTGATTTATTAGTAATTCATACCAACTTTACAACAAATAGCGACCAAAGTACAGATTCCCTCAGAATTTTATAGGCAGTAATTACAAGAAGAGAAGACACTTTTATATCTAATTTATCACCAAATTGAGTCAAGCTAGGGTTATTAAACTCAGATAAAAATCAAAGACCACAATTCTACATCTTTGAATGACAGCCAAAGGCTTTGTGAACAATTAAATTTCAAATTCAGCATGTGTTAAACTCTGTATCTCAGTAAGATCTCATAATATCTCTAACAGATAAGATATTCTTGCTTTCATTTCCCAGTCAGGAAAACTGAAACAATAAAGCACCACTCATATAATCCCCAGTGAGAAGTGGTAAAGGCCATGCTTCTAATTAAGATAATCTGATATTAATATGGACCCTATTATACTATAGAGCTTTTTTTTTTTTTTTTTTTTTTTTTTGCTTTTTAGGTCACACCCGGCAATGCACAGGGGTTACTCCTGGCTCTGCACTCAGGAATTACCCCTGGCGCTGCTCAGGGGACCATATGGGATGCTGGGAATCGAACCCGGGTCGGCCGCGTGCAAAGAAAACGCCCTACCCGCTGTGCTATCGCTCCAGCCCCTATAGAGCTTTTTTGTTTGTTGTTGGGCCACTTCCAGGGTGCTGGGGGCTTACTCCTGGCTCTGCACTCAGGAATTACTCCTGGCAGGGTTCAAGAGACCATATGGGATACCAGGGATGGAACAAGGGTTCACCATGACAAATGGCCTACCAGCTCTACTATCACTCTGGCCTGGTTTTTAATGAAAATTAAAAATTAAATACTGAAAGAAATAACAAGAATATGTAAATGTACTTTCGATGAATATACTGATATTAAAAGTTATTTGGAAAATCCAAATAAATTAAAGGAACCAATTTTACAAACTCAAGTCACTCAAAAAAATCTAAAAACTGGGCTGGAGCAATAGCACAGCGGGTAGGGCGTTTGCCTTGTACATGGCCGACCCAGGTTCGATTCCCAGAATCCCACATGGTCCCCCGAGTACTGCCAGGAGTAATTCCTGGGTGCATGAGCCAGGAGTAACCCCTGTACATCGCCAGGTGTGATCCAAAAGAAAAAAAAAAAACCTAAAAACGATAGATAAAAGAATTATTCTATAATAAATCTTGTTTTTATTTTATTTTTTTTGCTTTTTGGGGGTCACACCCGGCAATGCACAGAGGTTAGTCCTGGCTCTGCACTCAGGAATTACTCCTGGCGGTGCACAGGGGACCATGTGGGATGCTGGGATCTGAACCCGGGTTGGCCGTGTGCAAGGAGGCAAATGCCCTACCCGCTGTGCTATTGCTCAAGCCCCTATAATAAATCTTGTTTTTATGAAAAAGATTCTTATGAAAAAAGAAGGGCAAAGATTTTCATAAAGCACCAGATGATTTTAACATTATAATAATAACATCAATATAATGCTTAGTAACCACAAAGTTACTCAGAGATGCCCAAGATGTGCTACCTGAAATGTACAAAACTAATCTAGAGCTTGGTTTGAAATGAACTAAGTCTTTGGAGTCATTCCTCTGAGAAAATCCTGTTCCTAACATGTATTTTTTAAATTGCATCTGTCATCTGGGCGATTTAGAACAAAAAGTAATATTAGTGCTCCACCTTCATACACTAGTCACGGAAGGAACAGCTGGTTCATCTTCAAATGCTGGACCCTTGGCTCCCTCTGGAGGCAGTTAGTCCTATCTGCCTTCAGAATCATTTACTCTTGGGCATGAGTGACAGTCACATAGACTAAGCTCTACCCCTTCATGCTTGCGATCTATGTATTGTTATCCAGGCAACAGAAGCAAACTGTAAAAATCAAAAGCCTTAATCCAAAGTCAATTTAAAAGCCACTCTGAGGCAAATTTTATTTTATCTCTTTGAGTCATATATTTCACAGGATCATTTATTCTTTTTTTTCTTTTTGGGTCACACCCAGCGATGCACAGGGGTTACTCCTGGCTCTGCACTCAGGAATTACTCCAGGTGGTGCTTGGGAACCATATGGGATGCTGGGACTCAAATTCAGGTCGGCCGCATGCAAGGCAAATGCCCTACCCACTCCAGCCCCCAGGACCATTTATTCTTTTAATACTATATGCATCCATCCAATGAAGCAAAGAGGTAATTTTGCTAAAAAAAAAATAATAACTATTTTTTAAAAAATTTGCTAATTCTAAGTCATAAAATATAATTGAGAACTCTGTAAATTATTACTGTTGCTATTATTATTATTATTAATTTTTGGGTCACACCTGGCAATATTCAGAGATTACTCCTGAATCTACACTCAGAAATCACTCCTGACAGTGCTCAGGGGACCATATGGGATGGTGGGGATCGAACCCAGGTCAGCCATATGCAAGGCAAATGCCCAGCCTGCTCTGCTATTGCTTCAGCTCTAACCTGTGAATTATTGAGACATATTAATTTCTCACTCTATAGTAAGACGTGAGTGTACTAATTTAAGGTGTCCCTGATCTCCTAATTATAAAAAAACAGAAATGTGTAACTTAAGTAGATAATATGAAATCTGACTCATGTTACAACTCACTATACTTTTTTTACCCGTTGCTTGCCTTATTTGAATTTACTTGTGTCCTTTCAAATATTTGAAAAATATTTTTAAACTTCTCTGAGATTCCTACAAATTCTGTTCCTAACATGCATTCTTCTGTGTACTCTCAAAAAGTAGTTAAAGTTTCTCATGCAAACTTTCTTCTAGCATGTGATATTGAGTAAACTAAAACTATTTTCAGCTTTTCTCAAATAGAAAAAATTTAATAAAATTAAAAATTTTAGAAATAAATAAAAAATAAAAAAAGTATTTAAAGTTCAATTTCTTTATTAAAATACCAACAAACTAGGATCAGAGAAATAGTATAGGAAGGCACTTGCCTTGCATACAGTTAACTCCAGTTATACCCTTGGCTCAGTACATGACTCACAGAGCACTGCCAGCAGTCACTACTGAGCACAGAGCCAGGAATTGCCCCTAAGCACTTCTGGCTGTGGTCCCAACCCTCCACCTGCCAAATACTGACAAAATAGGGTCAGGGATGGTGGCTCAGTGGCATGTGCATGCCTTGCATGTGGAGGATCTGGGTTCAATCTCCAAACCACAAACAAAAAGAAATAAACAGCAAGTTCACCTTCATGTCTTCCCCTTTAAACTCCATGCTGAATTAGTGCTACTCATACCTTGTTCAGTCATAGGAATGTGAACAATTAATAAACTAGAATTGGAAAAGTGCTAAGATTAGGAGTTCTTTATCTGACTCCATGGCATGAGTCATTTATTTACTGGGCAATTCTACCCTGTCAATAAGACTATGCCATATTTTCTTCTTTAAGTGACTTACAATGTAGGGTGCTTAAAAAATTCATTCATTCATTCAAAAAAAGCCCAAGTTAATAGTGAGCACTAATGTATGTTAGGTAATATTTTTAGCATAGGGAATATAGTAATGAACAAAGTACTGAATCCTTCACCTTGTATGGCTTACATTTTACTGGTGGGAATTAATAAGCATAATTAACTTATAAGCAAACTATAACTTTTCAGGTAGGGAGTTGTTATATAAAAATAAACTATGAAAGGGGCTGGAGAGATAGCACAGCGGGTAGGGCATTTGCCTTGCACGTGGCCGACCCGGGTTCTAATCCCAGCATCCCATATGGTCCCCTGAGCACCGCCAGGGGTAATTCCTGAGTGAAGAGCCAGGAGTAACCCCTGTGCATCATCGGGTGTGACCTAAAAACCAAAAAAAAAAAAAACTATGAAAGAAAATAATTCGGGTAAATTATAATTTAACATGGCAGAGTGTAGGATAACATTGGTTTGTTTTTTCCGCCTTCCCACAGGGAGCTTAGGTTTATTGGATTACTCCCATCACAGTGCTCCCATTCCTCTTTGTTTATTTGTAACCTCTTTCTTTGTGCTCTGTTGACTTGTAAATATTGTTTTTCTCTTCTCCTTAAGTCCTTTGTATAGTTAATTCAGAGCAATGTCCTTTTTGTATGGACACAAGAATACAGTTAATGCTATGCTTTTGTAACTTGGGAGTTAATTGACTCTGAGTGATATTTACCTCCTGGACATCTGTTCTCTCAACTTAAGCCTCAGTTGCCCTTACTTCCTAGCACCCCAAAAGCAGGGTCCTGACAAGGGACTAGCTGGACCCAGGGCAAGCTGTGAGCTATGTGCTATCCTGGCATCAAAATGAGCCTGGCCAAAGCGCCATTAATACTTAACTATAAATTAAGAGCACGGTCATGGACAAATTCTCTCATGATCCAAAAAGTAATAACTAGATTCGGACCCTGCTAAAGTTAGGAAATATTAATCTGGCCTGAGCACTGTAGTCTGAGTCTGTGGCAAGATGTTCCCAGGAGAGCCACCCTACAAGCTCAGTCTATCTCTTACTGTGTCCATACAAAATAACTAATATTAAGAAGTAGAATTAAGATGTTAATTTAGATGTTAAATTATTGTACTGAGGAAGGAGAAAAACACCTTAAGTGGTATTTTGTGGGTGAGCAAAGGAAGGGCTTTCTTATGCTGATTTTTGCTCCTGACTGGGTGTAGTGTCTACCCCTAGTGCTGGGGAGTTGGAGAGAAAGGAGAGAGATGAGAGAGAGAGCAGGGCAGCAAGATGGAGCTGGAGAGATTAGCAAGGGGGACAGAGGAAGAAGGAGGTAGAAGGGTACAGGAGCAGGCACGTGGAGAGAGAGAGAGAGCCCAGGCTGCGAGATGGAGCGCGGAGAGATGACCGGGAGAGACAGGAGGAGACCGGAATGAAGGGCAGTGTGAGACTAGCATGGGGTGCTTAGTGAGATGGGAACAGGCGCGTGGGAGAATGGAATAAATGGCAACTGATCAATCAACCGGCTTGGCCCTCATTTCCTCCTTCGTCCACCCCATGGCATGGGCCGCCCCAGCTGGGGAAGCAGACTGAGACCAACGAAACCAGGCGCCAAGGGGGAGAGCTGCTGGGGGCTCTGCCCCAGTCACCCAGAGATTATACAGCAGAACATTTATAAATAAAAACTAAAAAAAAATTAATCCTGTAAAACAGATAATTTATTTTAAAAAGAGAATCATGCATGCTCCGGACCCCAGACCAGGCCGACAACACTGGGGCGCCCCAGATGGAGAAGGTGCAGACTCCCCGCCTTCTCCAGATGGAGTCCTGGAGACACTGAGCTTCTACTAACATGGCTCCGGTATGTGGGACTGGGACTATTTCTAAGCCGCTCAGGAACGGCTCCCCCACCTCTGAGTGGCCATTATCCCAGAGGCACGAAACCAATCTCAGAACGCAGTGGCTGCTGGCAGATATACTCCTGGACTGTGAACTAAGCTACGGCCCCGTGCAGCCCTGGGAGGGGAAGGGTTTTTGTCCCTTGGCCTTTTCCCCTTTGTGGCAGCATGGCGACCACCACCTTTCAGAGCCAATTGGACAGAGAGGTAGGAGCTTGCAGTGATGGGACGCACGGGGAATCTTGAGATGGGGGAGGCAGAAACGGCCCTGCTCCCTGCCCAAATGAGACCCCAAGCGGCCGCCCACGAACAGTTTCTCCACTCCTGAACAGCCATGATCCCAGAGGACACAAACCAATTTTGGAACTCAGTGGCTGCTAGCAGAAATACCTCTGGACTTAAGTACTTAAAATACCAGATCCCCAAGACCGCTTTCGCAACCATGCAACATCATATGCTCTTTGTTATCAGCAATAGAAAACATATGATCTAATGATGCCATTTTGACAGGTCTGATTTTTGGGGGAAAAACTCCAAATAATAATAGGGGGTTTCTGTCAAAAATTGAATGCAATCAAAGTAAAGAGAGTAAAGTGGAAATCATCTGCCACACAGGCGGGGGGGGGGTACTGGGAAGAGGGGGTATTCTGAGGTTCTAGGGAGTGGACCATGTGCACTGGTGAAGGGATGGGTGTTTGATCATTGTACAACTGAGAGTTGATCCTGAAAGCTTTGTAACTGTTTTCACAGTGATTCAATTAAAAAAAAAAGAGAGAGAATCATGCAAGTACTTGGGGAAAAGACATTATCAAGTTGGAGAAATAGCAAATACAAAGATTATGGGGCAGAAGCCAAGCCTGGAACAGCAAGGAGACTGGTGGGCCTGGGACAGAATGAGCACTGGGGAGAAAAGCACCATCCAAGAGAGGGCAGAGGTTTAATTATGCATGATTGTGCTCGTTATTATATGTCTGTGGCTTTTCTCTAGGTTAAAAAACCTGGAGGTTTTTTTTTTTTTAAGAGCAGTGACATAATATGATTTAGGTTTTATTAAGGACTGGAGTGATAGCACAGTGGGTAGGGCATTTACCTTGCACACAACTGACCCAGGTTCAATTCCTCCATCCCTCTTGGAGAGCCCGGCAAGCTACCGAGAGTATCCCGCCCACACGGCAGAGCCTGGCAAGCTCCCCGTGGCGTATTTGATATGCCAAAAACAGTAACAACAAGTCTCACAGTGGAGACGTTACTGGTGCCAGCTCGAGCAAATTGATGAACAACAGGACGACAGTGCTACAGTGCTAAAGACAACCAGGCAACAAGTGATAAGAAACAAGATTAAACAAGAGTGAAAACAAGAAAATCAGCTCATAAACTACCACAAAATCCAGGTAACAAATGTGAACGGCAGCAGAGGGGATAAAATGTGGCCATTTCTGGAAATATTCCTGAAAATAATATAATGTGTGAAAGAAAGCAGCCAAACATTACTTCAAGATCTTTCTCCTGAGAAAACAGACAAAGTTGCTCTTGAATAAGACAGGGGGAAAGACAAGGCAGTAGGGAGTGAGAAGAGATGAGAATCATAATTTTGATCATGTTAAATTTGAGATATTTATGTTTTAGTGAAGCTTTTGAATGGGTAATGGATAATAATCTGAAGCTTGAGTTTGGGGGTCAATTATAGGTTAGAGAGAAAAATTTGAGTGTGACGAGTATATAAATTATATTTAAGGCCATGATTCTATACGCGATTATCCAATTCTGAATATAAACCTAAAAGACAAAGTCTTGAACCCCAGATATTTTGAGTATTAACAAAAGTTCTTATAGATGACCAGTAGGATACATTTTTTTTCTATTTGGGTCACACCCGGCAATGCACAGGGGTTACTCCTGGCTCTGCACTCAGGAATTACTCCTGGCAGTGCTCAGGAGACCATATGGGATGCTGGGAATCAAACCCGAGTCGGCCACATGCAAGGCAAATGCCCTGCCCGCTGTGCTATCACTCCAGCCCCCAGTAGGATATATTTTTTAATGATATAATGGTAGTGAAGAGCTTTGAAAACAATAGTCAGGGGCCAGAGATAGTACAGGACTTAAGGCGCATGCTTTGCATGCAGTCTATATCATTAGGTCTCTGGCACCACATTATCCAGAGCACTGTGAGGAAGGGCTAGCTTCCGCCCCAAGCACCACCAGGTATGGCCCCAATCTTCCCCCCCAGCAAATAAATTAAAACAGATACATCATTAATAATTCACTTTGGAAACCTGAGCATTACAGAAAATTACTGATACTTGATGTTATGTGTGACTAATAGATGACAGAGAATAGTACAAACACAGTATATGTCAGCAGACAGGATGTATTATCTGCTCAGCATCATGACAAGCAAGGAAGCAGTCAGAGACAGGCTTTTATTATTTCAAGTCATCATGTCAACAGAAGTCTTAGGAGAAAGAAGAACCACTGAGTGTTTAGATAACAAAACAAAACTGAATAATGTTAACACGGTGAATCGTCTTTAAAAAGTCATGTTATATTTCTATTGATATAAATTTGAAAGGAAAGACTTGCTTATTTGCATTTCTTAGACTTAAAAGACATTACCAGAAAAATAAGTCTGTTCCTCTTAAAAATCTTCCCCCTCACAATGGCCATTGCCGTCCTAAAATGAGAAACCAATTTAATGAGAACCAGGGATAAGAATGTAAATATACACTATCAAGCTTTGACTATATTAATATTGACTTATATGTAACAATATAGCCTATGTCCTATATGATAAGCAAGTTGGTAAAAGAAAAACATAGGCACTTATAATGGCACTCTGGTTGTGGTTGTGATACTGTAGTATATGCTTAAAGCATAAATATCAACATTATTATAAATCATGGTGCCACAATAAAAATAATATCAATAAAATAGTTACTCTTACTGTTTGGGGGAAGAAACTCTTCAGGTTTCTGTTCTTTTGTCTTTTTTTTGAGCCATATCTGGCAGTGCTCAGGGCTTACTCCTAGCTTTGTGCTCAGGGATCATTCCTGGTGGGGCTTGGGGGACCATATGGGATGTCCAAGATCGAACTCAGGCTGACTGCTTTCAAGGCAAGTGCCTTACCTGCTGTACTATCTCTCTAGCCCCATAAGTTGAGGGCAAAATATAAAAAAAAATGCATGATTTCTTGTCGAAAAGAATAGATATTTAAATATTAAAGACCCTAAATGTTAGATATTTTAAACTTGTTTTAAATGTTAATGTTCTGCTCAGTTTTCATCCTTCTAATTGTCACAATATATTTATTAATTTATTTTCAATTACTTATTTCTTTTGTTTTTGGACTACAACTGTCTGTATTCAGGGCTTACTCCTGGCTCTGTGCTCAGGGATCACTCAATCAGGATCACTGGCAGGCTCAGGGGACACTGTGGGATGCCGGGGATTAAACCTGGGTCAGCTGCATGCAAGGAAAGCTACCTACCCCACTGTATTCTCTAAGGCCTATGTCAGAATATATTTAAATGTTTCAAAATTTTCAGTGTGGAATCAAATCTGTTTTATGGCTATCAAGTATTTGTTTGCTCAGACATGTCTGGTGCTCCCAAACGTTGGAGTTTCACTTTAGTACACATTTAGAAGCATTTCCTTCTAAAATTAAATAGCTTTGAAGCAAAGCTAAGATTTACACTAGTCAAACAAGATTGAGGGAACAGACCATCAGAAAAAATAATGATCAGTTAAGCATCAGTTGATGTACCATGATCAACTTTGAAATCCATAGTGTTTATAAAAAGTAAGGAGAAAAATAAAATTTAAAAAATAATAATAATTAAAAACTCATCAATTAATGTAAGTTTTAGTTTTTATTAAAATAACAGCTGGGCAATTTTTATAAGATTAAGATTAAGAAAATATAAATAATGTAATGATTAAAATTTTTAAATAAAATTGAGATTACATGTGCATTTAACTATACAGGCTTTACAATATATGTCTGTAGAATTCTCTTGTCAACTTTCATTTTTATTTATCTATTTTAAAACAGATTTTATTTGGAGGGTTTTAGGAAGGGGAAGGAGGGAGAGAAGGTGAGAGAGAGTACCGTGCTCGAGAGAACACGGGCTTCTCCTAAGGCAGAGAGACCCTCTCCATCAGCTTTATTGTGTATGTAATGTTAATTAAAAAGTGGCTTAAAAAAGTCCCCACAGTGATTCCCTGACTTTTTAGCTTATATTTCTATCCAATATCTGGCAGCTTCTTCTTCCTTTCATTTTGTGCATTTCCTGTGTTCTAAAAAGTAAATAGAAATAGGACTTCAGATGAAGAAATGGTGAGTCCTTGGCTAAAAGAAAGAAGCCAGAGAGAAGCATTTGTATTTTGTAAGCTGAGGTTTATTTCATAAGATATAGAGAGAGCATTTAGCAAAGTATTCCTCATTTTCATCATCAAACAGAACTCAAGGTGGCTTTTATATAAACTCTACTTTTTAACTCATTCAATGAAAGTAATTTAGGATGGGGCTGGGGAGAGTACGTGGATAGAGTGCTTGCCTTGTATGTGGCTGATCCAGATTCTATCCCAGCATCCCATATGGTACCTAAAACTCAGCAAGAGTAAGCCCTAAGAACTGCTCCAAAACAAAAACAAAACAACAAAAATGTAACTTTGGGATTCTCTCTACATCAGAGAATCTTTTCAAAGCACATATGTACTATTTAAGATGCCCAGAGGTTTAATATATAACTGGAAGTACCTGCACCTGAGTTAGATAATTTAAAAACCCAACAAAAGGGTGGAGCTATACTGGGATTCTTGGTGGTGGAATATGAGCACTGGTGAAGGGATGGGTATTCGAGCATTGTATAACTGAGATTTAAACCTGAAAACTTTGTAACTTTCCACATGGTGACTCAATAAAAAAATTTAAAAAAAAAGCCAACCAAAGAGCCAGGAATAGAACAGGAAGCTGCATATTTCCCATCTATATTTCTGAAAATACCGGACTGGGGACTGGAGAGATAATACAGAGATTAGAGCTCTTGCATTGCTTGTAGCTTACTCTGGTTAAATTCCTGGTACTACATGATCCCTAATAGTCTGATGACTAAAGCTGAATGACAGAGAGATGGAATAGATTTAGTTAAAAGGCTTTGTTAGTAGTTTCAATCCAAAGTTTTTGTTTTTCTATTTCTTCACATTTCCTTAAGTGTTTGCTAATTTTGTCGTGTATTAAAATGCAATAAACTTTATGTAAAAATAAGAGATGATAAAGTTGATGAACTCACAAGGGTGCAGAATAGAAAAACACTTTTGTGGTTTCATTCAGGTGGTGTTCACCTTAATCCCCTTCAAAAGAAAATGTGCTTAGAGAGTATTCATTTGGATATGGAAGGTTTCAAGATTTCCAAATAAATTTAAGACTCACTCTGGTGAGCAGAGATAGGACATTTTAACAAGATTATTTATGGGCTAACTGAGAGCAAGTCTGTATGAAGATGAAAGACATTGGAAATGGGGAATAAATTAGAGAGAAAATGAAAAGGAAGAGGCTAAAGACAAATTCTAATGTCCTTATAACCAGAATAACTATACCATTTATATCATTATTTTTGCTGACACTAGTTTAGCAATCAATAATAATTTTTTTTAGGTCCTGGGTATTCTAGCTACTCAACTTTCAAATGAGGTGCTGGTATTCACTATTGCCAAACACCAACTTAAAAAAAAAACTTTCAATAGTGGGTTATTCAGGAAAAATATAGACGTTTCTAGAGTTCAAGGATTACAAATTTTTTAAATTTTATATAAATTTATACTAGTAATAAATTTACATACCAAGTGTTCTAAACAGTAATCCTTAGTAAAAACTATGAACAAAAATGTTTTACCTTGTTTTCCTTTTTTTTGATCCACATTATGTAAAGTTGGCATTTTATATAAATCTGTTTTCTTTGATTCTCTCTTCAGCACTTTCATCTGTTTAACTTTGGCAGAAATATATACAATGATAATTTGTTGTTCCTACCTTAAAATTTTATTTTCCAAGAATTTCAATGAGAAATTCTGACATCCACTAAAGTCAGTTTTTCCACTTATTATAAACTGATCAAATTAAACTGATAAAAGATGTAAATAGGGGTTGGAGTGATAGTACACAGTGAGGGCGTTTGCCTTACACGTGGCCAACCTGGGTTCGATTCCCAGCATCCCATATGGTCCCCTGAGCACTGCCAGGAGTAATTCCTGAGTGCAGAGCCAGGAGTAAACCCTGTGCATCGCCAGGTGTGACCCAAAAAGAAAAAAAAATGTAAATAAATGATCTGTGTTTATAATTTTTTAAGAGTATACCTCTACCAGGTATTGGTATTAAAAAATAAAGATATTCATCTTCTAAGTTCTGAGTAGATCTGTAAATTCTGTTATGTGGATCAGATAATTCCTCTTGAGGTGTATATTGTTATCATGCTAACTTTCACAAGGTGTCACTGTTCTTCAAAAAATAAAACATTTATTCAGTGTTACAAATAAGCTTCATTTTACAAACTCAACATGTTAATAATCTTTATTAAAGACTTGTGGGGCTGGGGTAGGGTGTTTGCCTTGCATGCAGCAGAGCCAGGTTCAATCCCCAGCACTCCACATCGTCCCGCAAGCCCACCAGGAGTGATCCCTGAGTGCAGAGCCAGGAGTAAGCCCTGAGCACTGCTGAGTATGGCCCAAAACAAAACAAAATTTAAATAAAGTTTTGAGTGACTGATATATATATGTATATATATATATATATAGGTAAATGATCATGGAGAAATATAGATAACTGATTTATTCCAGGTCATATGCTGAATCAAAATTAACTTTCTCGAATTCTACTTGACAGTTTAAACAATACTGATCTAATTAGAAAACTCACCCTTTGAAGTTTTCTTAACTGTTCTTTGAAATTATCTCCTTTAAGTCTTATCCTACATTAAACTGTTATGAAGAGAGGTGATTCTCCTCAGTTAAAATTGCTTTTCATAGAAATTTGCTATTCTATACTTAAATCACATTATAAAACATAAATTATTTGGCAAAAAAGAAACCCCCAAACCGAAAACAGCTTGAAAAAGATAACATCTGGAGATCTGTAAAATCATGCAACAAACATATACCTTCCACTCCTTTAGTCTCCTTTGACTGGATTACAAAAGGAAGTTCTGGGAAGTGGAATTCGTTTCTGTCAGACCTGAAGAAATTTGGTTTTCTTTTGTTCCCACTTGCCATTTGGTCACTTTGACCTGTTTGCTCATTAAATACACCCTTTTCCACTTGGCTCTAAACAAATAAATGAGATCATTTCAAGAAAGATGTGTAACTATTGAGTAACAAGCCGAAGAGAGCATTACAATGCCTACCTTTACATGGTTATTTTAATAATTAAGAATACCGTAGAAAAAAAAAAGAATACAGTAGAATACCATCAAATACATAGATAAAATTCCACTAAAAGTTTTATAATCTTATTTTATCACACTGACTGTTCAAAACATTAACTTTTAATTTTTGGGGGGAAGGGTTCACACCTTGCAATGCTCAGGGGTTACTTCTGGTTCTGCATTCAGGAATTACTCCTGATGGGGCTCAGGGGACCGACCATATGGGATGCTGGCAATAGAATCCAGGCTGGCCATGTGCGACCAAGCACCCTACCTGCTGTACTATCTTTCCAGACCCCTAACTTTTTTTTTCTTTTTGGGTCACACCCAGCGATGCTCAGGGGTTACTCCTGGCTTTGCATTCAGGAATTACTCCTGGCAGTGCTTGGGGGACCATATGGGATGCCGGGGATCGAACCCGGGTCGGCCGCGTGCAAGGCAAACGTCCTACCCGCTGTGCTATTGCTCCAGCCCCAGACCCCTAACTTTTAATTTTGTATCCTGTTTGTTACATTGACTTTGACAAACTATTTTAGCTCATGTTAAGAAAAATGAACTTTTTTTGGAGGGGACCACATCCAGTGATGCTCAGGGATTACTCTTGGCTCTTTTTTCAGGAATTACTCCTGGCAGTGCTTGAGGGAACTATATGGGATGCTGGGGATCAAACATCCCCAGCTGTATGCAAGGCAAACAACCTACCTGCTATACTATCTCTCCTGCTTTTAACTTCTCTTTTTTTCAAAATGATAGCAGGTAGGGCATTTGCCTTGCACAAGGCCAACCTGAGTTCAATCCCTAGGATACCATATGGTCCCCTAAGCACTGCCAGGAGTAATTCCTGAGTACAGAGCCAGGAGCAACCCCTGAGCATAGCAGGGTGTGACCCAAAAAAGAAAAAAAAAGATGAGCTTGGACAATATGAAATCACCCCCATAATTACTTGTGAGCTCAACATTCTGAAATTCTTTTGTGTTATATAATTTGCTGACTGGACTACAAAAACCTTTGTGGTTAATAACTACTCTTCTATAATGTAATGATAGTATCCAAATGACTATGTGGATTTACTCAATTGTACTTTACTAGTTACTTACCCTTAGGTTTGTGATATTTTCAGTTTTTCTATCATTAACATTGTACTTAATTTGTTAATAAGTTACTTTCTTATGAAAACATAAAGAACCACACTGCTTTTTTTTTTCTAGTAAAAAATAAGACATTGGAGCTGGAGAGATAGTGCAGTGGGTAGGGCACTTGGCTTGCACACAGATGACTGAAATTCAATTCCTGGCATTCAATATGTTTGGTCCTTTGCATACTTCCAGGAGTTATCATTGAGTGCAGAGCCAGGAGTAAGCCCTGAGCTGAACCAGGTGTGGCCCAAATAAACAAGAACAACAAAATATCCATGTTGCAATTATTTTCAGTCTGCAGGATGTTAACAAGATTTTGTTAAATTAAAAAAAAAGATTTTGTTAAATTTTGTTAAGTGTAAAACCAGAAGGTCTTGTTCCTATGGGTGATAATCTTAATTTATTAAGCTAATGTGTTATAAGTAACACATTAAATATGTAAGTTAAATTATAAGAAGTTGGCTAAAATTGTGAAAATACTAAGTAATAGCCTACACTTATACCAGGGAGGGGGAAAAAAGGGAAACTAAAAGTACATTTTAAAAGACATTAGATTCCAAAGGTAAAGAAAATGACATCAGGGAGAGAAGGATATTGAAATAAAACATATTTTCATGACTAGCTTTTTGTCTTACATGTGTGAGTGTTGTATCCTCTTGCCAGTTATTGGATGCAACTTGTGCAATAGGTTGTGAAGAAGTACATCTCTTTTTTGCTCTTTCAGTTAACCTATTATTTAAAAAAAGATGAGAAGATATTAGAACTCTCAAGAAGTGCTTCTAGGGGCAATAGAGATAGTCCAGCAGATAAGGTGCTTGCCTTGCACAGGGGCCCACCTGGGTCCAATCCCCAGCAACGCATATGGTCCCTCAGGCACTGCCAGAAGTGATTCTTAGAACTCAGAATTTAGCCTTGACCACGCTGGGTGTTGCCCAGGCCCTCACCCTACCCTCAAAAAAGTCCTTCTAAGTTCAAGAATGAACATTGTACTAAGTAAGTCCTAATAGTTGAATACTAAATGGGAATATGAGATTGTCAGTCCTTAAGTGGCCATGGTTCTAAGCAAAGAGGTGAGAATGGAATAGAGAATGGGTGACCCACGGCTAACATCAACGGTGACTATTGTAACATTGCTTCAGCTCATCTATATTGCACCTTCTATTCTGAATCTGGAAATCTTAACTATTTAATAACTATGCTTACTATCAAAGACTGATTTATAACCATGGTTATTGCAACCATTTTCTGGGGCAGGGGTGGGAGGGGGGGGTGAGGGTTGCAAGTACAACTGAGTTCTTTTCGATCTGTTTATTTTTGGTTCATAACCAGCACTGCTCAGGATTTAACTCTGGCTCTGTGTTCAGGGATCAATTCTGGTGGGCTCAGGTAGGACCATATAGGATGCCAGGGATCGAACTCAGATCAGCCTCATGCAAGACAAGAGCCTTACTCACTGTTCTATCACTCTGGCCCTGAAACGGGTTCTTTCTCTCTGGAGCTTGCTGTACCTTGGACTGACATAGAAATGTCTACCTGAGCCAGAGCAATAGTACAGTGGGTAGGGCATTTGCTTTGCACTCGGCTAACCCAGGTTCAATCCCCAGCATCTCATATGGTCCCCCAAACAATGCCAGGAGTAATTCCTGAGTGCAGAACCAGGAGTAATCCCTGAGCATTGCCGGGTGCCACCCAAAAGCAAAACAAAACAAAACAACAACAATAACAACAAAACAGAATGTCTACTTGCCCTCCGCTGCCAATCACTAAGCTTCCTAATTTACAGTCCAGACCAGGCTGCCAGAATCCATGCAAGTTACTGAACTTAACCTCTTTCCTCATCTAGATACAGTCACTGTCACCTGTTGCTCATTGATTTGTTTGAGCAGGCACCAGTACACATCTCTCATTGAAAGACTTATTGTTACTGTTTTTGGCATTTCCAATACACACAGGTAGCTTGCCAGGCTCTGCCGAGCGCGAGGCCTCCATACTCTCAGTAGCTTGCCAGGCTCTTCGAGAGGGGCGGAGGAATCGAACTCGGGTCAGCCGCGTGAAAGGCGAACCGCTGTGCTATCGCTCCAGCCCCTAGATACAGTAGTTCACCTAAATTTAGAGTTGGCGCTTATGCTTGCCAGACAGACCCTGGCCATCCACCAAACTTCCCTTGAAGTTTCGTGGCACTGATCACTCAATTTATACCAATAGCGAAATCTAAAACTGGCTCAAAAGTTGTTTCTTTCCAAATATTTGACAATAAAAAAAATGTGTGTGTATGTGTGTGTGTGTGTGTGTGTGTGTGTGCGCACACACGGGGTGAGGGGTGGGGGACTGGGGTTTAGGGTCAGACTGGTAGTGCTCAAGTTTTACTTCTGTGCTCAGGGATCACCATTGATGGTGACGGTGCTTAGGGGACCATATGTGGCACTGGGGATTGAATCCAAGTTGGTTACTAGCAAGGCAAATATCCTACCTGCTATACTATCTCTCTGGCCCCTCAAAGAATATTATCAACAATACTTTCTCCTTTTTAATAATTTATAATAGAGTAAATAAAGCTTATTGATTTACCAAGGAATATATTAATGCTAGAATTCAGGCCATATTGTTTTGTTTTGTTTCTCTTTAAAACAATAAGGTTTTCTTTTTTTTTCTTTCCCCTTTTATAGAATAAATTTTTCTGAGTCTTTAAAAACACATTTTTCCAAAAGACATTTGTAATAACTTAAACATCTACGAAGTAAAAAAAAAAATAAAGTTAATTTCTTCCTTAACAGTCATCAGAAGTACGCAATAATGGTTCACTGTAAGATTATAATCTTTTTTTTTTTTTTTTTTTTTTGCTTTTTGGGACACACCTGGCGATGCACAGGGGTTACTCCTGGCTCTGCACTCAGGAATCACCCCTGGCGGTGCTCAGGGGACCATATGGGATGCTGGGAATCAAACCCAGGTCGGCCGTGTGCAAGGCAAATGCCCTACCCGCTGTGCTATTGCTCCAGCCCAAGACTATAATCTTAATGTCTTCAAATTTAGTCTATACACAGTAGTATGAACTTGATTTTTAAAAATATCATTAAATTATAAAAACATTCATTACTTGGGACTGCTTTGTTTTTGTTCTTTCTAGCCCCCTCCCCCATGCCCACCCACCCCCTCATCGCCCCATCTGCTTTTTTTTTCTAACAACTCACCTTAAATTAGAGTGGGAGACATTTGAATTGGTATTTGAAGTCACTAGATGACTACCAGCTATATTGATAGGTGGCATCACCATACTACCTCCAGCATGCAGATCATGTTTCACGCCATTAGAGTTATTGATGGGATTGACAGGATGTGATGGTTCATTTATTACAGGTTTTGCATCTTGAGACACAGTATGAAAACTTGGTTTAGATGCATTCTGTTGACTACGTCCACCTTCACACACTACCTTTTTGGGTTCTAAAGTACCACCTTTTCCTCCTTTGACTTTTAACACTCTGGCTTTCGTGTCCTTGGACCTTTTATCTTTCTCCAATTCCTGAAACAGATAACATTCAAACTCTGAGTCAAGAAACAATTATTATTGTTTGTTTTCCAGGAGCCACACCTGGCAATGCTCAGGGTCCATTCCTGACTACGTTCAGGGATCACTCCTGGAGGAGCTGGGAACTACGCAGGGTGCAGAGGACAGAACCAAGGTCAGCCACGTGCAAAAGAAGCGCCCTACCCAATCCCAAGACAACAGTTACTTTTACCATTAAAGCAGTAATTATAATATAGTTACACTGGTTTTTAAAAAATCTGTCACCTTTCCCAAAACTGAAGTAGTCAGCAGTGTATTGGTATAATTTGATTTTTTTTTATCTTTTATACATTCATTTTCTTTAGAATTCTCTTTTGGTTTTATGAATGAATTGACTTTTGCTTCTTGTAGTAACTTAGCTTTAAGTTCCGGAATGAATCTGATGGAAAAAGCATAGCAACAAAAATATTTTTGTTAATGTACAGTATCTTTAATGGAATGGACAATTTAATAAATACACATTTCATCTAAGTATTTACGCTTATTTACTAAGTGTAAATAAGTCATCAATAGTGCATGCTGAGAGATTGCACAATATATACCTAACACAATTTGCTTCCAGGTAAATACATCTTCTCAATATCTCACACTTTTGAGACATGTGTTTTACCACAGAGTCACATCCCTGGCCCAGAATTTTGCCATGGGAATTTATTATAAAAACATTCCAAAATAAGGAGCTGGCAAAATAGCCTAACAGCCTGAGTGCATGTTTTGCATGAAAGTTCAAACCCCAGCAAAAACTTTGTCCTCCAACCGCCACTAGGAGGAACCTGAGCACTTAGCCAAGAGCTAAACCTGTAGGTAGTTCCCATGCACTGCAAGGTTAGATACTCCCCACCCCCAATAACTAAACTTTCTTCAAAAGTAGGGGTTGGGGATGTGTCTTAAAGGGCTGGAATGAATGCCTAGATTGCACAGGACCTTGGTTTGAATACACAATGCCCTTGGTGTTTGACCCCTGGGTCCTAGCTTTCTTTTTCTCTCACCCTTCTTTTTTTTTTTTTTTTTTTTTTTTTTTTGCTTTTTGGGTCACACCCAGCGATGCTCAGGGGTTACTCCTGGCTTTGCACTCAGGAATTACTCCTGGCAGTGCTTGGGGGACCATATGGGATGCCGGGGATCGAACCCAGGTCAGCCGCGTGCAATGCAAACGCCCTACCCGCTGTGCTATCGCTCCGGCCCCTCTCACCCTTCTTTTTATTTCTCTTTTCTTTTTTCTTTCTCTTCCTCTCTCCCTTTTTTCCTGCCTTCCTCCCTTCTGCTCATTTGGTTTTGGGGGCCATACATGGTGGTGCTTAGGGATATTTCTGGCATGTTGCTTAGGGGTCAGCTCCTGGTGATGTGACCATTAAGTACCAGGGATTAAACCAGCTAAAAAAAGATGTTCATTAGCCCTTTGAGCCACCTCCCAGTCCCCAAAGTAATTTCTTTTAAAATTGAAAATGCATTCACGTGATTCAAAATTCAAGAGGATATCCTGAAAAGTCTCCTTTGCCCATGAGTTATTGGTTCCACTCCTTGAAGAAGCTAACAGTTTGGGTCAACCTTAGAGTAACTCACTCATCAATTCATGAATTAATTCTTCCCTAGATTCAGTCCACATTTGCCAGTGTTGTGAAGGTACTTGTCTGGGTGTATAATCTCCGGGACGGCCAGGGAGGCTCCAGCAGCTCTCCCCGTCACCGGTTCGGGGCGGGGGCTGGGGGGGAGAGGAGGGTCTTGGGCCGCCCGCCCAGCCGGGATGGCCTGTGCCATGGGGTAGACGGAGGAGGAAACAAGGGTCAAGCTGGTTGATTGATCAGTTGCCGTTTATTCCATTCTCCCCACACCCACGCCTGTTCCAGTCTCTGAGCCCCCCATTCTTGTCTCGCACTGCTCCTTATTCCCGTCTCCTCCTGTCTCTCCCACTCATCTCACAGCCTCGTCTCTCTCTCCACATGCTTGCTCCTGCATTCTTCCCCTACATTCTTCTCCCTCTGTCCCCCTTGCTAGTCTCTCCGGGCTCTTGCTGCCCTGCTCTCTCTCTCTCTCCTCTCCTCCAACTCTCTCATTTCTCCAACCCAGCACTCTGGGCTGATGCTACACCCAGTTCCGTAGCAACCGGAGCTTCCATATGACCCTGCAATACCACTCCTGGGAATATATCCTGAGGCTGCAAAAAAGCACAGTAGAAATGACATCTGTACCTATATGTTCATTGCAGCACTGCTCACAATAGCCAAAATCTGGAAACAACCCAAGTGCCCTAGAACAGATGACTGGTTAAAGAAACTTTGGTACATCTACACACCGGAATTCTATGCAGCTGTTAGGAGAGATGAAGTCATGGAATTTGCTTATAAATTGATAGACATGGAGAGTATCATGCTAAGTGAAATGAGTCAGAAAGAGGGACAGACATAGAAGGACTGCACTCATTTAGAAGTATAGAATAACATCACATGAGGCTGACACCCAGGACAGTAGATACAAAGGCCAGGGGGATTGCCCCATAGCTGGAAAACTGCTTCATGAGCGGAGGGGAGAAGGCAGATGGAATAGAGAAGGGATCACTAAGAAAATTATGGCTGGAGGAATCAGTCAGGATGGGAGATGTGTGCCAAAAGCAGATAATGGACCAAATATGATGACCTCTCAGTGTCTGTGTTGCAAGCTATAATGCCCAAAAGTAGAGAGAGAGTATGGGGAATACTGTCTGCCATGGAGGCAGGGGGAGGGTGGGAAAGGGGGGGTGTATACCAGAAATACTGGTGGTGGGGAATGTGCACTGGTGGAGGGATGGGTATTTGATCATTGTGTGACTGTAACCCACACATGAAAGCTTGTTACTATCTTACAGTGATCCAATAAAATTAAAAAAAAAAAAAAAAAAAGAAAGCCCTTCCTGACTCCCATCAGGTTCAAGGGCAGAAACACCACCTAGGGGTATTCTTTTTCTCCTTAGTCCAATAACTTAATTAACATCTTAATTCTACTTCTTTTTTTTTTTTTTTGCTTTCTGGGTCACATCTGGCAATGCTCAGGGGTTACTCCTGGCTCTGCACTCAGGAATTACTCCTGGTGGTGCTCAGGGGACCATATGGGATGCTAGGAATCGAACCCGGGTCGGCCGCATGCAAGGCAAACACCCTACCCGCTGTGCTATCGCTCCAGCCCCTTAATTCTACTTCTTAATATTATTATTTTTGTATGAACACAGTAAGAAATACACTGAGGCTTGTAGGGCAGCTCTCCTGGGAACATCCTGCCACAGACTCAGACTACAGTGCTCAGACCAAATTAATCTTGCCTCACCCTAGCAGGGTCCAAATCTGGTTACTTTTTGGATCATGAGAGAATTTGTCCATGACCATGCTCTTAATTTATATTTAAGCATTATGGCACTTTGGCCAGGCCTATTTCGATGCCAGAATAGCACATAGCTTACAGCTTGCCCTGGGTCCATCCAGTCCCTTGTCAGGACCCTGCTTTTGGGGTGCTAGGAAGTAAGGGCAACTGAGGCTTAGGTTGAGAGAACAGATGTCCAGGAGGTAATATTATCTGGACTCAATAAACTCCCATGTTACAAAAGCATAGCATTAACTGTGGTCTTGTGTCCGTACAAAAAGGACATTGCTCTGAATTAACTATGCAAAGGACTTAAGAAGAAGAGAAAAACAGTATTTACAAGTTAACAGAGCACAAAGAGAGAAGTTACAAATAAACATAGAAGAAAGGGAGCACTGTGATGGGGGTAATCCAATAAACCTAAGCTCCCTGTGGCAAGGCAGGAAGGACAAAACAATGTTATTTTACATCTGGGAATAAACAGAATGAGGAGACAAAGAAAACAAAGAACTAGTGTGATTAGTTCAACTAAATAAGAAAAATCACACTTTCAAAACCACTTTGCACTACAGAAGTTTCCCTGAAAGATGCCGGATATCATAGGAAAATGTCTTCCTCAATGCTTTGGAATTCCAGGAATTGGTACTCAGGAACTTTCGTCCCTGAACAGTAAAATCTGAGTAAATAAATACTCCAGAGAAATAAACTCAATCTATGTAAAATGGTTATGAGTGACTATTCAATAAGTAGTTATTTTTCACCAGTGGGATTTTTCAATATATTTCCTCCCCCCCCCTTTTTTTTTTTGGTTTTAGGATAAAATTACTTTTTGAAATACCCAAAGTTCTAATTACTCTAAAATTTTTAAGGTCATTTTTTTTTTCATTTTTAGTCTATCTTCAATAGATAGACTATAGATAGATAGACTAAAAGCCCAGAATAGCATTTTCTGGACTTTTACATGATCAACTCATCACATTACATTTTAAATTGATGTCCACCTTTATGATCTTATCACATCCTAAGGTCAACTAATTTTGCAATTACTGAGAAGCTTCTTGTTTCTTTCAATGCCCAAACGAAAAATGGTGTTTTTTTATTTTTTATTTTTTAATTTTGTATTTTTTGCTCTTTTGGGTCACACCCGGCAAAGCTCAGGGGTTACTCCTGGCTCTGCACTCAGGAATTACCCCTGGCAATGCTCAGGGGACCATATGGGATTCTGGGAATCAAACCCAGGTCAGTCGAGTGCAAGGCAAACGCCCTACCTGCCATGCTACGGCTCCAGCCCCTCCCCCCCAAAAAATGGTGTTTTTTTAGAAAAAGTACTTTTAAATCTATCTTGGCATTATCTATTATATACTAAATGTGTAAGAGAAAGTCTATAAAAAAGCGTGATCCCTGCAGGGAACTTGAAATTTGATGGGGGAGAATAAAGCAATAGGCACTGAAACAGAATAGAACTGAGAAAAAAATTACTTGGTAAATGAATACTAACTAAAATATATTGATCAGAGAGGAAACAGTAGACAATTGTAAGTAGAGACAAAAATGTGGATAAAGCTAAAAATTATTATTTTATTTTATTTTATATTATTTTTATTTTGGACCACACCCGCTGTACTCAAAGCTTACTCATAGCAGGCTCAGGGGACTATATGAGGGTGCAATGCAAGCACCTTACCCGCTCTATCATCTGTCTCACCCCTTATTATGTATTTATTATGATCTCTGGAATACATCAGTCATTGAAAGTATGTGTAAGGAACTTATACTGATTAGGATAGTAATTTTATGATAAATATTAGTTGCAATTATTATTTTTAGAATTTTCATAATGACTTTGTAAATAATCAAACCCTGATACAACAACTCAATAAGTTTTTATGAATTGATTTTTCTGTTGTGTTCCATTAGCTTAAATAGCAATTCTAATGCCAGTAAAACTTTCCAATACAAAACATTTTAAAAGTCCACAGTTACCAAAAGTGCTTACTTTTCAATAAATCCATCTCTAGTAAAATACTCATGATGTAAAAGATCAGTGGATGATATTCTCTCAGATGGATCAATTTGTAAACAAGCCTAGAGTGATTTAAAAAAGATTCTAATGTTAAACTCTTTACAGGACTCCATAAGGTAAAAATTAAATTTATATGATAAATGTAGGAGTGATTAATTATGCAGAAGTAAAGACATTTGAAAATATGGAATTAGACCTCAAGAATTTTTTCGTTCTCACCTTTTCCCCCCAAGAAATATGTACATTATTACAGATTAAATGTTCTGATCCTAGCCAAAATAGAAGTTATCTATTTATACTCAATTTAGCAGATATTCACTAGTTCATTTTCATCTTATCAGTTCTATTATGTGGAAACTTCCTGAATTACCATTTCCATCTTTCAGAACCGGAAGCATGATAACTATTTGCCAAATTAGAATTTTAATTCATACTGTCTGATTCCCAATTTAATTTCACAAATATTTAAATAATCCATTACTAGAATAGCTTTTTTAAGTTACCCTGTCATTGCCTACTCCAGATGGAATCCTGGTGACCAAAAGCTTCCATAAGCAAGGTCCAGGTATGCAGGTCCAAGACTGCATCTCCAGGCTACATGGCGGCAGAGGACCTACCTGGGGTATCCCTTCCCCAGTCCCCTTCTGCCCAGCAGACTGGCTGTCATGCCCATAATTTGCCTCCAGGCACCATCTTAGTTTACCAACAGCCCTGGCCCAGAGACACAGTAGCAAGTCCTGGAAGACACCACATCCTCAGAGATCTCTCTGGGCCCCATACCAGACCAATTTCACCAGGGCACCCCAGATGGAGCAGGTGCAGTCTCTCTGCCTACTCCAGATGGAATTCTGGTGACCAAGATCTTCCACAAGCAAGGCTCAGGTATGCGGGTTCCAGGACTGAATCTCCAGGCCACATGGCAGCAGAGGACCTGGGGTGTCCCTCCCTGGGTCCCAGCCTGCCCAGCAGACTGACTGCCTTGCCCACAATTTGCCTCCGGGTGCCATTTTAGTGCACCAATAGCCCTGGCTCAGAGACTCCAATTGAATCTCTAAATAGATTAGTGCCATACAGAGATATCTCTGGAACCCAATCATTTACAATCTAGGAATTTACATGTACAATCATGGCCCTGTGAGCTCTCATGATATTCAAAATGAACAATTGAAAATAAATTAGGGGCTGGAGTGATAGCACAGCAGGTAGGGTGTTTGCCTTGCACACAGCCGACCTGGGTTCGATTCCCAGCATCCCATATGGTCCCCTGAGCACCGCCAGGGGTAATTCCTGAGTGCAGAGCCAGGAGTGACCCCTGTGCACCTCTGAGTGTGACCCAAAAAGAAAAAAAAAAAAGAAAAAAAAAGAAAAATTATCTAGCATCTGCCCCTGGCAGGTAGGCTTGAATGGTGGTGGGAAATTTCCAGCAAAATATAAATGCCCAAAATTAGAGAGAGAGTATTGGAGAAATTGTCTTCCATAGAGGCAGGGTGAGGACTGTGATGTGGGTGGTGGAAAATGTGCACCGGTGGAGGGGTGGGTGATCCATCATTGTATGGCTGAATCTCAAACATGAAAGCTTTGTAACTCTATCTCATGGTGATACAATTAAAAAAAAAAAAGTAATGTGGAGTTCATGCCCAATTCAATCCCCTTAATCAAAGGCTGAACAAATAGCACTACTTCTACATTATTAAAAAAAAAAAGTTACCCTATCATGGGAGTACTCCAACTTAATAGAGGAACAACCCAAAACCCCAAAAGGAAACAATAAAAAAAGAATTTTGATATCAATTTGTACATAAAGTATCTAAATAGAGAGAACTATAATCATAAACAGAATACATTAATTAAGATATTAGGACAAAATTTAAATAAAATACTTGCTTAATAATTTTTATTCTTCTGAAAGAAGTCAAAACAATAATAAAAGATAATTTAAAAAATTTATTTATTTACTTTTTATCACCCTTGGTGATACTCAGGGGTTACTCCGAGTTCTGCACTCTGGAATTACTCCTCGCGGTGCCTAGAGGAATATATAAGATGCAAGGCAAATGCCCACCTACTGTACTATTGCTCTGGTCCCTAAAGATCATTTTATTTATTTATTTATTTTTGCTTTTTCTTTTTTTTCGGGGGGGGGTCACACCCGGCAATGCACAGGGGTTACTCCTGGCTCATGCACTCAGGAATTACTCCTGGCAGTGCTCGGGGGACCAAATGGGATGCTGGGAATCGAACCCAGGTCTGCGTGCAAGGCAAACGCTACCTGTTGTGCTTTTGCTTCATCCCCTAAAGATCATTTTATTGATGCTTACTATGTACTACAGAATTCTTTTATCTAGTCTTTTCCTATTACTCGATCCTATCGATCCTAATAACAGATCTACAAGGTAGGTATTCTTATTTCCATTGAGAAGATGAGATTACCGAGGCACTGAGAAATCAAGTAATCTGTCTGAGATTTCAAAAATAGAAAAACTATCATTGGGGGCTGGAGCAATAGCACAGCGGGCAGGGCATTTGTCTTGCACTCGGCCAACCCGGGTTTGATTCCCAGCATCCCATATGGTCCCCTGAGCACCACCAGGCGTAATTCCTGAGTGCATGAGCCAGGAGTAACCCCTGTGCATTGCCGGGTGTGACCCAGAAAGAAAGAAAGAAAGAAAGAAAGAAAGAAAGAAAGAAAGAAAGAAAGAAAGAAAGAAAGAAAGAAAGAAAGAAAGAAAGAAAGAAAGAAAGAAAGAAAGAAAGAAAGAAAGAAAGAAAGAAAGAAAGAAAGAAAGAAAGGAAGGAAGAAAGAAAGAAAGAAAGAAAGAAAGAAAGAAAGAAAGAAAGAAAGAAAGAAAGGAAGGAAGGAAGAAAGAAAGAAAGAAAGAAAGAAAGAAAGAAAGAAAGAAAGAAAGAAAGAAAGAAAGAGAGAAAGAGAGAAGGAAAGACTATCATTAAAATGCAAAAAATTATTATTATTTATTCTTATTCATTTCAAAATATATACTTAAATGGATTCACAGAAAAGTTGTAGAGATCTGCTATACAGCAATTTACAAATAATTAGTAATACTGTATTATATATTTTAAAACTTGTAAAGAGGATAAATGATAGTCTTGCCACAAAAAGTTGACTCACAAAGTGAAGTGATCCATTATTAACTGCAGGGTGTAGGAATACTCAGATCTTAAAACTGCAACTAGCTAAAAAATATGTGCTTGATTTAGAATATAAAAGTAGTCGATCAGAAAAACTGTACTTTTCTTCTTTTGGGCCCATACCAGGCGCTGTTCAAAAGATTCTCCTGGCACAGTGCACTGGGGCTTCTCCCAGAAATGCTTAGGGACTGTATAGTGCCAGAAGCAAACTCTAAGGCTTCTGCATACAAAGCAAGCACTCCATGACTTTGAGCTATTTCCCTGATACATCAATAAAACTTAATCTGAAATGGGCTGGAAAGATGTTAACAGAGTTAAGTACATGCTTTACATGCAGGAGTGTGGAGTTTGGTCTGTAACACCACCTGGTCCCTGAACAGAGTCAGCAGTAGCCTTTAAGTACTACCAGATATGACCCTAAAACAGGAATAATAGCAACAAGTTAAGAAAAATGCTAAAATACCTGTTCAAGATATAACCTAGTAGAGGTGAACTTCAAATTAGTCCTCGTGTTTAATTCTGAAAATTTAGTACATGTCCTAGTTTAAAAAATGTAAAAAATATGTGTGTGTGTGGTGTAAGGGATTAAAACTCAGGCATGGACTCTGATTTCTCCAACCTTCACAGTTTCTTCAAACATATATAGGACAGGGTTGGGGAGATAGCGAAGAGGACTCATGTGCATGCTTTTCATGCAGAAACCAGGGTGTGAGCTCAGCATCGCATGATTCCCTAAGCATCACAGGGAGTAGCCCCCAGGCAATGAGGGGGGAAACCCCTGGGCACTGCTGGGTGTGACCCAAAAAAGAGCCATCAAAACTAAAAATATTTTTATGAATACATACATATATATTTCTTAAATCTACCATTTTAATCTTCTAATAGGTACACAAGAGAGCTATGAGCATAAATAATTTTTGTTGCAATAGTCAAAAATAGGAAATAATCCTAAACAGGAGAATTGATTAAAGATACCGTAAAATATTTAGCAATAAAAGGAAAAATACTAATGGTACATGCAACAATTTTAATGAACCTTTAAACCATAATGCTGAGTTAAACCATAATAATCACAAATAAGAGCATGAAATGGATGGTTTCATTTATATAACCTAGAAATTGTAAGACCGCATCACTGCCCACCTACGAGAGATGGTCAGACTTCTTCATCAAAACCCTGAAAGAACGGTTTGAGGCTCTTTGTGTTCCTGGAGCAAGCAGATATCAATGGGCTACACTGGGACACGACAGGGACAAATGGAGACGTTACTGGCGCCCGCTCGAGCAAATCAAAGATCAACGGGATGATAAGTGATACAAGTGAGAACCCAGAAATTGTAAACTTATCTCTAATGACACACAGCCAATCTGCAGTTGTTTGGGGGAGAAATACAAAGGGAAAGATGGAGATGGATTGCAAAAGAATACAAGGAAATACTTGTAACAGAATGTGATGGTGGTTTCACAAGTATCTCTCTCTCCCTCTCTCTCTCTCTCTCTCTATCTATCTATCTATCTATCTATCTATCTATCTATCTATCTACTTATCAAAGATACAACTGTGCAAGCAAGCCGGGGTCCAAAAAGGATTCAGCACGATAGATCATATCCACACAGTGACCAAACTCATTGAAGTTTTTCGAGAGTTCAAGATGCTGCTCTATCTAACGTTCATTGACTTAAAGAAGGTCTTCGATTCTGTTGAGACTGAAGTGGTCATCTAAGCCTTAGCCAAACAGGGCGTTCAAACTCAGTACATCAAGATCCTCCTCGAGCTGCATTACAGATTCACCACCAGAATCTCACCATTCTTCAAGGAAGTGATCACTGACCTAAAGAGAGGGGTTCAGCAGAGTGATACCATTTCACTGAAACTATTCAGTGCTCGAGAACATCATTCAACAACTGGAATGGGAAGGAATGGGAGTGAAGATAGACGGTCGGCAACTACACCACCTTTGCTTTGCTGATGACATCATTCTCATAACACCAAACATTAGCCAAGCGGCACAAATGTTGGCCGACAGACCTCAGTGTGGAAAGGTTGGACTGCAGCTGGACCTCAACAAGACGATGCTCATGAAAAATTAACTAGTCCCTGAAGCTCCATTTGCTCTCAATGGAACAAACATCTCCGAATGCAGCAGCTATATGTACCTGGGTCGAGAACTCAACATGAGGAACGACTTGGTGCCAGAACTGCGCAGGAGGAAGAGAGCAGCGTGGAATGCCTTCAAGAGCATCGAAGAAGTATTTAAGAGAACGAAGGCCCTCTGACTCCGGGCACATCTTTTTGATTCCACCATTCTTCCTGCACTAACATATGCCTCAGAGACCTGGCCCTATGCAAAAAGGATGAGAATACTATTCGGGTATCCCAAAGAGAAATTGAAAGAGCTATGTTAGGAGTATCACGTCTCACTCAAGTGAGAGAAGGAATCCGGAGTTCCGACCTCCGTCGATGATCAAGAATCAGGGACGCTGTCTCGTTTGCCAAGACATCAATAATCAGATGGGCCTGACATGCAATGCGATTCAGAGACGACCGTGGACTAGAGCTGTTACTGAATGGATTCCTCGGGACAAAAGACCGCATGGCCGCCCACCAACGAGATGATCAGACTTCTTTGTCAAAACCCTGAATGAATGGTTTGAGGCTCTTCCTGTTCCTGGAGCGAGCAGATATCATTGGGCTACACTAGCACTCGACAGGGACAAATGGAGATGATACTGGCACCCACTTGAGCAAATCGAAGATCAACAGGATGACAAGTGATACAAGTGATACATTAAAAGTTTGTGTAGTTACATCAAAAATAGTAGAAACAACTTGTGTTGGCAGAGATGTGAAAAAGGAACTCATATACTGATGGTAGGAATGTTGTTTGGTTCACAACCTGTGGAAAACAGTATATAAAGTCCTCAAATAAACTTAGAATTGAGCTGCCATATGATCCAGCAATTCCAATTTTGGGTATATACTGCCAGGACAAAAAAAAACATTCATTGGAAAGGACATATGCACATCATTATTCACTGCAGCACTTTGTACAGTAAGTAAGATACGGAATCAACTTAGGTGTCCAAAGACAGATGAATAGATTATGAAGATGTGGTATACACACATAATGGAAGAACTGATAAAATCATGTAATTTATTGCAACCTAGATAAACTGAAGATACCATGTTGAGTGAAGTAAGCCAGAAGGATAAATACAGAATGATCTCACCTACCTGTGAGATCATTAATACAGAGTAACTGGACAAGGAAAGGCAATGTTTTATTTTATTATTATTATTTTGGGCTAGAGCAATAGCACAGTGGGTAGGGCATTTGCCTTGCATGTGGCCGGCCTGGGTTCGATTCCTCCGCCCCTCTCGGAGAGCACAGCAAGCTACCAAGAGTATCTCGTCCTCACAGTAGAGCCTGGCAAGCTACCCATGGCGTATTCGATATGCCAAAAATAGTAATAACAAGTCTCACAATGGAGACTACTGGTGCCCGCTTGAGCAAATCGATGAGCAACAGGATGACAGTGATACAGTGATATACAGTGATTTTGGTTTAGGTCCACACGCAGTGGTACTCAGGGTTTACTCCTGCTCTGCCATCAGAGATCATTACTGGCAAGGCTTGGAGGACCATACGGGAAGCTGGGGATTGAACCCTGGTTGGCTGCATGCAAGGCAAATGCTTTCCTCACTATATTATCACTCCAGACCCTGGAATACAATGTTTTAAAGGGGAATTTCTAGATTACGCTAGACCCCAGAGTATAGAGAGAAGGACAGAGAAGAAAAGAAGAGAGACAGGAAGAAAGAATATGAGAAAGGGGGAAGGGGGCTAGGGGCCTTGGGTTTACTCGTACAATGTGGGAATAGTATAGCTATAGATACAAACCACAGACTCAACACTGGAATACAAGATCCAAACCACAACTACCAAACTTTATAATGTGCCTATTAAGGTGACAGACTGGTAGGGGGCGGGAAGGGGATGAAACAGGAGAACACTGGTGGATGGAAGTTGACACTGGTAGTGGAATTGGTGCTATAATATTATAGGTCTATTGATAGCTTTGTAAATCATGGATCTTTACATTAAAAATTAACAAAAAAATAAAATAAAAATTAACAAAATAAAAGCTTGTGTAATTTACTGTGCATAAATTCTACCATATTAAAGTTGTTTGGAAAATTTAAATCTAGGGAAAATATACCTCTTAACCAGATATTTTTTAACCAGATATTAATATGTATTTTAAGTTAAAAAAATCAATAAAATGGTATTTATAATAAAAAGATAAATCATTTACATAGAACAAATACAAGCATGTATAAGACAAATGTGGCAGGCCAAATAAACAGATTATTCAAGTTGAAAGAAGTATTCATAAAAGATTAATATGCTTATTATTTGACAAATAAATATGAGAAACAACTATAATTGATAGATTAAGGGATTTTGAGTTTTTTTGTTGGTTTTTTTTTTTTTTTTAGTTTTGGGGCCATATCTGGTGGTGCCTAGGGGCTACTACTGGTACTGGGAAGTAGTTGCTTCTAGCAGTGCTCAAGGTCCAAATTTGGTCTTTGGGGAGCAAATTCCGGCCTCCAGCATAAAGGCAAGTACTCAGCCACTGAGCTATCTCTCTGGCCCAGACTAAGATTCTTGTAAGAGACACATAAAAAGACACATAAAAAAATCTCCGAACCGAGCAGCTTGCTGCGGAGTTGCCTCCGAACTTGAAGCCAGGCTGACTTCACCTGGGTGCTTCAGACAGGAGCAGGCACTGTCCCTCCTCTTGCCCCCTAAGAGCCCCGGTGGCCACCAACTTCCAGAACCCAATGAGAAGTGCAGGTACATGGGTTCAGTGACAGCAAACTCCAGGCCTCAAGGAATGGGCCGGTCCTTCTCATCCCCGCCCCTCCCCATGGGACCCTGGAGGTAACGCCCACAAACTGCCTCCAACTGCTACTTAAGCTCCTTAAGTGCTACTAAGTGAACATAAACAGCAGTGTACCAGGTATGACACTAAAAAAGCATGAATCCCTATGCAGATATTTGACTGGAGGAGTCTACAAGTATGTAGCACTGTAGCATGTCGTCCCATTGTTCATCGATTTGCTGGAGCAGGCATCAGTAACGTCTCCATTGTGAGACTTGTTACTGTTTTTGGCATATCGAATATGCCATGGGTAGCTTGCCGGGCTCTGCTGTGTGGATGGGATACTCTTGGTAGCTTGCCGGGCTCTCTGAGAGGGACGGAGAAATTGAACCTGGGTCGGCTGCGTGCAAGGCAAATGCCCTACCCGCTGTGCTATCGCTCCAGTCCTACAAGTATAGAAACCAAAATATTAATAGTAATTTTTGGAGGGTCCACACCCAGAAGTGCTCCCATCTCTTAGCTCAGGGATCATTCCAGGCAGGGCATGGGGGATCATATGGGGTGCTGGGGACTAATCTGAGTCAGCCACATGCAAGGCAAACACACTAAACACTGTACTATCTCTTCAGCCTCAAATTAGGAACATTTTAACTTTTCTTTTTATATCATAAATTTTCTACTTTTTCTATAATTACCGTTTCCCTTTATGATTATAATAAGTTTTTAAAAATTAAAACTGCAGGGGCTGGAGTGATAGTACAGTGTGTAGGGTGCTTGCCTTGCATACACCGACTGGGGCTCGGTCCCCTGCATCCCATATGGTCCCCTGAGCACCGAAAGTTGTGATTCCTGAGTGCAGAGACAGGAGTAACCCCTGAGCATCACCAGGTGTGACCCAAAAAGTAAAAAAAAAAATTAAAACTTCAATGTGATAGAGATTATTCTTATAAGTACTATACTACACCTGCTTTGAATTTAGGTAACCACTTTTAAAAATAGTTGTACACTGTATATATACATATATACACATATATATACATATATATATATAATACTTTCACTGGGGGCCTAGGAGATAGTTCAAAGGGCTGATACCCATGCTTTGAATGCAGGAGGCCTGGGTTAAATCCCTGGCACTGTATGGTCCCCAGCATTGCTAAGAGTGCTGGGCACTAAACTCAGAGTAGCATTTTTGGGTGTTGCCTTCTACACCCCCAAATGAATACTTTACACAGCCCTGGGAAAGGAAATTAGTTAAGGACAGTACATAGAAAATTTATTCTGCATAGTAAACTCTCTTGCCTTTAGAATTTTATATTAATTATACTACTATAATTATTGTCTTTTTTTTTTTTTTGCTTTTTGGTCACATCCAGCGATGCACAGGGGTTACTCGTTATCTATTTTTAAATGAAATTTAAAGTATCTGTCTCATATGTGGGATATAAAGATACATATTAAGGGAAAAATAAATGGCCAAAGGCAACAGAACTGCAGAACTACTAGTTGGTCTACAGAATGGAGGTTAAGAGGGTCGGGGAGGGTGGGTGGAAGAGATACATGGGGCAATGGTGGAGGGAAGTGGGCTCCAGTGTTGGAGCAATCTATGCATGAAACTATTATTAACAGTGCTGTAAATCATAGTACCGCAGTTAAAATGAAAAAAATAAAATAATTAAAAGCACTATAATTGTCCTTTCTCTAAAAGGTTAATTTTAGCATTGGAATTAAATTAAATGTTGTATTGGTATTAAAATACAGTCTTGTAGATGTCCTAGGATGCCACTGTATAAGAAATAGATCCCTGGGGCTAGTGGGATTACTTAAAGAATTAAAGATTATGACCTGTATGATCAAGGCCCTGAGTTGAACTCCAGCATCCACAGCCCTACACCAAGTATGGGCGTGGTGGACCCCTGTACTTCCGGGTCACAGCACAAACCATTAGGCTTGAATAGTGAGGCTAAATATTTCATGGTACCGCCCCCTTGGGGTCCCTGAGCACAGCTAGAGAGGCAAACAAACAAAACACCCCAAACAACAGATCCCTAACTTAGTTGTTAGAAGGTGGTAATAAACATGTTAAGTTCCTGGAATTTTTCTAGTTTATTCTTATCATTAAATTTAGAATAAATTGAAAAAAAAATGGACAGGGTTATCCTAGAGGTTTTCAGTTCTAATTGTCTATGAATTCTAGTATCTCTGAATTAAAGACAAAGATAGAGGGCTATAATAATTCTTATCAGATAACACTGTGAGTCCTTTTGGAGTTTCATTAAAGTAATACCTAAAACTATATGATAATTTATATAAAACTCCCTTGCCCAAATCTGTAATCTCTCAACATACATGAACTAAATCTGCTAACAATCCATTTAGTTTTGGGTACTTTTTCCTTGCATTTTTGTGGTGTTGAACTTGAGGAAGGGCCACCCCAGCAAAAACGGGACTCTTGGAAAAGATACTCTGCAAGTGAGGTGTCAAATTGCCTGAAAAGAGAAGGAAAAATGCATATAATGGAGTCATTATGTACAAGAAAAATAATCAAATTTCTCTATGGCAGAGGTTGCCAAATATATTTGGCCAACCACCCCCTTTTCAGAAAAAAAGAAAATTACTCAGTCACTTCCTAAAAATCTTTCTTCTTTAAACTAACAAACAGAAAGCTCTTCCTAATTGCACCAGAGGTTAGTACTGCCCTGTCTTATCCAAGCACCTCAGAAGGCAGTGTCACCCACTTTGGGAAACACTACTCTACGGTCTACATTAAATTATAAAAAAGGAAAAATAACAATTATGTTCTTCAAATATTTGAAGTTGGGCTGGAGCAATAGTACAGCAAGTAGAGCATTTGCCTTGCACTCGGCCAACCCGGGTTTGATTTTCAGCATCCCATATGGTCCACCAAGCACTTCCAGGAGTAATTCCTGAATGCAGAGCCAGGAGTAACCCCTGTGTATCGTCGGTGACCAAAAAAAAAGCAAAAAAAAAAAAAGGCACTGATGTTGGTCCTGGAGTGTTAGTACAGAGGGTAGGGCATTTGACTTGCACACTGCTGACCTGGGCTCAATCCCCAGCATCCCATATGGTCCCTGGAGCACCACCAGGAGTTATTCCTGAGTATAGAGCCAGGAGTAAGCCCTGTGCATTGCTGGGTGTGACATAAAAAGCAAAGCAAAACAAAACAAAACAAAAAATCACTGAAGATTCCCAGGATCTATTGATAGCATAAAGGCAGTAGAGAATGTAAAACCAATGAACTGGGACAAGGGTTGTGGGGTGTAATAAGTCACAGAAGGGAAAACTGGGGAAATCATGGAGGGGAAATGTGCTTGTCACAGAGGCAGGCGGGGGGACAGAGGGAAACTGGAGATACTGGTGGAGAGTAGAGGTCACTGATGAAGGGATTGGTGTTAGAAGATTGTAGACCTGAAACTCTAATAAATATCTTTGTAAATTTGTAATTCATGGTGATTATATTTTAAAAAATTAATAAAAAAAACACACCAGATGGGGCTAAAGAGATAGTAAAGGGGCAAGGTGCTTGCCTTGAACTTGGCTCACCCTTGTTCCATCCTGGTATCATATCCTGGTACACAGAGCCACAAGTAGCCCCTGAGCACTGGCAAGTGTGGTCCAAAACCAAACCCGCCCCAAAAGGAGAGAATGTAAATCAGAATAATTTCCTTTTGAGAGATACCTCCAGACCCTATGCCAGGCTGAGTCTCATCAAGGGCACCCCAGAGGGGGGTGGGTGAGCCCACCACCTGCCCAAACAGTGTTCCGGCAGCCCAAACCTCCAGAACTCAATCGCCACTATGCTCAGTACTGGAGCCCGATCCAGGAATGAATCTTTTGAAAAACTCAGATATACGGGTTTTGTGACCCAAATCTCCAGGCTCTCACGGAGTCATGGATGGGCAGCCTTTCCCCATGCTGTTCTTCCCGGAGCATGGTGGTCATGCCCACAAACTGCCTCTGGTGCTATATAAGCTCATTAACTGGCCATGATCCAGAGACTCATAAATAAATCTCAGAAGAGATCAAAAAGTAGCATAGATGCCCCAGTACCCAAAGTCAGCATTTAGTTAAAAATTTAACTTCAGCTGTATCACTCCATTTAAAAGTTTAGAATTCCTGGAGCGCACAGCTGTGCAACATCTCATATTAAACACCACTGATACACCAGGAGTAGCACACCACACTGGATGGGATGCAAAGTAGAAGGCAACCATATCGGATACTAGAAATCAAATTTGGATTGGCTACATACAGGGCAAGCACCATACCTGCTTTACTATCACTCCGGCCCTTAGTTTTATTACTTTGGGCAAACCTCTTCCCTTTCAGTATTCCTCTGTAAAGTGATGGCATCAATGCCATCATCACTAAAGTTATTACCTCAAATATTATTGTTTTTTGTTTTGTTCAAGTGCCAGAGATCAAACTCAGGGCCTCACACATGCAAAGCAATTGGTCTACCACTGAGCTATACCAGTGATACCATTAATATTTACTTTATAACAAGAACTTTAAAGATGGCACCAAAAGGTGATGCTTTAAGCCTTTGGGTTGTATAAACACATAACAATATATATGTGTATATATATACACATATATGTATCTCCATAATTCACAGAGGATTTTTTTTTTGTGGGGGGTGCTGCATTCAAGAGTGCTCAGTGCTTACTGCTGGTTCTGTGCTCAGGGATAATTCCCAGTGTTCAAGGAACCACCTGTGGTATTGGGAGATTTGAACTGGGGTTGGCCATGTGCAAGACAAGTGCCTTAGCCTGTACTGTATCTCTAGTTCATATTTCACTTTTTAAGCTGTTTGTTGTACCTTCTTACGATTCTGTAACCACATGTTTTATAAATAGCTTTTTCACCATGAAAAGGGCTCCTTAAGCTCCTCATTCAGAATTGCATATGAAAAATAATTCGAATCACTGAATGTCTGGTAGGTGGCTCAGAGACTAAAGCACATGCCCTATAATCAAGATGCCATGAGTTGAATCCCTGGAACTACCTGGCATAATATTGGCAGCCCTTCTGTCTGAGAGAGCCCAACTACAAGCACTGAAGCCAGGTAAGTGTATGAGAGCACTGTAACTAACAGGCACTCTCATATCTCGACAGGCTGGAGAGATACCTTGATGGGCATGAAGACCTTGCTTTGATCCCTGGCTCTGCACCGTCCCCTGAGCACTGTCAGGAGTGATCCCTGAGGACAGAGCTTGGAGTATTCCTTCAGCATTTCTGTGTTTCAAAAACAAAACCAAAAATAAAATAAACAAATGAGGGGGGTGCTGGAGAGATTATACAGTGGGCAAGGCACTTGCCTTGCACATGACTGACCGGGTTCGATCCGTGGCACCCCATATGGTCCTGAAAAGCACCACCAGGAATAATTCCTGAGTACAGAGACAGGAGTAGCCCCTGAGTACAGCTGGGTGTGCCCTCCCAAAATACCAAACAAACAAAAAAACAGGGCCAGAGAGACTGCATAGGAGGTAAAGCACTTGTCTTGCATGCAGATGACTCTGCTTCAGTCCCTGGTACCACATATGGTCCCATAGGCACTTCCAGGAGAAATCCCAGAGCAGAGACAAGGAATCAGTCCTAAGCACCCCCCTATAATGAATATGCAACAGAATGTGCTTAAGTAGCACAACTAAAGTGTACAATCCTTAGAAAGTGCAGGTGCAATCACTGAAGCCCAAAGAGTATGACCCCGTGATGAACACTGCAACTCAGTGTGTGAACACTGCAATGTGCACCTCCAGGCACACACATCTCAGCACATACTCAGCCCCCAGTCATCAAAGCTGTTCTTAAGTTCAGTGGGGCCGGAGAGACAGTACAACAGGTAGAACTTCAACCGGTAGAACTTCAGTTTTGCAAGTGGCTCATGCAGGTTTGATCTTTGGCACTACATATGGTCCACCCAACCCTGCCAGGAGTGATCCATCAATGCAGAGCCAGGAGTAAGCCCTGAGCACTACTGGGTGTGGCCCAAAACAAAAACAAAACATACTCAAAGCAGATCACTAAATATTTCAGCTCTCATAAAACATATTATAAAACTATTTAGCTATCATGTAATCCACTACAATTAACAGTTTTACTCATAAGTAACTGATTTTATATTTCCAATTAATTTTAAAAAGCATTTATATGCTTTATTATTAGAAATCCTCTTTCAGAGGTACAAGTATTTGTAGAAACCAAAATTCAAAGGCAACTTTCAGACAAACTGAAGTAGTTTTCTATTATACTATTTTTCTTAGCACCCACCATCAACATATGGCTTAGTTATTTGCATCCTGGCAAAGAAAATATTATTTGTAAAGACAGGGGAGAATATTCTACTTTCTTTATCAGCCCAAGGCTTCCATCTGCTGCCATCTACCAAAACAATATGTTTCCCAATTCTTACAAAGAATTAACTAAATCTTAAAACCAAGCATAATTTATCTGGCTATATTTATTTTAGGCAGTATATTTAAGTAATACTTACCTACTTTTAAAACAATTTTATAAAGTAAATCCAAATCAGAGCTGCAAGGAAGATAGGGATTTCCAGTGGCCATCTCAATGATCATGCAGCCCAAAGCCCAGATATCTACAGGTCTGACATAAACAAAAACAAATCCTCTTTTAATGAAGAAGTATATAAAATGTATTACCTAAAAACTTTTTTGGGGGGCACCTCCCATGCTGGGTGATAAGATGCAGAGAAACCAAAGAACCATACCATATTGGAGACATGTGCTCCAGCCCATTAACTCCTACTAAAAATGTTTAAATAAAGGCAAATATATTGAGGAGATAAATAAAAGGACTATGTGCAGGCTGTACATATAGGAGGCCCAGATTCAATCCCCAATGCTGCATGGTCTTCAGAGAACCACCAGGAGTGACCTCTGAGTAGCCAGGACTAGTCCTTGAGCACTGCTGGGTGCAGTTGCCAAACCAAAATAAGTTAAGGGCAAATAAAAATGAGTGGGCAAGTGGAATCATTTATAAATTTCACTATATCATATGCCAACCTTAGGATATTTATTAAGAATTATCATCCTTTATTAACAGTATTAAGTTAATGAAAAGAATTATTTTTAAATAGTTCATATACTTATATATATAATTATCATTAATGGTTTACTAATTAGAATAGTTATTAAAATCTGTGCTTAAAGTCAAAAAATGCAAATGTTTTACCACTTAGATTTTATATGTTTATCTTAACCTATTATGAGTCACCCATAATTAAAATTTTCTCCCCACGTAATCAGCTTTTCAAGGAATAGCTTATATAACTGAAATTTTAATTATTTTTAATGTTTCTGGGTCACACTTGGAGCAACTTAGGGCTGACTCCCAGCTCTGTGCATGTGGTTCACTCCTAGGGGAGTATCCCCTGAGCAAAACCAGGTGTGCGTCCCCCCAAATGCATATGATGAAACTACAGAAATCAAGATGGTATGGTTTTGGAGAAAGAAGAAACAAAAAGAGCAAGACAATAGAGTTCATGAATATATAAATATACTCAACTAATCTGTGACAAAAGGGTAAAGGCAATTCAGTAGACAAAGGAACACGTTTTCAACTGGTCACACTAGAACATACATGTGCAACATACACAATGTGTGTGGAAAAACGCTGAAATTAGACAAAAGCCTATTTTAAAAAAAATAACTCAAAATGAATCACAGGAGCTGAAGAACTAGTATACTGGGTAAAGTGCTCGTCTTGCATACAGCCAACCTGGGTTTGAGTCTCAGCACTACATACGATTCCCTGAATAGCACAAAGCAAGCATCACAACTAAAGAAGTACAAAACTCAGAGAGCATCACAGCTTAAAAAGAAGAAGAAGAAGAACACGAGAGGCTGGAGAGATAGTATAGGGGTAAGGTGCTTGCCTTGCATGCAAGCAATCAAAGTTCAATCTCTAATACCGTATATGGTCCTTCAAGCCCCACCAGGAGTGTTTCCTGAGCATAGAACCAAGAATAAATTTTGAGCACCACTGGATGTGATCCAAAGTTCCCTATCTTCAAAAAAAAAATTAAACAATATAAGAATATGAACCAGAAAGACAGTATAGTAGGTGACACTGGACTTGCATGTAGTCAATCCTATTGTTTCCTGCCACGACATATGGTGCATTGAGCAGCATGAAGTCCCTGAGCACCTCCAGGTATAGAAAAAAAAGAAAGAAACTGGGGGAAAAAATGAAAGGAAAAGCCAAGTCCTAGATTTAGAGAAAAAAAATTGTAAAAACACGCTACCTGATGAATGACTTGCATCCTAAATCTACAGAGCGCTCTTAAGATTAAACAATGAGGTCAGAGCTGGCAGAGGTAGCTCAGAGGTAGCTCTCCGTGTTCTGAACAGCCAACGGGGTCATAAAACTTCTGTACTAGTCAAAGTGGGTGCTCCTTGGCTATTCTGTCTCAGGGAGAGCACCATTAAAGGAAACCGTCAGGTCGCCCGCCATGGAGCCCTGGCCCAAAGTGGGACCCACGAGGACAGTGGCGGTGCACCAAGGGCCAAGCTACTGCAGCTCTCAGTGCTACGGGCGTTGGCAGAGGGCTCCATTTTAATGCGTCAGATTAGGGCTCTTCAGGTTCAACTCGGCACCACTGCAGAGCTTGGGTCCTGGAATTGAGGGGGCACCCTGGGTTCCCACCATGGGGCCCTGGGGATTCACCGCCAAAGGGGTGGCCTCGTCTCCATTTCTTCCCCAGACCAGCCCACACTGCCCACAGCATATTATGGAAGAAAACCTCCCTGAGCACCAACTGTCTGGAAAGTAAGATGGGGCCTGTGCCCCCTGGTCAGGCTCTGCTGGACTGGGGGTTGCAGCCTGCCCAGAGTTCCCAGGCTGTGAGTGGTAGGAGCCCTGGCTCCAGTCCTGGTCCCTGCTGGGGTTGCTGCTGCCATACCGCTGGAGCCCAGGGGTGTGGTGCCGCCAGATCGACCTGTACCTGCAGGGTACTGTCAGCAGCTTAATGGTGCCTTCAGGCTTCCTGATATCCTCAAATCACCGGACTCCAACAACTCAGGGCAAAGTTCAATTCATACTCCCTTCCCAACAATACAAAAACATGAACCATGAGGGACCAAGGAGGTGACTTAAAGGGTTAGCATGCATGCTTTACATGCAAAGCTCTGAGATGCCCAGAGGGCCATTATCTGGTGCCAGGAACTGACCAGGGTAGACTGCTTAGAAGGCAAGCACCTTACTGACTGTACTATCTCTCCACACTAAGTATATTCTTGTTAAGCATACTTCATACAGTAAGAAATTTCTCTCATCTGTGCCCACAAAGACACTAAAAATATTCCTATATAAACCAGCATATTTCCCCAGTATAGGTAAGAAATTGCTGCAAAAATGTAAAGAATTGGACACACAAAAGAATCTCAGAACCAAGCAGCTTGCTGCAGAGTTGCCTTTGGACTTTGAGCCAGGCCGAGTTCACCGGGGTGCCTCAGAAGGGAGCAGGTGTCATCCTTCCACCTGTCCCCCGAGAATCCCGGTGGCCACCAACTTCCAGAACCCAATGAGAAGTGCAGATATTCGGATTCAGTGACAGAAAACTCCAGGCCTCAAGAGATAGGGGATGGGCCGGTTCTTTTCATTGCCCCCCCACCATGGGACCCTGGAGGTCATGCCCACAAACTGCATCCAGCTGCTGTTTAAACTCCTTAACGGCCATGATCCAGAGAAACAAAAAGAATCTCGGAACTGAGCAGCTCACTGCAGAGATTTCTCTAGACCCTAATTATGCTATTCATAACAAACAATACAAAGAGAGTATGGGGAAAATTGTCTGCCATAGAGGCAGGGGGAGGGGTGGGGTTTGTTCCCCAGTACCCTAAAGTCCCCTGAACATCACTGCTGGCTATGGCTCTGAACAAGGAACCAGGGTGAACCACATGGGACACTAGGTATTGAATTCTGGTAGGCTAGCCCCATACAAAAATATTTTAAATCACTATGACTAAAATAATATTTTTTCTGGGTTTTCGGACCACACCTGGCTGTGCTCAGGGCTTACTCCTCGCTTTGTGATCAGGGATCATTCCTGGCAGGCTTGGAGGACCATTAATGAACACTAGGGATCAAACCTGGGTTGGCTGCATGAAATGTAAGCATACTACCCACTGTAGCATCACTCTGGCCCACTAAAATTTTTTTAAAAAAAGAATAGCTAACATTTATTGAGCATTAACTGTATTTTAATCTTTTAATAAATTAGTCATTTAATATATAAACCAAAAGTTTATAGAATTATTATTTCCATTTTATAAAGGATGAATTAACTGAAGACTGGAGATAGACTCCTAATGGCCTCAATGGTAAGCACAGTTGAAAAGTTATTCTGAAGAGGGGCTGGAGTGATAGCACAGCGGGTTGGGCGTTTGCCTTGCACGCGGCCGACCCAGGTCCAAATCCCAGCATCCCATATGGTCCCCTGAGCACTGCCAGGGGTGATTCCTGAGTGCATGAGCCAGGAGTGACCCCTGTGCATTGCTGGGTGTGACCCAAAAAGAAAAAAAAAGTTATTCTGAAGAGGCTGAACAAATTATTTACTTCTGGGGGCTAGACCGATATCACAGCGGGTAGGGCATTTGCCTTGCATGAAGCCAACCCAAGTTCAATTCCCAACATCCCCTATAGTCCCCCAAGCACCACCAGGAGTGATTCCTGAGTGTAGAGCCAGGAGTAACCCTTGTGAATCGCTGGGTGTGACTCAAAAAGCCAAAAAAAATTATTTACTTCTCTGTGTCTTAGCATCATCTTATTTAAGATGTGGATATTATGTAAGATAATAAGATCAGCCTTATCATTGGATTGTTGCAAAAAATACAGAATTTAATAAATCTAAGGCACTCAGAACAATTGCTGGCATAAAACTGGCATTAATATGCTATTTTAATTAAACATTAAAATAATAATGGCTTTTCTTTTTTGTTTGTTTTGTTTCTTTTTGGGGGCCGCCCACTCAGTGATGCTCACAGGTGACTCCTGGCTGTACACTCAAGAATTACTCCGAGGTTTGTTCCATGGCTGGGAAGCTGGCCGCACATACTGGGGGAAAGGGCGGCCCAAATACAGAAGGGAACACCAAGCAAAGGGGGTCTGGAGGATCTGCTCGGGTTGGGAGATGCGGGCTGAAAGTAGACTATAGACCGCACACGATGGCCACTCAATAACTCAATACCTCTATTGCAAACCACAACACCCAAAGGAGAGAGAGAAAAAGAGAATGTCCTGCCACAGAGGTGGGGTGGGGGGGTGGATGGGGTGGGGGTGGTGGGAGGGATACTGGGATCATTGGTGGTGGAGAATGGGCACTGGTGGAGGGATGGATACTCGATCATTGTACAACTGAAACGCAAGCATGAAAGTTTGTAAGTCTACAACTGTACCACATGGTGTTTCACTAATAAAAATTTTAAAAAAAAAGAATTAGGGGGCTGGAGCAATAGCACAGTGGGTAGGGCGTTTGCCTTGCATGCGGCCGACCCGGGTTCTAATCCCAGCATCCCATATGGTCCCCTGAACACTTCCAGGGGTAATTCCTGAGTAAAGAGCCAGGAGTAACCCCTGTGCATCGCCGGATGTGACCCAAACCCCCCCCCCCAAAAAAAAAAAAGAATTACTCCGAGCAATGCTCAGGGATCTATTTGGGATGCGGGGATTAAACTCAGGTTTGGGCTGGATCGATAGCACAGCAGGTAGGGCTTGCACACGGCCGATCCGGGTTCGATTCCTCTGTCCCTCTCGGAAAGCCCGGCAAGTTACCAAGAGTATCCTGCCCGCACGGCAAAGCCTGGCAAGCTACCTGTGGCATATTTGGCATATTGTGCCAAAAACAATAAAAACAAGTCTCACAATGGAGACATTAGGTGCCTGTTCGAGCAAATTGATGAACAATGGGGCGACAGTGTTACAGACAGTGCTACAGTGCTGGGATCACATGCAAGACAAATACCCTACCCACTGTACTCTCTCTCTCTAGCATGTTTCTTTTCTTTTTGGCATCTGGACCACACCCTATGATGCTTAGTTCTACTCTCTGCTCTGTGCTCAGGGGACCATATACAATGCTAGCCACAAGCAAGGTAAACACCTTAACCCCTCTGCTGTTCTTCAGCGCCACAAAATAATGAATTCTCAGAGACGTTAAGAGAATAATGTCCCTCCATTTTCTATTTAAGTTGTACAACTTGGTCCTCTTCACTTTTCAAGACTAACATATATTAGCTTGTTATTTTACATACTGCTTTTATTCACAATATAGGAGACCTAGGGGCTGGAGCAATAGCACAGCGGATAGGGCGTTTGCCTTGCACGCGGCTGACCCGGGTTCAAATCCCAGCATCCCATATGGTCCCCTGAGCACCACCAGGAGTAATTCCTGAGTGCAGAGCCAGGAGTAACCCCTGTGCATCGCCAGGTGTGACCCAAACCACCCCCCCCCAAAAAAAAAATATATATATATCCACGAGACCTTGCTATCTTCAGGCATGTAGAAGAGGACAATTTAAAACTTAACATTTGGCTGTCTTTGCAAAGAGGGTACCATATTCTAGGTACTAAAAAACTTGCAGTTCCTATGATAACACTGGCAGAGTGAAGTAAATTTGAATCTTCTTAATTTTTTGCAGGGGCTAAAGAGTCCCAGGGGTTAAGATCTTACATGCAGCTGATCCTGCACCCCAAGGTCCCATGAGCACCACCAGGGGTAACCCCCTTGCGCAGAGCCACATCTATCCTCTGAGCACTGCCTCATGCATGTCCTTCTACCAAAAATATTAAAACACACACACACAAACACGCATGCATGAACACACATACACAAACACACAAATACACACACACGTCTTTGCAGACTACAGTAGTAGGAGGCTACTCTATCAAGGGTGTCGCCTTGCTGAAAATGAGCACGGGTCTACCCCAAGGGATAGCTGCAGGTATCCTGACTGGCCTCCTGGTCCCTGGAATCAAGCAGTGCAGCTTCAGTAGCAGGCATGGCAAAGAGGGCCTGTAGGTCTCTCTGTTCTATTTAAAGGAGTGCTTTCTTTGACCAAGTCCAGACAAAGAGGTAACAGGGATGATAGATGTATCAAGGGGGTTACAAAAAGAATTGACTAGGAAAGGCCAGGCAGAATCCCAAAATATACATACTTTCCATAAGAGGTATCTTTTAAGACTAATTCTGGAGCTCTATACCAGCGTGTGGCCACATAGTCCGTATAAATGTCCCCAGGAGCTGCCAGTGTTCGTGCAAAACCAAAATCACAGAGCTTAGTAATTCCTAATTGAGATACTAAAATATTCTCAGGCTTTATGTCTCGATGAATGACCTAAAAACAAACAGAAGATAACAGTACATTACAATAAGGTTGTATTAACTACAAACTCAAAAATTATAGAAAAAATTGACCTAATTATGATAGTAAAGTTATTTCTTACTGCATGCAAAGGATTAACTATTCTATGCAAAAGTTAGATTATTATATCTTTTCAAGTCTTGCCCCATCCATCATCTCAAAATTAAATGAAGTCAAGAAAACATAATACTGGGGGCTGGAGCAATAGCACAGTGGGTAGGGTGATTGCCTTGCACGTGGCCGACCCAGGTTTGATTCCCAGCATCCCATATGGTCCCCTGAACACTGCCAGGAGTCTTAATTCCTGAGTCCAAAGCCAGGAGGTAACCCCTGTGCATTGTTGCCGGGTGTGACCCAAAAAGAAGAAAAAAAAGAAGACATAATACCAAAACATAATACTAAAATAGGAAATCACATTCTTGAAAGGAAAGATAATCAAATAACATATATATTTTTTAAAGTTTAACTTTCTTCTAGCTCATGTCACACTCCAGGTACCATGCTTTCACTTTCTTGACAACTAAACTTCTAGAAGACATCATCTTTATCTGAAAGTCTTCATTTTCAGACCACTCATTTACTCCTCAAAAGGGGTTCAAATCTGCCTTCCACTTAAACTGTGCTGGTTAAAGTAATTGACAATCAGCTCATTATTATTATACCCAATAGACCCCTCAATACAAAAATACTACCTTGTGCAAATGATGCCAACAACCCCTTCATTTCTGATTTCTGAAGCCTAAAATGCTCCCCCATGTGTCTGAGAACAGACGAATGGATAAAAAAAACTATGGCACATTGGGGCTGGAGCAATAGCACAGCGGGTAGGGCATTTGCCTTGCACTCGGCCGACCCAGGTTCGATTCCCAGCATCCCATATGGTCCCCTGAGCACTGCCAGGGGTAATTCCTGAGTGCAGAGCCAGGAGCAACCCCTGTGCATCGCCGGGTGTGACCCAAAAAGCAAAAAAAAAAAAAAAAAACCAACAACTATGGCACATCTACACAGTGTAATACTACACAGCTGTTAGGAAAAAATGAAGTCGTGAAATTTACCTATAAACGAATGGACATGGAGAGTATCATGCTGAGTGAAATGAGTCAGAAGGAGAGGGACAGACACAGAATGACTGCATTAATTAGTGGTATATGTTAAAAAAAAAATACTTGAAGACTAACATCCCAAATAGAGGACTGGTCAATGATCAGAATCTACCACAAGAGTGTGTGTTGGGGCAGGGGGGCAGAAGGTAGGTAAGATAGAAAAGGGACCAGTATGACAAGATCTGGAAATGATCACTTTGAGCAAGAACTGAGTTTTAAAAGTAGGTAAATGAATACACATAACCTTTTAGTGTCTGTATTGCAAATCACAATGCCCAAAAGGAGAGAGAGAGAGAGAGAGAGAGAGAGAGAAACTGGACTGGGGACACTGGTGCTGGGAAAAGTACACTGGTGGAGGGATGGGTGTTGGAACATATGACTGAAACCTAATTATGAACAGCTTTGTAAGGGTCTGTCTCACAGTGATTAAATTTTAAGTCTATTAAAAAAAATAAAATGTTCCCCACATCCTATCACCACGGCAGATCTCTGTCACTTAAAATCTAGGTTCTAATCTTAGGCTTTCTCTTTTCATTTATTTTCTGAGCAATCTTACCTACTCTTTTGTTCCTATTTACTACTTTCTACTACTTAGCTTCGGAGACACTAAAACTCTCTTGGGCTTTCCCCAGCCTACTGACTGCTTTATAGTATTACACTAGAAATTTAATTACTACACTACCAAATGGTCTCTCTTCATTTTTTTTCTTTTAAGCACCAGAGATTGAATCCAGAACTTGATGCAGGCAAGGTAAGTTGCTCTAGCACTAAGCCACATGCCTGGTCTGTTTTAAAATCAGTACCACTGAAAAACCACATGTGTAATTAAGTTACTTTTCAGCTTACCATCTTCAAAGATTCCCCATCTGACACACTTGAAGTACCCTGAAATAGCTTGTAAGACCTTGCAGAATATAGTTAAAGCTCACTTTCTCAACCGCCCCTCCTAGTCTACAGAATATCAGTTTCTGGGTTAGACAGATCGGACAGGGGCTAAGGTATTTGCCTTTCATGAGAGAGCTACATCTAGGGATATAACATGAGCAAAAACAGATGAGGAAAAGCAAATTAAGATACCACTTCACTCATCCTTCCTCTCCCACCCATGAAATAACTTAAAATACAATTTTAATTATTTAAATTTGCTAGAATGAACTTTCCATAGATTAAATGAGTTAAAGGCATATACGAAGTACATTTTGTGAGTTTTTATTTTAGGTACTGTGGTTTATAATGTCATTAATAGTAGTATTTCATGCATAGCCCATTCCAGAGACACGCTCTCTTCCACCAGATGGTCTTCTTCCCTCCACCACTGTCCCAGTTCCAGACCCCTTTCAGCTGATCATCTCCGCATTCTCTGGTAAGCTTCCTACTGAAGATCAGTTCTTAGTTTCTGTTGCCTCTCCCTACATTTCCCTATATGTTTCTTTTTATCTCACCTAAGAGAAAGATCATTCTGTCTCTCCTTTTGACTTATTTCACTTACTCAACATGATATGCTACAGATCCAAGTAGCAACAAATTGCATGACTTCATCTTTTCTTATGAAGTTGTATTCATTGTGTATATGCACTGCAGCTGCTTTATTCAGTCATCTGTTCTTGGACACTGCGTTGTTTCCAGATTTTGGCTATTATGCTTTTTGTTGGGCTGGAGCGATAGCACAGCGGGTAGGGCGTTTGCCTTGTATGCAATTGACCCAGGTTCGATTCCTCCACCCCTCTCGGAGAGCCCGGCAAGCTACCAAGAGTATCTCGACTGCAAGCTACCTGTGGCACATTCAATATGCCAAAAACAGTAACAAGCCTCACAGTGGAGATGTTATTGGTGCTTCCTTGAGCAAATCGATGAACAATGGGATGACAGTGACAGTGACAGTGCTTTTTATTTGTTGGCTTGGTTTTGGGGCATCACCCAGCAGTTCTCAAGCTCATTCCTTGTTCAGCACTCAGGAATCACTCCTGGCAGTACTCAAGGGACTGAAACCTGGGGTTTCAATGCCAGGGATCAAATCTGGGTCAGCTATGTGCAAGGTAAATGCCCTACCTGCCGTACTCTCTCTCCAGCTCCAGATTTTGGCTATTATGAATAGTGCTGCACGGAACATAGGAGCACAGATGTCTTTTCAGAATAGTTTTTGGGATTACTGGGGTGATTACCAAGAATTGAAACTGCTGGGTTATATGGAAGCTTGATTCCTTTTAGTTTCTTGAGAAGTGTCCATATTGTTTTCCAAAAGGCTAGATCAGTCAACAACTTTCCCAGCAGCAGTGAAGTAGGGTTCCTTTTTCCCCATCTCCCTGTCAACACTGGTTGTTTTTGTTCTTTGCAGTAATGCCAGTGTCACTGATGTGAGATGATATTCTCATTGTTGTTTTGACTTGCATTTCACTGATAAGTGATGCAGAGTATTTTTTCATATGTCTTTTAGCCATCTGTATGTCTTTTTAAACGAAGTTTCTATTTATCTCTTCTCCCTGTTTTTTTAATGGAGTTATTTTTTATTGTAAACACATTCTGCCTACCACATTAATTGCTCTCCTTCTTGGTGTTCTTCATATGTTGCAAAAAGATCCACCCTGGCCTAGAGAGATAGTACAGTGGTTAGGGCACTTGCCTTGACTCTACCAGCCCTGATTTGAATCCCTAGCTCCTCTTATGGTCCCCCAAAGACCACCAAGAGTGACTCTTGAGCAAAGAGCCAGAAAAGGCCCTGAAAACTACCAGGTGTGATCCTTAACTCCTAAAAAGAAAGATCCACCCTGTTGACATGCTACTATTCTCACTTTTTTTTTTCTTTTGGGTCTGTTGACATGCTACTATTCTCACTTTTTTTCCTTTTTGGGTCACACCCGGCAGTGCACAGAGGTTACTCCTGGCTCTGCACTCAGGAATTACTCCTGGTGGTGCTCAGGGGGACCATATGGAATGCTGGGAATCGAACCCGGGTCAGCCGAGTGCAAGGCAAACGCCCTACTCGCTGTGCTATCGCTCCAGCCCTACTATTCTCACTTTTTTTTTTTAAGTAAACAGATTTTATTTAGAGGCTTTTTGAGGGAAGGAGGAAGGGATAAGTGGAAGAGAGAATAGTAAGAGTAACGCACTCAAGAGAGAATGTGGGCTTCTCCAAGGGTGGAGAGAGCCCTTACATACATCCTAGCACTGGACATGAATGCATGAAAGTACACATCTCAAGAGGGGAGATGCAGGCGGCGACACATGTGCTCGGCCACATAGTAGCAAGCAACACATGGGCTCAGGCAGCATGTGCGCCTATTCTTACTTTTATGTAACTAAGTTCATAACTTTGTTGCTATTATATAGAAATATTGTAAATTAGGGTATATTGGTTTTATGTTCTCCAAATTTGGTAATTATAATTAGTCCCATTATCTCTGTGTAAATTCTATATAAAATCATATAGAAAATGAAATAAAAGTTTCTACATAAATTTTTATATAAAATTTTTAAAGAAAATTTCTATATAGGGGCTAGAGTGATAGTACAGCAGGTAGGGCTTTTGCCTTGCATGTGGCCAACCAGGTTCATCCCTGGGATCCTATATGGTCCCTAAACACAGCCAAGAGTAATTCCTAAGTACAGAGCCAGGAGTAACCCTTGAGTATTGCAGATGTTGCCCAAAAAACAAACAAACAAAAAATTCTTTATCTGGGGCTGGAAAGATAGCACACTGGGAGGACATTATACAGAGAGATAACACAGCAGGTACAACCGCGCACGAAGCTGACCTGGGTTCAATCCATGGGACCTCATATGGTCCCCTAAACACCACCAGTAATAATTACTGAGTTCAGAGCTAGGAGGAGTAACTCCTAAGCATATCCAGTGTGGCCCCAAAGCAACAACAACAAATATTTCTATATCATGGGGGCTGGAATGATAGTACAGTGGGCAGAGCACTTGCCTTGCACATTGCTGATCTGGATTCATCCCCTGATACCATATCTGGTCATCTGAGCACCACCAGGACTAATCCCTCAGCACATAGCCAGGAGCAAGCCTTGAACACTGCTGGGTATAGTCCCAAAACCAAAGCAAGCCCAAATATGAAAACACTAACTAATTATGGCCAAAAAGAATAGCACAGTGGCTTAGAGTGCCTGTCTTGCAAGCATATGGTCAGGCATGCAAATCCCCAGTGTCCCACATGCACAAAACATGGATCCTGGCAGCTGTGTTGCTTGAGTCTGGCAGTCAGTTATTTAAGAACCCTTGAACCACAAGTAATTTCTGGTCACCCCACAGCCAGGGTTGTATAAGCATCACAAAAAGGGAGTACAACTGCTAGAAAGCTCTGTAACTGTAAAAAAAAAAAAATGTACAAGCACCATAATCAGGAAGTGAGAAAGCTAGCCTGTGTCTGGGCACTGAAGTAACCTCTAGTGAGCACAACCATCAGAATTTGTGGGACTCCACTGAGTGCAACTCCCAGCAAACACATGTGCAAGTATAGCAACTGATAGAGGGCTAATCTCAGTGAGCACCACAGTCAAGTGTGCAAGTACAACCTGATGTGTGACCACCAGCAAGCAGCACAACTGAAACTGTGAGACCAGAGGCAAGCACATGTGCAACCACCAGTAGAGATGACAAAATCATCAACAAAAATATGGGGAAGTGGGGGCTGGAGCGATAGCACAGCGGGTAGGGCGTTTGCCTTGCACGCGGCCTGACCCGGGTTCGATTCCCAGCATCCCATATGGTCCCCTGAGCACCGCCAGGGGTAATTCCTGAGTGCAGAGCCAGGGGTAACCCCTGTGTATCGCCAGGTGTGATCCAAAAAGCAAAAAAAAAAAAAGAAGTGGGGAAGAATGGCAGGGAATAAAACGTAATTGGCGGGGCTGGAGTGATAGCACAGCGGGCAGGGCATTTGCCTTGCACGCAGCTGACCCAGATTCGATTCCCAGCATCCCATATGATCCCCTGAGCACCGCCAGGGCTAATTCCTGAGTGCATGAGCCAGGAGTGACCCCTGTGCATCGCCAGGTGTGACCCCCTTCCTCCAAAAAAAGTAATTGGGGGGGCACACCCTGCAATGCTCAGGGATAACTCCTAGCTCTGCACTCAGGAGTTATTCCTGGTGATGCTCAGGGGGTGCTGGGGATCAAATCCAGATTGGTCATGTGCAAGGTAAATGCTTTACCTGGTATACTATCTCTCCACCCCTCACAAATTGACTTTTTTTTTTTTGGTTTTTGGGTCACACCCGATGATGCACAGGGGTTACTCCTGGCTCTTCACTCAGGAATTACTCCTGGCGGTGCTCAGGGGACCATATGGGATGCTGGGATAGAACCCGGGTCGGCCGAGTGCAAGGCAAATGCCCTACCCGCTGTGCTATCGCTCCGGCCCCACAAATTGACTTTTTAATTAAAAAAACAAAAGGTAAACTGGGGCAGGAACATCGGGCATTGAAATGTTCCCCCATTTGATTCCTGTCACAGCAAATTTTCCCCTGAGTACCATCAGAAGTGACACCTGAGGACAGATGGGTGTAGCCCAAAAACACCCTCAAAAATGAATGATAAACTTTAAAAGATAAAGTTGGGTCTGTAGAGATTTTATAGCAGGTAAGGTGCTTGCTGTGCATATGGTTGACCTCTGATCTATGGCACCCCAGGTGGTACCCCAAGCCCTGATAGGAGTGGTCCGAGTGTGGCCCAAAAGCAAACAAAAAGGGCTGGAGCGATAGCACAGCGGGGAGGGTGTTTGCCTTGCATGCGACAGACCGGGCTTGGATTCCCAGCATCCCATATGGTCCCCTGAGCACCGCCAGGAGTAATTCCTGAGTGCAGAGCCGGGAGTAACCCCTGTGCATCACCGGGTGTGACCCAAAAAGAAAAACAAACAAACAAAACTTACATTCCAAAATCAAACAAAAACAAAAGGGTAAAGTTTGTTATTTAAATTGTACATTGGGAAAGCAATTTAAAAAATGAAAACAACTAAAGACTTATTTACTTTTTCTTCCACACCCCCATGTTCTCTCATGCTCATATCTCTCTCCTTTGCAGAAGCCTGAGCTCCCTCTTGAAAGTCTCTCTTTCTCCCCCTCATCTCTAAATTTCTTTCAATGAAAGCTATATTGAATCACTGAAAAATAACAGTTCTTTGCCTACACAGAGCTAAGAGATAAACAAGAGATATCCCCTAATCACATTAATGTAAAAATATCCCAGTCACAACTGATACAAAAGAAAATACGAATATTATAATTTTAATGGAGAGATGACCCAGTTTCATATATTATGGAGGAATTTCTAGTTTGTACTAACATCTGAGGGATGAACAATAGTAAACAAGGATGAACAGGAAAAAAAGTGAAATCCAGAAAGAGGGAATAAGTCAAATATCTTGCTGTAGAAAGAAGTATTAGAAGTCAAATATTTTATTGATACATAATTGAAATTCTGAGATTTGAGATGGATTCACTGTTTTAAATTCTTTTTTGCAAATAGCAATTGAAATTTTATAAATCTTTTTATTGTGTCTTTCCCCTCTTCTGATCTCACAATTCCACTTCAATGGGCAAATGTACACTATGTGTATACAATATATAGGTATATCTATGAACATGTGTACATTTATCTACTTATAGCTTCCTAGTCACACTGGCATTTTTCAGCATTTCCTAATACCCCAGACTTTTATATTTTCTCTGTTATGAGAGGTAAGCTCCTAAGATTTCCAGAGCTAAGCTGCTACAGAAAGGCAACATGATAGAAAGGAAAGAATATTAGACAATGGGGCTGGAGTGATAGCACATCAGATAGGGCGTTTGCCTCACACATGGCCAACCCCAGTTAGACTCCCAGCATTCCATATGGTTCCCTGAGCACCGCCAAGAGTAATTCCTGAGTGCAGAGCCAGGAGAAACCTGTGCATTGCCAGGTGTGACCCAAAAAGCATATTAAAAAAAAAGAATATTAGACAAGTTTTCTGATCGCTGTTGCTCAACCTTTTTTCTTTTTGTCTGTGGCCCTTTTCTGACTTTTTTTCCTTCCTGTGTTCCCCCTAGCCCATCCACCAGTTGAACTCCAATCTCCTACAACCCCATCTATGCAATTTTCACCTGTAGCCTCTTTGGGATATCCTAGAGGCCCACAGGGGGCCATATGACCCTCAGCTAATGAACACTACTTCTAGATCACTTCTCATTACCATCACTTATTCACTGTTTGACACTAGGAAATTCAATTTGCTAACTTTAGAATTTATTTACTTATCAGACTATAATAAAACAAAAAAATTACCAAAAACCTGTCACCTCAGTCAAATGGTTTTCTTTTTAACTTTTTTTTTGTTTTTATTTGGTTTGTTTTACCTCTGAACCTGAGGCCCTATATATAATAAACATGTGCTCCAGCCCTGTGAATTATCTCCTCAATCCTTCCTCAAATGGATATGAAAACTGTTTAGCTCCCAGGGCATAAAACAATGGAGGGCACTCTTGGCAAGCTCATATCACTGAGCATTTAGATATGTATCTTCTCCTGATGACTTTCTTGCCCATTCTCCATTTTACCTCTACATTGTAAGTGCCACAAAACTGCAGAGTACCACCCACTACTCTCTACCCTCTTACCATATCTAGTCATCTATCCTTATAGTATCATCTACTCTAGTCTATTTTTTCAGCTATAAACTACAAGATGGAAAATTTCTTTTTTTTTCTCCTTTGGGTTTTTGGGCCGCCCCCGGCTCTGCTTCTAGTATGGTGCTTGGGGATCATTCCTGTGGTGCTCAGGGAACCATAGAGTGCTGGAAATCAAAACTCAGCCTCCAGCATGTAAAAAAGTATGTGCTCCATATAATTTGTTGAACTACCTTTCAGTATTAAATCTCTTTTCTAGGGCCAATATTACTTATTTGATAGTCTATCCAAATGGTTGATTTGGATAATATCAAAAAAGTCACTCCTGGGGCTGGAGCAATAGCACAGCGGGTAGGGCGCTTGCCTTGCACGCGGCCAACCCAGGCTGACCCAGGTTCGAATCCCAGCATCCCATATGGTCCCCTGAGCACCGCCAGGGGTAATTCCTGAGTGTAGAACCAGGAGTAACCCCTGTGCATTGCTGGGTGTGACCCAAAAAGCAAAAAAAAAAAAAAAAAAAAAAAAAAAAAAAAAAAGTCACTCCTTTTCTATAGTTCCTTTGCTTTGTAGGCACTGATTAACATCCTGACTTTTGTTATGATATAGTAATTCAAATCACTCAATAAATATTTATTGAGCTAGTGGAGGATAGTACAGTGGATAAGGTGTTTACCTTGCATGTGGACCAATCCCCAGCACCACATATGGTCCCCTGAGCCTCTCAGGAGTGACCCCTGAGTACAAAGCTCTGAGAACTGCTAGGTGTGGCCACAAAACAAAATAAATACTTGGTAAGACCTTTTATATCAGATCTGCACACACTTGCATAGAAATACAATCACACTTAGTTTAAAAGATTAGTTGGATAGAATGAGGAGGGGCTGGAGAGTGACTGAAGGCACCTTTCCTCCACCAGAAAGTGGCGTCGGAGAAAGCTCTGGCGATGTGGGTCCTGTAACTGCTCTTATCTCTGCGACCTCTCCCAGAGAGACATAAACTCACTTTAGAGACCCTCAGTCACGTATCTCCTACTCCCCCCTCAGTCAGGTAGTTCCTGTTGACTTGTCTTAGCTTAGCCTGGTTAGGTTAGCCCAGAGAAGCAGATGTTTGTAAAAGATCACCCTTGCTCTTCCTATGATTGTAGGCCGAACACAATAAATATAGAATGTAATGGGGAATTGGGACTCCGGTGCATGAGACTGTGAGCCCCCCGACCCAGGGTTTTCTTTCTCTGTTTCTTGTTTTCTTACCCCTGGCAGGACCCCTGCCTCAGACCCATTCACCTGGGGCTGGTCCCTGGCAGTACAATTTAAAAAGCACTATCCTAGGCAATGAATAAGGCAAAGTCACAATCCTTACAGAGTTTACAGCTAATCAGGAATGTAAATTATAAGTCAACAGAAGACAAATTAAAATTTGTAAAGGCAATGTAATAGAATCAAGAAGGCAATGTAATAAAATCAAAAAGGTGACAAATGGTAAAGTTAAGGAAACTAAAAAATACTTTCCCCAATTAAAAAAAAAATTATGTAATGAACTGGAGAAGTAGTTCAGGAGTTTAGGCAGCGGCCTTGAATGTAGTTGATCCAGGTGAATCCCTGCTATGCACATGGTCTCTTGAGCGCTTCCAGGTGTGGCCCCTCAAATAAAAAATTTTATCAAATAAATGTTATGTGAATACTGTAGAAAATTAACTAATCTTTTTCAGTACCTAGGGGGTTTCTTGATTTGATTTTGGGGCTCACACTCATCAGTGCTCAGGGCTATTCCTGGCTCTGTGCTCAAGAGTCAAGCCCTGGTGATTCTCAGGAACATAAGTGGTGCTGGGAATTTGAACCAGAGTAACAGCTGCTATCACCACATGCAAGGCACGTGCTTTCCCTCCTGCACCATCTCTCCAGCCCCAATACTTTGCATATTAAATAAAGAGCTATAAAAATTTTTAAGTGTCCTATTTTTAGTAAAATTTTATGGTGTTATAACTTCCCCTATTTTCTTTTTTTGGTTTTTGGGCCACACCTGGTGATGCTCAGGTGGCTACACTCCTGGCTCTGCACTCAGGAATTACTCCTGCTGGTGCCCAGGTGAGCATATGGAGTGCCAGGATCAAACTCAGGTCAGCTGAGTGAAAGGTGAATGCCCTCACTGCTGTACTATCATTCTAGCCCCTATAACTCTCCCAATTTCTATTCTCTTCTTCTCAGCTCCCAAAGCCCCATAGAATCAAAGCCCCCAAATCAAGATGAGGGGAACACTATATTTCCTCTGAAGCCTCATTCCCAGTGTCATCACTTGCGTCATGACTTTGGTCTGTCTGGCAGTTTGCCTGGAAATACTGCCGGAAGACTTGTCTCTATTTGACCTAACTCAGTTTGCCTAGTGTAAACTGTATTCTGGAGCCTTTGTTAGAAATCACTGGTGGCTACTGTATAACATCACAGCCCTTTGATGCAGCCGCTGTACACTTAAATAAGACTAGGATATATACACAGAGAACATGAAAAGCTCCATATTCCTGAGGAATCAAGAAGGCCTCATACAAGCACAGAGCTATGGACAGACCCAGGAGGGGGAAGATCTGAAGTGCTCCTAAGCTCTTCACACTGGCTGAGTCTGAGGCAAATAGGAAGTTAAGGTTAAGGCAGATTTATGAACTGTTTGCTTGAACCTTGGACACATGTGTCAATGTAGTGAAAAGGAACCTCTTAGTAAGAGAGGCTAAGAAAATTATTGCCTTTGACATTTAAGGAAATCTCTGGCCAATCATCAGCTAACCTTTCATCTACCTGAGCAAGTATCAGTGGTCCTACACAAAGAAGAACAGACTTGGAAAATTAGCCCAGGAAAATAACTCAACAAGCAACTACACACACACACACACACACACACACACACACACACACACACACACACACACACAAAGGGCAAAGATGGGAAATGTTATAGCAGAATGGGAGACTAACACCCAAGAGTAATAGAGATAAGGACCAGGAGGTCTGCTCCACGGCTTGGAAACTGGCCTCACATGCTGGAGGAAAAGGCAGCTCAGATATAGAAGTGAACATCAAGTAAAGGATGTTGGGAGGACCCGTTCGGGTTGAAATACGTGTGCCAAAAGTGGACTATAGACCAAACAAGATGTAATGTGATTGCAAATGACTGATCAAGCATAAATCATAAAATTCGTCTCTTTTCATTCTGTTATGAATAATGTTTTTTATTTCTGTACCATGAAAATTATATTGTGCCAAAAAATAAAAAATGCTTCTAAACGAAACAAAACAAAAAAAAAACAAAGACGGGAAACTTTAGTTTCCTGAGATGCCACATTTTAAGTATATAATTTTGAACAAGAATTATAAATTTCCAACATATTTCAAAAACTCCTGGCGAGGCATGGAAGAATATTTGTGGTGCTGGGGATGGAATTAGGTTGGCTACCTTAAGGTGAGCACCTTATCTTACTGTACTATCTCTCTGGCTCCTACAATCAGCTATTTCAATACGGTTAAAGCTTAAGTATCCAAAGGACAAAAATATAAACAGAATATAAAAATATAAACAGAATCTCAACAAATATGGAAGATTTTTATTTTGTTTTGGGGCCACACCTGGTGGTGCTCAGGGCTCACCCCTGGCTTTTCAATCAAGGATCACTTCTGGAAGTGATTGGAGAACATACAAGGTGCCAGGGGCTGAACCTGAATCAGAATTGTGTAAGATAATGCCCTACCCACTGTAATACCTCTCAGGTCACAAAATAAATCATTTTGAATGTCTTACAAAAAAATTAAAAAGGACACTATCTAGAAAGCAAAATGTGGGTTGAGGGGGCCAGAGAGATAGCTCAACAGGCTGAATGCATGAATACTTTGCATGTGGTAGATCCATGTTCAATCTCCAGCACTGCCTGAAGTGAAGTGCTTCAGGGGGAGTAGCCCCCAGCACCTCTGGGTATAGCCTCCCAAACAAAACAAAAACCCAAAATGGGCATTAGATGCAGATCAGTGGTAGAATACTTGCCTTGTATGTGTCAGGTCATGGGTTAGACCTCAGCAACACACACACACACACACACCATGTGACCAGAGAGAACATGCTTTGCATGCAGGAGACCTGGGTTTAATCTCTAATACTACATGTGGTACCCAAGAGCTGGAAATAGTCTCTAAGCACCATTGGCTGTGACCCTCTGCTTCACCCCTGCCAAAATATTGTCATTAAAGAAGCAAAAAGATTTCACAGGGTAGGATAAAATACTTGTGAATCATGTATTTGATAAGATTTTACTATCCTCAAATATATAATTAAACTCAACAATGAACGCAATTCTATTTTATTTTGGGCCACTCCCTGAGCAGGGCTTACTCCTGGCTCTAAGCTTAAGGAACAGTCCTGGCAGGGATTGCGCTGGACCAATGGAGTGCCAGGGATAAAACCCAAATCAACCACTGCAAAGCAAGCACATTACCTGCCATGCTATGTCTCCGGACCCAAGACAATCCAATTTTATTTTATTCTTCTTTGTATTTTTTTTATTGAATCACCATGAGATATAGTTACAAAGCTTTCATGTTTGAGTTTGAGTCATACAATGATCGAACACCCATCCCTCCACCAGTGTACATTTTCCACCACCAATGTCCCCAGCATCCCTCCCACCCCATCCCACCCCAACCTGCCTCTATCACAGACAATTTCCCTCATATTCTTCTCTACTTTTGGGAATCTTGGTTTGCAATACAGATATTGAAAGGCCATCATATTTGGTCCTTTGTCCAATTTCAGCACACATCTCCCATCCTGAGCAATCCCTCCAACCATCATTGACTAAGTGATCCCTTCTCTATCCCAATTGTCCTCTCCTCCAGCTCATGAGGCAGGCTTCCAACCATGGAGCAATCTTCCTGGCCCTTGTCTCTACTGTTCTTAGGTATTAGACTCATATTATGTTATTTTATATTCCACAAATGAGTGCAGTCATTCTGTTTGTCTCTTTCTGACTCACTTCACTTAACATGATACTCTCCATGTCCATCCACTTATAAGCAAATTTAAGGCTGGAGCGATAGCACAGTGGGCAGGGTGTTTGCCTTGCACGCGGCTGACCCGGGTTCGATTCCCAGCATCCCATATGGTCCCCTGAGCACTGCCAGGAGTGATTCCTGAGTGCAGAGCCAGGAGTGACCCCTGTGCATCACTGGGTGTGACCCAAAAAGCAAAAAAAAAACAAAAGCAGAAACATCTTTCATAACCTTTTTTTCTGGGCCACACTCAATAATGCTGGAAGCCACTCCAAGTGTTCTGGGGGTACAGGGAATCAAACTTGGCGCTCCCACATGCAAAGTATGGGCTCCATCCCTTGAGCCATCTTCCTGGACCTTCATTTAACAACATATTTTTAAGGCTCATTCATATTGCAACATATTGATATTCCATTTCTTTTTTGTAGACTAATAAATTTTACCATTTGGATAAGCTCCATTTTTGGTTAACAATTCATCAATTTCTTTATTTGAGTTGTATCCACTATTGCAATACTAATATTGTAATACTATTGTAAGCGTCATCCTATGAAGGTTTCTGTTTTTGGTTGTTTTTTGTTTGTTTTTTGTAGTGCTGGAGATGAAATCTAGTCTCATGCATCCAAGGCATAAGTCAAAACCGCTTCACCTGTGGGTTTCATGTGAATATATGTTTTCAATTCTCTTGGGTATTTATTTAGGAGCAAAACTGCTGGGTCATATGGTAATTCTAAGTTTAACTTTTTGAGGAACTGCCAAACTGTTTTCATAGCAGCTGTGCCATTTTTAGATTATCACCAGTAGTGAAGGAGAGTTCCATTTTCTCTACTTCCTTGCCAACATTCATTATTGCCTGTCTTAAGTTACAGCCTGCCTAGTGGGTGCAAAGTGGTAGCTCATTGTGATTTTGATTTGCATTTCCATAATGACTAATGACGCTGAGTTTTATTTCATATGCTATCAACCATCTGTATATCTTCTTTGGAGAAATATCTATTCAAGTCTTTTGTCCATTTAAAACTGGGTTATGTGGGGCCGGAGTGATAGTACAGGGGGTAGGGCATTTGCCTTGCATGAGGCCAACCCAGGATCGACCCCCAGCATCCCATAGGGTCCCCTGAGCACCGTCAGGAGTAATTCCTGAGTAGAGAGCCAGGAGTAACCCCTAAGCATTGCTGGGTGTGACCCAGAAAGAAAAAAAAAAAGGTTATGTGTTTGTACTATTGATTTCCAGGCTACTACTTATCAGACAAATAATTTCCAAGTACTTTTCCATACTCTAAATTGCCCTTTTACTTTCCTGATGGTATTTTTTTGTTGTTTGGGTTTTCTTTGCTTTTGGGACACACGTGGTGGTGCTCAGGAGACCAAGAAGTACTGGGGATCCAACCCAGGGCTCTGCATGCACTCCAGCCTCTTTATCTCCTCAGCCTTTCATGTACAATAAATACTATTGATTTTTTTTTTGTACTAATGATGTGCAGATGAGGCTCAAATAATTGAGCACATGTCTTACATGTGTAAAGCCTTGGCTAAATTTCAGTCACTACATTCTACCCATCTCATCATCACTAGGAATAGCTTTGTGGCCCCCAAGCACCACTGGAAATGGCTCCTCTCTTTCCCCAGCACTGGTGGATATGACTCCCATATCCACCACTTAAAATAAAGGTAAAATAAAATAAACTTAAAATAAAGGTAATTTTTTGGAGCCAGAATGAGAGTATAATGGGTAGGGGGGTTGCCCTTGCATGTAGCCTACCTGGCTTGATCCCTGGAACCCCATGCAATCCCTGGAACCCTACCAGGAGTGATTTTTGAGCCAGGAATAATTTCTGAGCACTGTTGGGTGCGGCCCAAAATTCAATAATATAAATGTAATATTCCTATTTTATAATCTTTATTGTTTGTTGTGCCATCTTTTAAATTGTCACCTAATTCATGATCACCATTGCTCAGTCTTCCTTCTTTCCTTCCTTTGTTCCCTCCCTCCCTCCCTTGCCTTCCTCCCACCCTCTCTTTTTCTTGCTCTCCCTTCCACTCTCCCTTTCTCCCTCCCTCCCTCCTTTCCTCCTTCCTTTCTTGTTTTTGATCTACACCTCATGGTGCTCAGGGATTACTCATGTACTCAGGAATCATTCCTGGAAAACCTGGGGAACTATGGAATGTTGGAGATCGAACCCCCCATGTTGGTCACATGCAAGGCAAGTACCCTACCTGCTGTACTATATCTCTGGCCCATCACCTGTTTTAAGTTTTTTTTAATAGACTTTAACTTTATTTTTACAAAAGATCTTTGGTGCACTTTGAGTTAATTTTTATGTGTAATGCAAACTACCAGACTATAATTCAAAAACAGGTTTTCTAATCCTTTACCAAACTGGGGCTGGAGAGTTAGTACAGTGGGTAGGATGATTGCCTTGCATGTGGCTTACCTAGGTTCGATCCTCAGCATCCCATATGGTTTCCTGAGTCCACCAGGAGTGATTCCTGAGTACAGAGCCAAGAGTAAGCCCTGAGCATTGCTGGATGTGGCTCAAAAACTAAAACTAAAATTAAAACTACCAATTTTATTAAAATATCTAACTAAATGCCAATGTATGTGTGAAAAAATAAGTTAGCAACTTCCAGGAAGAGGATGCCTGAAACATGCAAGATTGGGATTTCCCTCTATATTAAAAAATATATAATAAAATGTTCAATTCCTAACTGGATCCAGATTTTAAGGAACCAGGTTAGAACCAGAAAGAGTGCATGTTTTGCCTGTAGAAGACTTGCCTTTTATTCCCAGAACCATGTGGTCCCCCAAGCACTGCCTGAATGACTGAGTTGGGAGGATCCCCACACTTCTGGTTATGGCCCCTAAATTTTTTTTTGGCTTTTTAGGTCACACTTGGCAATGCACAGGGGTTACTCCTGGCTCTGCACTCAGGAATCACCCCTGGCGGTGCTCAGGGGACCATATGGGATGCTGGGAATCAAACCCAGGTCGCCCACTTGCAAGGCAAACGCCCTACCCACTGTGCTATTGCTCCAGCCCCCCAGCCCCTAAATTTTTTAAATAAGTATCTTCAATAAACAAGAGATGAAGCACATACGTCAAGACACTTAACAACTGGTAAAATAATTATAATGAAAAATAAGTGCTATTACTAATACTACTTCTACTACTACTAACAAGCCCTTAATTGGGATACTGAGTTTAAAATGCAAAAACAGGACCAGAGGGATAATACAGTAGGCAATGGTGAATAATTTGCATGTTGAGGGCCCTGGTGTGATTCCTAGCTCTATGTGATTCCCCAAGCTCCTGAGAACTTCTGGATGTGAACAATAAAACAAAATGGGGCCAGAAAGATAGTATAGCAGGTAAAGCATATGCCCTTCAGCCAGCCAACCTGGGTTCAATCCCTAAAATCCTTATGGTCCCCCAAGCCTACCAGGAAAGATCCCCAAGCAGTCAGAAGTAAGCCTGGGGGGCTGGAGAGATAGCACAGCGGGTAGGGCGTTTGCCTTGCACGCGGCCGACCCAGGTTCAAAGCCCAGCATCCCATATGGTCCCCTGAGCATGGCCAGGGGTAATTCCTGAGTGCAGAGCCAGGAGTAACCCCTGTGCATCGCCAGGTGTGACCCAAAAAGAGAAAAAAAAAAGTAAGCCTGGGTGTGACAAAAAACAAAAACAAAATTTATTTTTAAATAAATAATTTAAAAATCCAAGGGGCTAGAGAGATAGAACAGCAGATAGGGTGCATGACTTGCAGAGAGATGACCCAGGTTCAATCCCTGGCACCCTATAAGGTTCCCCCGAGCCCAGCTAGGAGTGATCCCTGAATGTAGTGCCAAGAGTAGGCCCTGAATACCACCAGGTGTGGCCAAAGAAAAACAAAAGCAAAATAAAATCTAAAAGCAGAGTTAATAAAATATACAAAAGTAACCTAAATTTAAGGAAGTTGGGGAAGGACTAAGGAAAAATAATTCTTTAGAAATTAAACTGACATGCCCAAAATTCCTAAAAAATGAAAAACATATAATTTAGAAAGCTCTGTAAAATTAGGAACTGTATTTTTTTACTCAAGACTAAATTCTTCACAGGAGTACTTCCTATCCTTTTTCTAGCTATTCAAATAATATTGTTAAATAAGGGAAAAAATAACCATTCCCCCCCAAGTGATCAAATATTTGCATTTATACTGCTTCCAAAATGACTATTAAGAGGCTTATGATGTTAATCAGATCAAACAATTTTAAGTATAAAACAACAGCAAAAAAAAAAAAACCAGAATGAGAAAGATAAACTAGATAAACTGGACTACTATAATTAAGTAGCTACTGCAGGAGAACATTAAATTTTTAATTGTCCTGTCTAGAAGACAATAAGAAAAACATGTTTTTATTATTAAATAAAAGGTGAACAAATGCTTGAGGATTGTAAAAGGTTTTTCTGGGGCTGGGGAGATGGCTCAGAGTTGGAGCACATGCCTGTATGCAAAAGACCCCAAGTTCAATCCCTAATACCACATGACCTTCCAAGCACAGCCATGTATAGCCTTAGCAGCCTTAATACTGTTGGGGAAGCCCCGAGCCCCCAAACACAAGAAGTTTTCTATTTCGGGACCACATCCAGTCATTCTCCAAGTTCTGCACTCATTCCTGAAGGTGCTTTGTGAACCATATGTAGTGCCAGAGGTCAAACCACAGTTGGCTGCACTTAAGGCAAGAGTCAAACAGTGAGATTTTCCTGGTTCTAAGCTGTATATCATTTTATATAATCATTTTTCCGGGGCTATTTCTAGTTCTGTGCTCAGGAGTGACTGCTGGGAATACTACGTGGCAAGCCCTGAGCACAGCTGAGTATGCCCAAACCACCCTACACACACAACAGAAATATTTGTATAGGGTCTGGGGAGATAGTACAGGAGAGTTAAGGGCCTCAGTTTGATACTCGGCACCAAAAGACCTGCCAAGTGTCACTGCTGTAGGCCGGAAGGCACCTCGTTGGGAGCACCGTGCAGGTCTCCTGAGTACCATGTAGGAGCATCTCTGAATCCTGTCATTTTTTTTTTTTTTTTTTTTTGCTTTTTGGGTCACACCTGGCAATGCACAGGGGTTACTCCTGGCTCTGCACTCAGGAATTACCCCTGGCCGTGCTCAGGGGACCATATGGGATGCTGGGATTTGAACCCGGGTTGGCCGCGTGCAAGGCAAACGCCCTACCCGCTGTGCTATCTCTCCAAGCCCAATCTTGTCATTTTCTTTCATTTCTCCATTTGCTTGCATCTCTCATATTGTGTGGGGGAGGCGGGAGGGGCTCTCAAAAATTGATCAGGAGGCCTAGGGATGACTTCCAGCAATATTCACCACGTTGTGAGGACCTGGTAAATTGATACTGGGACTGATGACATAGCACTATTCAGGCTGGTGGCACAATGCTGCTCAGACCCAGAGCTGCTGGGAATCATCAGGGTCATTCCAGTAATCAAGGATCGCCGGGTGGACATCCAGCAGTGCTTGGGGGCCAACAGAGCTATACCCAGCAATGCCATAGGGAGGCATCTGTGCTGAAACTGAACTTAAGGTCTCATGAATGCAAGTCACACACGCCAGTCCTTTGAGCTATCTTCCTGGCCCCTCTCATGTTATCAGGTCTCAAATCCTACCATTTCCCTCCTGAAGCCTTTTCTTCCTCTGCCACTACTATTCTTCCTTTCCTTAGCACAAGCCCTTCCTACTTCATTTCTGGACTATCACAATTCTTCCTGATCTCTGAGTTCCTGTACTTATTCTACTTCCACTAATGTCAGTTTAGCTTTTTTTTTTTTAAGGTAGAGAAATGCTCAGAAACTGTTCATGGCTTCTCAGTATCCTCAGAGAGTCTAAACTCAAAAAGAAAAAAAAGAAAAGAAGGAAGGAAGGAAGGAAGGAAGGAAGGAAGGAAGGAAGGAAGGAAGGAAGGAAGGAAGGAAGGAAGGAAGGAAGGAAGGAAGCCAGAAAGAGTCTAAACTTAGAATTTCAGGGCTCTGAAATACTATACGTGATACCAGTGTCATCTTCCCTGCCTTTACCTTTTCTCTGTAAGCTGACAGACCACCACTCTGAAATCCCTTCTCAGGTCTACATCGAGTGTCACAGTGGTACCCCATCTAAAGTTATTACAATGAAATTCTAGCTACTCTCCAAAATTTTTACTATACTTTTACATCCTCACTAAACACGTCTCTCAATCTAGCTCATACTTTTGTCTCCCTTTATTCAAGAAATAGTAGGCTGTAGGATGACATTACTTTGTCCTTTCCCTCCTTGCCACAAGTAGCTTGTCCCGGTTTTACCCAGAGTTTAGGCTTACCCCAGTCACACCCATCAAGGTGTTCCCGAATCTCTCCCATCCCTTTGTTTAGCTATAATCACTTCTCCATGCTCTCTTCCCCAAGAGTTAATCCTTGGCTTTCCCTTAATCTGACTCTGCTAATTTGCAAGGTCAGACCTTCCTAGAATACTGAATTTATAAGTTAATATTGCCTTTCTCCTCTTCTTTTGCCTTTTGAATAATTTACTTTAAAGCTATGACTGTTTTGTATAGACACAAGAAGACAATATTATGTTTTTAAAACTTGGGAATTAATTGGCCTCGAATATTATTCCCTCCCGGGCATCTGCTTTCTCCACTTAAGCCTCAGTTGCCCTCAGTTCCTAGCACCCCAAAGCAGGGTTCCCGACATGGGACGGGAAGGATCCAGGGCAAGCGGTGAGTTATGTGCTACCCTGGCATCGAGATGGGCCTGGCCAAAGTGCCTAATTCTTAACTATAAGTTAAGAGCTTGATCATAGACAAATGCTGTCATGATCCAATAGTAATTATGAGACTGGGACCCTGCCAGGGATAGGAAAGACTGATCTGGCCTGAGCACTGTAGTCTGAGATTGAGATGGCCCCAGGAGAGCAATTCTATAAGCTTTAATGCATCTCTTATTGTGTCCATACAAAATAATTAATATTATGAATTCTTATATGTTTGCTGGCTGAGGAGAAGAGAAACACATTCATGGGACTCCGCCCTTGGGTGGATCCTCCTGCTGAAAGAGAATTAAGTCCTAGGAGAAGCATCCCCTAAGGGAAAGGACCTTACCCTATTGATGGTGACCACACCTATGTGTACGCCCCAACCCCCTCATGCTGTGGAGATTTAACTAGGCTGGAAGAGTGGGTTGGGGGGTGAGATCCACGGGGCCAGATCCATGGGGCCAGATCCACGGGGGTCAGATCCACAGATCCAGAGAGATCCACGAGAGCGGGAGAGAAGCGGAGAGAGAGAATGAAATAAACGGATCGAGCAACCAGTTTGGCCTTCTTCCTTCTTCCTTCCGTCGCCTGCCCTTGACCGACAGCACACACAGCGGTTCCGGGGCACCGAACTCGGGCGGTGAGACAGAGCCGCCCGGAGAGCCCGCGAGTGCACTCGCCCCTCGGCGAGCTTCAGTTTTTTACAGTAGGCTATATTTTTTTTTCGGTGGTGGTGGTACACCTAGCTGTGCTCTGGGCTTACTATTGGCTCTGTGCTCAGGTATCACTCTTGGCAGGCTTGGAGGAACATATGAAGTGCCAGGTGTCAAACCTGGATAGGCTAAATGCAAGGCTAGCAACCTACCTGCAGATTTTTAAAAGTCTTTTACAAATAAGGTAAATAAGGTAGGGACATAAATAACACAACTGTCCTTGAACTCCCTTCCAGCACTATTTACTGGGCACTTAAAATGTGCCTAACACAGTGCTAACTACTTTATACCTAATTTAATCCTTACAAAAAACATCCAAGGTACCATTCTATCTTTTTACAGACGAGGAAAATGAGATTCAGAGAGGTTAGATTAACTTCCCTGAGGTTATAGGAATATATAGCTGCCAACTTTGAACAAGCTGAGAATTGCAAATTTGTATAGGGTCAAATTAGCTGGTTGAAAACCCAAGAAACATGATTCCATAGGCCAGACTACTAATGATTGTTCCAATCATGGTTTGAACCCCAGTATGGTCCCCCAAGTACTGCCAGAAGTGACACATATGAATCTCCAAGCACTGACAGGAATGACTCCTGAGCACACAGAACTAAAAGTAGCTCCCTAGCACAGCTAGATATGCCTTCCTGGGCTGGAACAATAATACATCGGGGAGAGCGTTTGCCTTGCCAACCCGTGTTCTAATCCCAGCATCCCATATGGCCCCCTGAGCACCGCCAGGGGTAATTCCTGAGTGTAGAGTCAGGAGTAACCCATGTGCATCACCAGGTGTGACCCAAAATGAAAAAAAAAAAAAAAGATATGCCCTCCTTACCCCCCAAAAGATAATCTGATACTGATTCAAAAGATTCTGCTATAATTTTTCTGTTATCCCATAGAAGGATCCCATAGATCCCAATGGCTAGGAAATAGTGAGTTCCAGTTCCAGTCATAATCATAGTTCCAAAGTTGCAAAATGAGATGCAATGTTAGCAAGACAGAAAACTAGAAATTAAGGTATCTGAAAAATCCTGGAGTACATAGATGCTGAGTCTGTATCACTTACACACAGAACCATTTTTTGAGGCATTTAGAATCATTTCTTGCATTCATATCTTATTTTCCTAAAAGTAGAGTTCATGTTGTGAATAAAGTATTTCCATAAAAATCTGCTGAACTTAATATTCAATGCTAAGGCAATTCTTCAAAAAAATTAGAGTAGAGCATCTTTCTTCTCTTGACTTTTTTGTTTTATTTATTTATTTATTTATTTTTTTGAGTAACACCCAGCTGTGCTCAGAGCTTACTTCGGGCTCTGAGCTCAGGGATTCTTTCTTTTTTTTGCTTTTTTTTTTTTTTTTTTTTTTTTTTTTTTGCTTTTTGGGCCACATCTGGCGATGCACAGGGGTTACTCCTGGCTCTGCACTCAGGAATTACCTCTGGTGGTGCTCAGGGGACCATATGGGATGCTGGGGATCAAACCCGGGTCGGCCGCGTGCAAGGCAAACGCCCTACCCACTGTGCTATTGCTCCAGCCCCAGCTCAGGGATTATTTCTGGTGGGGCTGAGAGAGATAAAATGGGGTGCTGGGTATTGAACCTGAGTTAGCTGTGTGCATGTCAAGCACCTTACCTGATGTACCATCCTTTTTGTCCCTACTTATTTTGATTTTTCATAGGTTAAATGACAAGGCTCCTCTAAACCTCTCAACAACTTTATTTCTTCCTTCTCCACCTAAAATCACCCACATTCACTTTCCATTCCCCTGGCCTATTTTCTAGTTCGTACTACAAAGCTGCCTTCATTTGAACTAGGAAACTTTTTATTTCCTTTGTGTTTTTTCGGCCACATCTGCTATGCTCAGGTGTTATTCCTGGCTCTGTGTTCAGGGGACCATATGGGATGCAGGGAATCAAACCCTGGTTGGTCACATGTCCCCAAAATTAGACTAACTTTTGAGATTTTACTGTGCCTTCTCTAAGTAAATAAATTCCTCTAAATCGATTCTAGAGGAATCAATTGTTGATAATTGACTCCTCTACAATTAAAGGTACATCCAAATCTTGATCTGCATTATACTTAATTACCATGTATGCCATATTCTTTTTGGTTCTGCAACCATATTGTAAAGTCAAAACCATGTTTTTTTTAAATTTTTATTTATTTTTTAATTAGTGAATCACCGTGAGGGTAGTTACAGATTTACACATTTTCGTGCTCATGTTTCCCTCATACAATGTTCAAGAACCCATCCCTCCAAGTCCGTGTTGTAAGTGACTTACCTGCTCCCTCCACATCTTAGGATATGAATTAATTTTAAATAGAAAATAATTTGAATAACACTGATAAAAATAGAACAATGTTTCTAGTGCACGTATTATTTACATTCAGCCTAAATTTTTATTTACTTTGAAGCACTTACATTATTATTGTGAAGATATTCAATGGCTCGAAGGATCTGGAAGAGGTATTTTTTAAGTCGTTTACTCTCTAGTCCATGACAATAATGTTGTAACTCATCTAGTACTGTATGGTCAATAAATTCAAACACCAAGTGAATTTTCTTTTTCTGTCTAAAAACTTCAATTAGATTGACCAGGTTCTCATGGCGAAATTGCTATGACAAAAGAAACAAAATTTCAAATAAGTTATCTCATGTACAATGCTTACTTCATTTAACACATGATTTTGAAATATTTGGAGCCTCTTTTCCTCCATGGTTTTTCTGTTTGTTTGTTTTTTTTTTGGTTGTTGTTGTTTTTAGGCCACATCCAGTAGTATTCAGGGAATACCTGAGATTAAAACTCTTGACATCAGGATAAGGACTAGTATTTTATAAAAGTTGTTATTTGTGGGGCTGAAGTGATAGCACAGCGGGTAGGGCGTTTGCCTTGCACGAGGTCAACCCGGGTTCGATTCCCAGCATCCCATATGGTCCCCTGAGCACCGCCAGGGGTAATTCCTGAGTGCAGAGCCAGGAGTAACCCCTGTGCATCGCCAGGTGTGACCCAAAAAGTAAAAAAAAAAAGTTGTTATTTGTGGGGCTGGAGCAATAGCACATAGGGTAGGGCGTTTGCCTTGCATGCGGCCAACACGGGTTCGATTCCCAGCATCCCATATGGTCCCCTGAGCATGGCCGGGGTAATTCCTGAGTGCAGAGCCAGGAGTAACCCCTGTGCATTGCTGGATGTGACCCAAAAAGCAAAAAAAAAAAAAAAAAAACAAAAACCCAAAAACCTCTTGACTTTAAAGGCAAGTGCCATATTTGCATTATAAATTTACCAACTGTAACAAAAGAATATAAAAACATCTAGAAATGTTTCTGATGAAATACCTTTTATATCCATACAAATTCAGAACCAAAATTATTTATTGGTACTCTTTTGTTAGTTGTCTATAATATTCTATTAGGCAATAAGATACCTTTTATGACTGATAAAAGTCACTCCTCAAATAACTTCTAAATGTCCAAAATGGCTAGTCAGATTAAAAAATGAATAAGGTTTAATATTTTATGCAAGTGACTAACACATAACTTAAATATATTCTCAAATCTTTAAGTTTTCCTAATTATCATAAAATTTACATGCCTAAAAATTAGGGATACATCTTCAATATTAGATTCATTAGAAAACTATGTACCTTTATGAAAAGTTTTGCCTTTAATGGCACCTGAAAAAAATATAGAAACTAAAGTCCTTAAAGAATGACTAATAGAAAAGCCTGCTAAAATATAAGATCAGATTCCATTCCTATTTTTGCTCCCAGTTTCTCTGCTTGGCAAGATGCCATAGTGCTACAGCAACAGCATGCTGGCTCTAGGGAAATAATGGGCTGCTTTGGAGGCTAGGCAGACAGTTCAATAGGCGAGAGCACATGCTTTGCATATGAGACCAGGGTTCAGTCCCTGGCACCACATGGTTCTCTGAGCACTGCCAGGAGTGACTCCCAACCTCCAAGCAAGGAGCAGTCCCTGAGCACTGTCAGGTGTGACTCAAAAGAAAAATAAATTAAAAGGTCCCCAAGGGGCTGGAGCAATAGCACAGCGGGTAGGGCATTTGTCCCCTGAGCTCTGCCAGGAGTAACTCCTGAGGGTGTGAGCCAGGAGTAACCCCTGTATATTGCTGGGTGTGACCCAAACAGGAAATAAATAAATAAATAAAAGGCCTCCAAAATAGACTGCTTAGAACACTACAAAATTAATCCTTCAACTAGGGAAAATTACTGGTTTTCTATATTGAATTTATTTTAAAGGCAGAAAGTGTTTAATGTGAGTTAATAAATATAAGGGACAATTATTCATGGGTAAGGAATTAGAAACTATATCAGATAAACCATGACCATCCCTAAGAAAGGCTCCTGAAAATACCCTTTTACAAGTTGCTTACTTTACTTTCTTTCATTACAAAGCAACTTTTCTATGTTCTTTTTGTTTTTGTTACTGTTTTTGTTTTGGAGCCACATCCAGCTGTGCTCAGGTCTTACTTTTGGCTCTGAGCTCAGGAATCACTTCTTGTAGGGTTTGGGGACTTATATGGGGTACTAGGGACTGAACCCAGGTTGGCCACATGTAAGGCAAGACCTTTACCCCGTGTACTATCTCTCCTGCCACAAACTTTTCTATATTATTACTATTGAACTATAATCTAATAAAATTCTAGCAGGAAAAAAGTTTGGGGCTGGAGTGATAGCACAGCGGGTAGGGCGTTTGCCTTGCACGCGGCCGACCCGGGTTCGAATCCCAGCATCCCATATGGTCCCCTGAGCACCGCCAGGGGTAATTCCTGAGTGCATAAGCCAGGAATGACCCCTGTGCATTGCCGGGTGTGACCCAAAAAGAAAAAAAAAGTTTAAGTCATTATGGTAATATATATATATATATATATATATATATATATATATATATATATAGCTTTTTGGGTCACACCCAGCGATGCACAGGGGTCACTCCTGGCTTTGCACTCAGGAATTACTCCTGGTGGTCTGGTGGTGCTCAGGGGACCATATGGGATGCTGGGAGTCGAACCCGGGTCTGCCGCATGCAAGGCAAACGCCCTACCCGCTGCGCTATCGCTCCAGCCCCTATGGTAATATTTTTTTTACAAAGGAGTACTAATCAAAGAATTAATCCAGTAGAATTAAACAAAATCAAACCAAAATTTCTTTTCTTGGGGGGGTGGGGAATGAACCACACACAACAGTGCTCAGAGATTACTCCTGGATCTGTGCTCAGTGATCTTTCTTGGTGGTGCACAGGGGATGATTTGTGCTACCATTAACTCCCATTCTATTTTTCCAGTCCCAAGCCAATCCTATAAGAAATAAACTGAGGGGCCTGAGTGATAGTACAGTGGGTACTTGTAGAATGGGTACTTTTGCCTTGCATGTGGCCAACCCAGGTTAGATTCCTCGCCTAACATATACTGCCAGGAGTATTTCCTGAGTGCAGACCCCTGAGTAGCCCCTGAGCATTGCCAGGTGTGGCCCAAAAACAAAAACAAAAAGCTGAGAACAACTTGTCTGAACATAGATTGCATATAGATACTTGATGGGGGGCAGCAGAGGGGGGGCGCTGGGCCATCCCCTAGGCAGGGCTTACTCCTGACTCTGTGCTCAGAGCCTGGCAATGATTGGAGGAACAAATACAATGCCAGTGATTGACCAAGTGCTGGCTACATGGAAATCAATTGCCTACATTACTATACTCTCAGGTCTCATCATAATAATTTTAATATAAACATACTTTTTATTTTTGTTTCTGGGAGCCTGGGGACCATTTCTGGCTATGTTCAGGCTTACTACTGGTGGTGCTCAGGAGATATTATGGTAGAAGGGATAGAACCAGGCTCAGCATGCAAGACAAGGGCCTTAACTCCTATACTATCTCTCTGGTTGGTCATGTACATTCCTTTTGTTTTGTTTTGTCTTCTATTTTGGGGTCACACCCAAAGGTGCTCAGGGATTGCTCCTGGCTCTGTGCTCAGGAATCAATCATTCCTGACAGTGTTCAGGGGACTATATGGGATTCTGGGAATTGAACCCAGGTAGGCATGCAAGGTAAACATTCTACCTATTGTACTATTCCTCTGACCCTTGTAACATACACTTTAAGTTCACAACTTACCTCTGTGTTGTTACCATATGTTGAATTTTGTTGACTGTGTGTGGGGATTGCTTTTTGTTGTTGTTGTTATATTTGGGGGGTGGGAGGGCTGTTACACAAGTGGTACTCACAGCCACACTTCGCTTGATGCTTCTGGGTCAGTCCTAGCAGCTGATCCTGGAGTTCCAGCATATAAACCATGTGTTCTAGGCTGTTGAATTACCTTTCTGGACCCCACATACTCGTAATTTTTATAAAATAATGAAGTAGTGAAAAAAATATTAACTTAAACAACGAAAATGAAAGAAGGGTCAAAGATATTGCCTAGAAAGATGGGGGAGGGCATTTTCCCTGATGCAGCTGATCTGGGTTTGATCCCCAATATCCCTGAGCACCGCCAGGAGTGATTCCTGAGTGCAGAGCCAGGAGTAACCCCTGAGCATTGCCGGGTGGGAGAAAAGAGAAAGAAAGAAAGAGAGGAGAGAGAGAGAGAGAGAGAGAGAGAGAGAGAGAGAGAGAGAGAGGAAGGAAGGAAGGAAGGAAGGAAGGAAGGAAGGAAGGAAGGAAGGAAGGAAGGAAGGAAGGAAGGAAGGAAGGAAGGAAGGAAGGAAGATCTAACCAGATTTTCACTTGTGGTGTAAAAGTTACCTTATATTGCATTTTAGGACATCAGAATAGGGATCGTGAAGGAGTAAGGTGGTTGCCTTGCATGTGGCTGACCCCTGTTTATCCCCCAGAACTGCCAGAAGTGATCTCTAAACACAAAGCCAGGAAAAGCCTTGAGAACAATCAGACTGGCCCAAAAGCACACAAAAAAAGGAGTCAGAGCAATAGAATAGTATGATGAGCAGGTAGCACACTTGCCCTGCAAGCCACTGACCTGGGTTTAATCCCCAGCACTACATCACTACTTATGGTATCCTGAGCCTGCCAGGAGCTATTCCTAAACTCAGTCAGGAGTAAGCCCTGAGCACTACTGTGTGTGGACCCCAAACCAACCAAAAAGCTCCAAAACATAAATAATTAAGCAAAGAACATCAGGATAAGGACTGGTATTTTATAAAAATTGTTATTTGAGCATACTCAGTAATGCCTGGGGTATACTGCTGGCCCCTTGCTCATTTTTTGTTTTAACTTTTTATTGTCAAGAAGTATAAAAGGGGCTAGAGTGACAGCATAGTGGGTAAGGCACTTGCCTTGCACGGCACCTGACCTGGGTTCAATTTCCAGCATACCATAAGGTTCCCCCAAGCAACACCAGGAGTAATTCTTGAGTGCAGACAGAAATTAGGAGTGACCCCTGAGGATTGCCAGGTTTGACCCAAAAACTTTAAAAAGATAATAGATACCTATTGCATGTATTTTTAATTAAAAAAAAATGAAGGCTGGAGTGATAGCATAGCAGGCAGGGTGCTTGCCTTGTATGTAGTCATTCCAGGTTCGATCCCGGGCACCCCATATCCCTGAGCCCCACCAGGAATGATTCCTAAGTGCAGAGCCAGGTGTAATCCCTGAGCAGTACTGGGTGTTCCTCCACCCCCGCACAAAACAAATTAAAGCACTGTATCTAATATAGATATGAAAATAGACTTTAGGGTGCTTGGGGATGTTGCTCAGGGGCAAAATACTGACTAGCATGGATGAGGTCTTGGGTTCAATCCCCAGCACCCTAAAAAAAAACCCTAAAACTTTTACTTTGTTTCAAATAAAAATGATAAAAATATTTCATAATCACATACCAAACATCTATATTATCAAAGTCAGGAACTTTAAAGCACTGACAAATAATACATCCACATACATTTAATATTAAAAATCACTCATGTTGTACCTAAATTCTAAGAAACAAACTGCTGGGCTGGAGCGATAGCACAGCAAGTAGGGCATTTGCCTTGCACAAGGCCAACCTGGGTTCAATTCCCAGCACCGACAGGAGTAATTCCTGAGTGCATGAGTCATGAGTAACCCCCTTGCATTGCTGGGTGTGACCTAAAAAGCAAAAAATAAGAAACAAACTGCTCCTTTTCTCACACTCCTGGGTTTCCCGTGGTCTAGGCAGTCAGTCATACTTACACAATTCTAATTTCTGTACTGATCTTTTTAACATTGTTCTTCATCTCTATAAATATCTACAGTCATCTTTATTAAATGTACTCCTGCTGTCACCTCAAATTCAACATTTCTAAAACTGAGCAAGTAGCTGTTTAAGTTCCTTGGTATTTCCATCAAAGGTAGATAGCATTCACTGGACTTCGTACTTGTGATATCTCCTCTTTCGACTTCCCTCTCATCTCTTTTTTTTTTGGGGGGGGGGTCACACCCGGCGATGCACAGGGGTCATTCCTGGTTCATGCACTCAGGAATTACTCCTGGCGGTGCTCGGGGGACCACATGGGATGCTGGGATTCGAACCCGGGTTGGCCGCGTGCAAGGCAAACGCCCTACCCGCTGTGCTATTGCTCCAGCCCCCCTCTCATCTCTTAAAACATACCATGTTCTAACTTAACTTTCTTTAAATTGCAGCAACCTAGCAATGGCATTATGATGTTCATCAGCATTCCTGCACTAAACCCGTAATATTGTGCCCTATTTTTTCACTCAATCTTGCACACCAAAACAGTAGAGGTAACTTAGTTTCTTTACACTGAACTCAAAACATTCCACCTTGTAAAAAATCAGATTTGACTCCTGAGCCTAAGACTTTAAAATTCACCTCTAAACTACTCTCTAATTTTACCTTTCCCCACTTCTATACAGGAAACTCTGGAAGCAAACGTCTCTTTGTCCTGTCTACTTAGTTCCTAATTTTTTATAATGCTTTAGCTTCTTTGGGTTTATTCAATTCTCCTACCCTGAAATAGAATAGTTTCTCCCTCTTATCTAAATTCTATACATTTTCTAAAGCTAAATTCATGTCCCATTCCTTCAAAAAACTTCCCTACAGAACAGAAATTTGTGTTAGCCATTTGGAATGTATTTTGAGTCACGTTTTCTTTTTTGGGTCACACCTGGCTATGCACAGGCAATGCATTACTCCTGGCTCATGCACTCAGGAACTAACCTGGCGGTACTCAGGGGACCATATGGGATGCTGGTAATCGAACCTGGGTCAGCCACGTGCAAGGCAAATGCCCTACCCTCTGTGCTATCACTCCAGCCCCGCTGAGCCACTTTTTTTTTTAACTCAGAATTTTTATTTGTTCCTTTTATTTTTTCTTTTGGGGCCACACCTGGCAAGGTTCAGGGGCTTACTCCTGGCTCTCTACTCAGGAATTACTCATTGGTGCTCCTCAGAGACCATATGGAATGCCAGGGCTGAAACCCTGGGCAGCTGCTTGCAAAGCAAGTCCCCTACCTGCTGTACTGTGTCTCTGGCACCTACTCTGTTTTTCTGGCTTATACAAGTTCTTTTTTTTTGGGGGGGGTCACACCTAGCGATGCACAGGGGTTACTCCTGGCCTTGCCCTCAGGAATTAGCCCTGGTGGTGCTCAGGGGACCATATGGGATGCTGGCGATTGAACCTGGGTCGGCCGCGTGCAAGGCAAACGCCCTACCCGCTGTGCTATCACTCCAGCCCCGCTTAAACAAGTTCTAAAGAGGATATACTTGCTTTTACCTCCTTTTAATCTCAGCATCTAGCCCAACGCTTTGCACAAAGCAAACTTTTTTTTAGTTTTTTGTTTTTGGGTCACACTTGCTCATGGCTCTGTGGTGAGGGATCATTCCTAGTGAGGCTCAGGAAACTGACCATATTGCCAGGGATCAAACCCAGACCCGCGACATGCAAAGGCAAGTGCTTTACCTCGGTACCATCTCTCCAGCCCACAAAAAGCAAACGTTTTAAAGTGTTATATGTGAATATTTCTAGTTTCTTTTCCAGTACCTATCACTTTTTATTATTTTGTTATCACTATAAAATTATAAAAGACAAGAGTATCATATTAGTTTCTCTGTTTCAAAACATGTTTTTCATGTCTCACATGTTGCAAAATGTTTTCACTTACCTGCGATATTCTTTATACAACTTTTTTTATTCCTAACAAATCCTTGTATTTTATTCCTTAGAATAATTAAAGCAAAAGAATCAAACCTTTAGAAACTTAATTTCTCTTGTTGCAATTTTGTTGACAGACTTTTCTGGATTCTCACAAAATATCTTAATGGCCACTATCTTCCCAGTGTCCTTATGTTTACATTTCATGACTGTTCCATAGCTTCCCTCTCCCACTTTCCCAAGGGTTTCATACAGCTCCATTTTCAGTCTTCTATTTCTCCATAGGCATTTGAAAAAATAAAAGAAAATATTAAACATTTAGACATTCATAATACTGACAATGCATTCCCACATAAATCCATACTTTTTTTTTTTTTAAAGGGGGGGATTCACGCTCTTTACAATACTTTACAATACTAGTTTTGGAAGTACAGCCGTGTCTGTGCCTCATGGTATAGAAAGGTCGAGTGTCTTCACACTCTCAAACTGACCCTCTTCTCCCCTCCTCTTCTCCCCTGGTAGCCACCCAAATCTTGGGTTCAGACGTTATTTTTGTTGTTAAACCTACATTTTTAAAGTTAGGGATCTTCCACGGCCACTGTTTGGTTTTGAGGACCCTGCTAGCTGAGCAGTGAGCCGTCCTTGCGGTGCTGCGGGGCTCCCCGGAACCCCCGAACCCTGCAGCCCTAGGTCACCCCCACGCTGAGCGCGCCCGCTCGAGGTCCGGGACCCAGCAGAAGTTCCCGCCGTTCGTCTGCCGCTCACCAATCAGGAGCCCGGAAGGCTCGGCCCCGCCCACTCCTCAGGGATTCCCGCCTCGGCCCACCCCCATCATGTGTCCCCTGCCCCAGCTGACTTGATCTGCCCACCCGCCACCGCCAAAACCCATTTTGAGGTCCCGCCGGCCTAGCTGTTCACTGCCGCGCCGGGAAATGGGACACCGGCCCTCCCAGCCCGTTCGCTGGGCCGCTCGCCCGCTGCCATGACTACAGGGCGGGCGCAGGGCCCGCCTTCTGGGTCTAGTGCGCAAGACCGGAACACTGGCTGGCGCGACCCGGAAGGGAAACGAGAAGAAACGCGTTCCTGGCGGCTGCTGAGTGAAAAACCGGGTTGGGGTGGGGAGCACGGTACCAAGGATCAAACAATGGCCTCCTCCCCTGGTTGGTTTTGAGTCTAGATGCGAAGGGTCCGAATATTGAGAGCAGTAAGAATGACTGTAAATCCCCATAGAGAAGGGGACTCGAGGAGGGCTAATGGGAAGTACGTCATAGATACTACCAAGAAAGAAAAACACCTGTCTCCTGGCTGGGTCCTAAAATGAGGACTGGTGCCACTAAGCAAAGACAACTTGTATCACGAGATTTTCAAGAACTCATATAATTGTTCTGATTTACCTAGAGACATTAATATTCCGTGGACCCAAATTCTACTTCGGCTATGGATATTCATCCATAAAACATGGACAAGACAGTCCTTGAGACTTTTCTGAATACCTCCTACATACTTTAAAATACGTTCAAACTAGTAGTACTCCTTTTAAAAAATAAGATCTGACAAAAACTTCAAACTTCCTCTGGAAAAGCAAATAATTCAAGGCTCAAACACGTTACATAGAGAGAGGAAAGAAAGGTCATTAGCAAATTGAATAGACAAGGGTTTCTGCTGTAGTGACAACCTCCAAAAGAATTAAGGATATCATTGGAGGAAATTTTTCTTAAAGGGCTTCAGTTAAGTTTATGTAAAATTAATTAATGTAAAGGGCTACATCTCATTTGTTTCTCATAAAGAAAGCAGAAATATTCAATAAACTCTAATTCAACTGGTCCCACCTCACCAGGCACATTAAATTCACATTTGGAAAATATACACATATAGAAACCTACAATCTTGATTTAAATGACACGGCATAGAAATTGATATTTTAGGATTCACAAGTATTTCAGTGCTGCTAAGGTCTATTCCTGGAGAGAAGTGGAAATGGTGGGTTTTATTTAACTCAAATATTGAGGACTGCCTTTCCTTTTACTGTTTTACAACATGTTATAAAACACTATAATGAATATTATAGTAAATCTCAGAGGAGACTCAAACTTGTTGAAAGCACACTTATTTATTTTGGGTTAAATATTTGCAAGGATAAATTATGAATCAGACAGCCAGTTGCCCTCAGTCAAATCATAATATGGAACTACAGAATCACAACAGTGTAAAATCATAGCTTAAAAACTGAGAGAGAAAAAGAGAGAGAGGAGAGAGAGAGAGAGAGAGAGAGAGAGAGAGAGAGAGAGAGAGAGAGAGAGAGAGAGAGAGAAAATGTCTGCCATGGGGGAGGGGTGTTGGCAGGAAAAAAACAGGACATTGGTGGTGGGAAATGTACACTGGTGAAAGGATGGGTGTTGGAACATTGAAATGCAATCATAAACAACTTTGTAACTATCTCACAATGACTCAGTAAAAAAGAGGGAAAAAAACCTATTCTTTCTACAAATGTTTCAACAGTCCTAGTAATCTGGTCAGTGAATGTTTCTGATTATACACTGCCCTATTGATAAAATAGAATTGATAAAATAACCTGATTCTGTAGAAAAATGTTACTTCATTTATTTTTTTGCTTTTTGGGTCACACCCAGTGATGCTCAGGGGTTACTCCTGGCTCTGCACTCAGGAATCACTCCTGACGGTGCTCATGGGACCATATTGGGTGCCGGGAATGGAACCCAGGTTGGCCGCGTGCAAGGCAAACGCCCTACCCGCTATGCTATTGCTCCAGCCCCTGTTAGTTCATTTTAGAAAACCATAAGCTGTGGATTTCCAAAAATCAACTATAAATTGGTAGATAAATTACTTAATATTTTTCTTAGGTCAAGTAAAGGCACTCAGGGGCCAACCCCACACTGAACTGTCATCAGACTGCCTGGCACTGCCTGAGCACAATCAGGAAGAGCCTCTGGCCTAAATGCCCCCCCAACTTTTTTTTCCCTTATAAAAGTTCTCTCTTTAGTATTTTTCATTTCATATAACCCTACAGGTATGTCTTCATCTTTAGCCATGGGAAATTAGAATTCCCCATAGAAGGAAGGGAAAGAGTAAAATAGTATTTTGCTATAACTTGTAAAAATCTCATTTACAAGCCCCATGAATCTATTCAAAGCTAAACTGGTCATCTTTAATAACCACAGGAATTACTAAAAGCAAGAGAGAATTCAGGTTTTGAAGAAAGGGAGCTATGAGAAAAGTGGGGAAATGGCACTATAGGCAATTAATAACTCCAAGATCCTCATTCCATCTCCCATTCTGGCTCAAGAATCCCCCAAAATGGATCTGAAAACGCTCAAAATCCTTCTAGTCAACAAAGTCCGACATTAAAGGAACTAGAGGCAACAAAGGGAGGGAATACAAGGAACTACAGCAATGTAATTTCACTTTACTACTTCTAGTACAGAACACCTGAAATGAGTTGGCCAGCGAGGTACAAACCCATGCACTTCTGCATTACTTTCCCCTTCACATCTAAACCAGGTTTTAGATTTGACAACCAAGGCTGCTTGAATCGGGACTGGGCCTCTTCCACCCAGATCCCCCATTTTCCAGCAGATAGGCGATCAAACCTGGAAACTGCCCCCAATGTTGTATAATCCCTTCAACGGCCAACATCCAGAGACTATAAAACCAAGTTCCCAGAAGCTTATAGCCTAGTTCTTATTAGACTTATTAGGCTCTATATCTTATGGTCTAGTTCTCCCTCTTGGAGAACCTGGCAAGCTACCGAGAGTTTCCTGCCCACATGGGAGAGCCTGGCAAGCTCCCCATGACATATTCATATGCCAAAACCAGTAACTATGGGTCTCATTCCCCTGACCCTGAAAGGGCCTCCAATGTGGCACAAGTAAAGAGAGGCTTCTAAAATCTCAGGGCTAGGACGAATGGAGTCTTTACTGAGACCGCTTGAGAAAATCAACGATCAACAGGATAATGATGATGGATAACCAATTGCACATCAAGAAAACGAGATCACAGTCCCCCTATAAAATTAGCTAAATCCTCATGAGCAGAAAGGAAAATACAAAATCTGAGGCCAGAGTGACAGTACAGTGGGAAGGATGTTTACCTTACACATGGCCAACCCAGGTTCGATCCCTGGCACCCCATATGGTCTCCCATCCCCCTCCAGGAGTGATCCCTGAGTGAAGAGCCAGAAGCCCTGAACACTGCCAAGTGTGCCCTTAACCCCCAAAAACCCAAAATACGAAATTCGCTAATTCCCTGACGACTATAAACAAAACTGTACAGTTTTATCATCTTTGTCCAGGCTTTTCGACCCAGTTTATCCCAGTGCAAAATACAGACAGGTCGCTTCGAGCCGTAAAGAAACAGTTCAGGAGGGGGTACTTATTGTGTCTTATCAGCATTCAAGGAGGCTGATGCACTTAGAAAAACCAGAGAGCCCTTCACTCTTCTTTCCCAACGTACCAGATTTGATAAGCCGTTCAACTAACCAGTCCAAATTATTTGTGGTTCCATTTTAAAGACTTAAGCAGCTGCTGCTTCCACCACGACCTCTCCGACTGCTAACCCAATACATGAGATAACCTAGAGGGCAAACAAATTAAGGTGCATCCCTGTTCTCAGCCTCGTAGATTTATCACTGGGCTACATAGCTCAGGCAGAAATTCAGGTCCCAGCCACCAGCTCACGTGACCAGTTCTAATAGCGTCATAGGGACACGTGGTTCTAGATACTTCGCCCTCTCCTCTCTTCCCCCTCCCGGGTGGATTGTTGACAACGCCGCCGGCAGTCACGTGACCTTACGTCATCCCACCTCCTTCCCTGAAATCTCTGGCCCCGGATGCGTCCCTTTCTCCCCACCCGGTTGAGCCTAAACTAGTGAAATAGGGGGGGCGAGACGGTATTTCGGTCTCTGTGTTTCTTAATCCACAACCTAAACGCCTCCCTACGAATTACAGTAATTTTCAGATCAATTTAAAAAGCCACATTGGGTCGGACCCCGGCCGGGACGTTCCCACCACCAGCGTTCATGCTCCCCGTCCCCTTCCGCACCCCCTCACTACGTGGTACAGGCCGAGGGCGGAGGGATCTGGAGGCGGCGGAGGGAGACGTCATTGCAGGGTTGTTTGTGCAGCCTCGGTGGCGGCGGTGACCCACAGTGATTCGGCCGCCGCGCCGGGGGGTGGGGGGGCTGCGCGGGACTCTTTTCTTTCAGACTGACCGCGGGGCAGCTGGGGAGCATGTCGACCCCGGCCCGGAGGAGGCTCATGCGGGATTTCAAGCGGTAAGAGCCTTCACCTTCACCCGGCTGACGGCTCCTCCCCAAAGCTGCGGGGCTGCAGGGCGGGGATCCGGGACACCTTCTCCCTCTTGACCCTGAGCAGGGCTGGCTGTGGGCCCCGCGGGACCGTCGGAGAGCCAGTCTTAGCCACCCATTCGCACTCCTTCACTCTTGCTTGCTCACTCTGCCGACCTCAGAGCTTTCGCCGTCCCCACCGCAGAGTGGAAAGGAGGTGGCCGGTCGGCCGGGCCTGGGATTTCCTGCTGCCCGCCACAGCCAGCTGCCCGATGTCTCGCCCCGCGCCCGGACCTCGTCCTCGCGTCCCCCTCCCCTCCCCATTCCGTGCCTGCAGCGTGTTGTGTCTCCTCCCTGTCCCGGAAAAAGCGAGCCCTTGCAGAAACTAGTTCCCCGCCCGCTGCACCAACCAGCTTTGTTCGATGGCCTTGCGAGCTCCTCGGAGCCGCCGGGTTGGGGCGAAAGGCTCTCCCCTCCCCTTTCGTTCTGCAGCGCGAGAGCCGGAGGTGGTTAACCCATCCTCCGAAACCCGACTCCCGCCCGCCTGCAAGGACCTTGAGATCTGGCCTGGGGACCTGGGACTCGGGCCGGCCGCCCCGGCTGCCAGAGCCTTCTGGAATCCAGCGCTGTGACCTGTGTTTAAATGCCCTATCTATAGCCTCCAAAGTCTGGAAAAATGCCTTGCGTCTGACCGGCGCTTATTCGGATACTCCTTGGACCTCCTTTTGTAAAACAGGCTTTTATTAGGAGGTGTTGGCGTTATTACTAGGAAGAAGCGACCTTTGGGTTTTGGCTTTTTTTTTTTTTTGTATTTCTGTATTCCCCCTCCCCCCTTCTCTTGTTTACCTTCGAGTTACTTTAGAGGTACTCGAGCAGCAGGGGAGGATTGAAAAGGAGAAAACACGGCATTGCAATCCTCGCTACGTTTTCAGTGTTTTCCTGAGGCTCCGTGCCCTGATTGAGACACATATTGTCTAGAATAAAAAGTTAGATTAGCCGCTCAGGAAGTAACCCTTCAACTTCTCCATTATAAATCTTGAGGCATTGGGGAGCCATTGTTTTGGTCTTTGGTGAACATCATTGACTAGAATCCCTAATTTCGCTTGGATGTTAACCACTATTGGTGGGAATCAGGCAATATAATTCTTCTAAAGTTTCTTTTCATCATGGCCTAATTTGCTCGAGGTTGACCAAAAAGAGCCATTCTTACGTGCACTGACTTCAAAGTAGAATACGTAACAGTCGATGCAGATACACTTGAACTTGTACATATATACACACTACAGATATTGCAGATACATGGGTACTTAGTGTAGCAGGGTGTTATTTTTCCTCACTGAAATAGTTTTTAATGGAACATCTTTGATTCAAAAAAATGTCTTCAAAAGCTTGAAATAAGTAAATTCCAGGGTATCACCTGTGATTGAAATTCAAATGAAACTTGCAGTTCCGGTTCATTGTTTCCTGGTTTCTTTTTTCATTCACTACTTAATCCGGGATTGAACACATGGTAGCTTGGGTAGTTTAACAAGGATTTTCAGGTTAGGAGAATTCCACTACAGCAATTGTCGAAAGGTAGCTCTTTTTCATGAAGTGTTCGTGAAGTTAGTGTTCACGAAGATCCTTTTAAGTACCAAGGGAAAAATCCTTTCTGAAGCCTTGATTGCTTTAAGAGTCATCAGTAGTAGTTGCAATCGGACACAAAGTAACTCTCCCGCCTAAAACCAGTTTCCTAAGTAAATTGTTTCCAGTTCAGCATTTATTTTGACCGTTTTGTTTCGTAGAAATTGTTTTTATTGGTTTGCGCAAGTGGCTGTGATTAGGACTTAGGTCTTTGCTCCCAGTTGCAAAATCGGTGTTTCTTGCATGGAGGTTAAAACTTATTTTAGTTACAGATAGTCTATACGTTCTTAAGTCTTTATTTTCTTTGAATATATTTGAAAACCAGTTGACTATCAAGCCCTTAGAAATTTTGAACACTATAGAGCTGTATTAATAAAGCACATATAAACTGGCTAGGTGGTCTTCTAAAACTTGTGTTTTATTTCACTCAGCACAAGAGCCAGTAAATGGTTTTAGGTTGTGTCAAGTAGATGTCATGGATGCTACCGTTCCCTTTGTAGTGACCTTAATGTTCACGTTATGAATGTACTCTGGACTTTTAGATTGCAAGAGGACCCACCTGTTGGTGTTAGTGGCGCGCCATCTGAAAACAACATCATGCAGTGGAATGCAGTTATATTTGGGTGAGTTGAAAGACAAATGATTGGTGTGCAGATTCTTCATTAAACATGAATTTGTAACAATTAGAAAAAGAGCCTGAGGTGGAATAAGGGTTCTTAAGAGACAGAAACTTTTCTGGAAGGTAAGTTAGGGAGGAAACCCCCTTTATTTGCTTTTTGGGTTATACCCAGTGATACACAGGGGTCATTCCTGTCTCTGCATTCACTAATTACCCAGGGATCATATGGAATGCTGGGAATAGAACCCCGGTCGGCTGCATGTGAGGCAGATTCCCTACCCACTGTGCTATTGCCCCAGTCCTTTGATTTTTTTTTTCCTTAATTCAAAATTAGAACTATATACTAAAGGGTGTGTGTGTGTGTTGTTGGGTTTTTTTTGTTTTGTTTTTTGTTTTTTAGTTTTGAGCCATACCTGCAGTGCTTGTGGCTTATTCAGAACACCATATAGAGTGCCAGGGATTAAATTTGGGTTGGCTGTGTGCAAGGCATGCACCCTACCTGCCCTGCTGTCCTATTACTCCAGCCCCTCTACACTAAAACTTTCTTTTCTTCCTTTTTTTTTTAAAAAAAATGCACTAAAACTTTAAAGGAATGCTTTCAGAAATAGAATTCTGACTCTAGCCACTGACTCAGTTACAAGAGTTTATGTTAAAGACTTGGGAAATTAGGGAAGTTCACCGTTCTAGAGCAAAATCCTGGCTATACCTTACAGATAGTAATTAAACTTCATGATGCTGCTTAGGAAAGATGTAATTGGGATATAGAGGCAAGAAAAAGATGTGAGTAAAAGAAACTGGCTTTCTTGGTGATCTTATGTCTTGCCAATTGCTCTCTTGAAAAGCAGGACCGCTGGTTTGGTAGCATTATTATTTTATTATTTTTTTGTTTGGGGGCATCACACCTGGTAGAATTCAGGGGTTCTACTGTCCTTGCACTCAGGTATCACTCCTGGAGGGATTAGGGGACCCTGTGGTGTGCCCAGGATCAAACCTTGGTTGGTCCTGTGCAACGCACATGCCCTACCCTCTATATTACCACTCTGGCCCAGTCATTATTTTAAACAAAAAGTACATCTTACTAATAATGTAAGTTGAAACTGTATTTTCTCTAAGAATACACATATTTACAGAGTAACTGCTGTGTATTTACAAACTGATGGCTTTTTTCTTTTGTGTCCCAGATAGAGCTTATGGCCTGACTTAAAGGCAAGTGTTTCATCACTAAACTACATCCTTAGTCTGAACTGAAATTTTTGCTCTAAAATTTCAAATAAAATTACAAATACTTGTGTTTTGTAAAAGTACTCTAAAAGGAAAACCTAGAAACAAAAGTTATCTTTATGCCTGCATCTGTGAAAATATAGAACTATGTTATGAAACTATCTTTAAACTCCATAAATTATTAGTATGAGCTCCTCTTTCTCTAAGCTTCTTTCCATCCTCTAAAATAAGGGGGAAAAGGCAGAATGAAAAACCACTTTTAATTCGAAATCTTCTTGTTTTCAGACCAGAAGGGACACCCTTTGAAGATGGTAAGTCATCCTCATTATGGTTTCTATATTATCAAAAGGCTACTTTTAAGAAGGAAATTGTAACATTAGTGTATCTACTTCATACTTAAAACTATTTTCTGTTTTAAATGATTAAACTAAAACTAAATCTGAGAATTTTAGTTTACTTTCTTCCCACATGAGCTAGGTTACTTCATTTGCCAGCTCCCTCTCTAACTTTGATAGATACTTTGTTAGAATTGTAAGCCCACTTCAGTGAGGAGATCTATGTCAAGAGTAGTTAAAGATAAGATGGCTTTGTAACATGGTCAAAACAACCCCAAAGGGAAAATATCAGGGAGGTAGACAAGTTTGTTTTACTTTTATTATTTATATGAATAGGGTGATGTGGACTGGAGCGATAGCACAGTGAGTAGGGCGTTTGCCTTGCACACGGCTGACCTGGGTTCAATTCCTCTGCCCCTCTCGGAGAGCCCCGCAAGCTACCAAGAGTATCCCGCCTGCACAGCAGAGCCTGGCAAGCTATCCGTGGTGTATTAACAGTAACAAGTCTCACAATGGAGACGTTACTGGTGTCTGCTAGAGCAAATCGATGAACAACAGGATGATAGTGTTACAGGGTGATATATTGAGATTGTTCTCACAGTAGCTTCACGTCAGATGTCATTTAATACTCTTAAATGGTTGATATTTTGCATAAACTTTAAAAGTATACTTTTTATTGAATCATCTCGAGACACACAGTTACAAAGTTGTTTGTGATTGAGTTTCAGTCATACAATGTTCCAACACCTGTCCCTTCCCCAGTGCACATTTCCTGCCACAGTGTCCCGTTTCCCTCCCACCTCCAACACCAGCTTGCCTCTATGGCAAACACATCTTTTTTTTTTTCTTTCATGCATAAACTTTTTAATCTTGGATTCGTTATTTTCATCAGGAGCCAGGAAAACCACTGAACAGTTCAATATCAAATGACTTCAGAATTAGCCTACATCAAGGATATTTTACTGAACTGTGGATTACAGCACTGTTTATAAGGAGATAACCTGAATGCTCAGTAGCTAAATGAATAATACATCTAGACACTGGAGTATTATGTATCCAGTAAAGAACAGGCACATGTGGACAGATCAGATGAGGAGACAAACTTGCAGAATAATGTATGTCATAACATCACATTTTTCTTAAATTTGTAACATCCAGATATGTATATGTTAAAAAGTTATGTGTCTCACTCTTATTAGTTGTTAACGGTTAGAGAGGGAGTAAGGAATTAAAGGTAGGTGCATATGAATGTAAGCTTTTTACTGGCTACCAGGGAGTTACCAAGGATGTTCCATAAACCCTTTAAGATCCCTGAGATTTTTTTCAAAGGTCACAAAACTTTTCATACCAATATTAAGACATATTAAGACCTTTTTTTTTTATATTAACCTTTGCACTGACACTAAAAAAGCTTTGGTAGCTAAAATAAGATTCTAATCAGTATAGCGTCTTGGCACAAATAAAGGCACTTACAACATACTACTGGTAGTTATTGTGTTTTTAAAAGTTGCCAGTTTTACTTGTATATATCCTGAAGATAAAATAATTTGTTAATAAAATCTGACCCTTGAGTGTATGTCTTTTAGTATTTTGTGCTGCTACAGTAGATATATACAAAGCACTCTTCATACCAAAAAATACGGTTGTTCAGAGCACTGTTTCTGAGTAAAAAGGCATCTACGGGCCCTTAGGATATTCCAGTGGGCCGCAGGTGAAAATTATGTAAATAGAGCACAGGATAGGGCATCTATACTAGTAGTCAGATGGGGGTTGGGGGACCAGAAAGGAAGAAGGTTGGGAAATAATAGTCTAGAGAAAATGCTCTTCTTCCAAAGAAAGAAAGGAAGAAAAAGATTGTACATGAAAAGATGCTCATCACCACTTGTTGGGGAAATGCAAATTAAAACCGGAGTGAGATATCACCTCACACCTGTAGGAATGACATACACCAAATGAAAGTAATAGGTACGTGAAGTATATGAAGGGAAAGGAATCCCCCTCTCACACTGTTGGTGGAAATACAAATTGACACAACTGTTTTGAACCCCAGTGGAGTTTCCTGAGTAAGCTAATTATAAAACTGTCATGTGAGTCAGCAGTGCACTTCTAGATACCTACCTGAAGTAATTATAAAATCCTTAACTCAAAAAGTTGCATCCAGGGGCTGGAGCTATAGCACAGAGGGTAGGGCGTTAGCCTTGCACTCGGCTGACCCGGGTTCGATTCCCAGCATCCCATATGGCCCCCTGAGCACCGCCAGGGGTAATTCCTGAGTGCAAAGCCAGGAGTAACTCCTGTGCATCGCTGGGTGTGACCCAAAAAGAAAAAAAAAAAAGTTGCATCCACCCAAATATTCATTGTAGCAATGTTCATAATACCTAAGATATGGAAACAACCAACTGCCCCTTTAGTGAATGACTGGATAAAGAAACATGATAGATATCCACAGTGGAAGACCATCTAGTATTTTTTTCTTTTTAACATGTTGATGTCAGCATGTCCTATAAGTGCCTCACACTAGAATGTGGCTTAATTAGCACAATTGTGAATGGATAAATTGTGTGTAACAGATGTTACTGTAACTAATTGGTGCAAAGTGTATTTGGATGGGCCACTTTCCTTCTACTGGCTGGCCCAAATTTGATTCCCCAAATTTGATTCCTGGCATCCCATATACTTTCCCTGAGCCCGCAAGAAGTAATTCCTAAGTGCAGCGCCAGGAGTAAACTCTGAGCACTACTTGGTGTGGCCCAGAAGACAAAACGAAAAAAACCTCAGGTTTTCTTTGGTGTAGTAATAACCTTCTAAAAGTATGTAATTCGAAAGGCTATGAAAAAATACTCCTTCCTTTATCATGTACTTTATTATTTCTTTGAGTCCTAATTTTCTTTATATATATTGAGCCAAAACACAGTATTACAACAGACTGAATTCAGAAGCAGCTAAGAATTCAGCTGTCTTTTATTAAGACAGTCGTAAAAATTTTCAAAATCATAAAATAATGCTACAGGTCTCACTAGAAGTATGGAATGCAATGATTTCCCATTAAATGTTACTTTAGGTTAATATACAACAAGTTTCCAGCTATTGATAAAAATTATTGTAAGATTTTCTGTTAGAATTTCCAATACAACAAATTAGTGTTGTGCTTTGGGCAGCTTGAACCAGTTGATGAGACTAGATTGGTATATGGAGAATTTTTGCTAGCTGATTATTAAAGAGGTATATCACTGTATCACTGTCATCCTGTTGCTCATCGATTTGCTTGGGCGGGCGCCAGTAACGACTCCAAGTGAGACTTGTTACTATTTTTGACACATCAAATACACCACGGGTAGTTTGCCGGGCTCTCCAAGAGGGACAGACAAATCGAGCCCGGGTCAGCCACTTGCAAGGCAAATGCCCTACCCGCTGTGCTATTGATTCAACCCTATTAAAGAGCTAAATGAAGTTATTGTTATTTTTTTTTTTTACTTATTTTATTATTTATTTATTTTTTGCTTTTTTGGGTCAATGCACAGGGCTTACCTCTGACTTTGTACTCAGGAATTACTCCTGGCGGTGCTCAGGGGACCATATGGGATGCTGGGAATCGAACCCAGGTTGGCCTTGAGCAAGGCAAATGCCCTATCCATTATGCTATTGCTCCAGCCCCCTGAAGTTATTTTTTTTTAAAGGTACTTCTACCACTTTTGATTTCTGGGAGTTACTCCTGGTTTTGCACTCAGAAATTACTCCTGGTGGTGCCCGGCAGACCTCATGGGATGCTGGAGATCAAACCCAGGTCGACCACGTGCAAGACGCAATGCTCTACCCACTGTACTATTGCTCCAGCCCTAATTCTTCTACTTTTTAATATAGCACCCCTTTTTGGTGTGAAGTGAAACATTTTATTTAGAGATTATTTTGAAGGGGAGGAGAAAGAAAGTGAGAGAGAGTGAAGAGTAACGCTCTCAAGAGAGGATGTCACCTTTCCCAAGGGCAGAAAGAGCCCCTACACACATCCCAGCATTGGATAGGAAAGTACACATCTCAGGAGGGGAGATGTAGGTGCCACATATGCTCAGGCACCACATGTGCTACATGGATACAAGCAGCACATGGGTTCCGGCAGCATATGCGCCTACCACACTTTAATAAGTGATACTCTTGAGGTTGTTCCTCTCTGGTGAGAATATATACAACTTTTAAAGATGGAATGGCATCCTATCCCCGCTTTACATTTAATGATTTTACATGGGAAGTTTGGTATAGGTTGAAGTAAGAGAATAAACGGATCCTGGACTCTGTGATAATCTGAAGGAAAGTTTTCTTTTCTCTTTTTTTTGGGGGGGAGGGGGCTGAACTACACCCAGTGCTGCTTGGTGACTTCTCCAGACACTGCACTCAGTAATCACTCCTGGCAGGCTCAGATGTGGGATCCCATTTGGGATGCTGGGGATTGAACCTGGGTCAGCTGTGTGAAAGGCAGGTGCCTTACCTGCTCTGTCTCTGACTTAAATAGCGGTTTTGTGACTGATGAGATAGCTTCAGAAAAGGAGGGCATATGCTTTGTGCCAGGTTTGATCTTGGCATTAGTTGATCGCTCTGCCACTGCCAAAGCATCCCCTAAGCACCAGACTTGTGAGTAGCCCTTGAGCATCACCAGGTGTAGCTTCAAAACCAATTAAAATAAAATGGCTGCTACAGATTTGTGTTGCCTGAAAGTTCACATTTATTTTTAATTAAGGAAAATGAAAATAATAAAGTGTAAGGCCATGTTCCATAATTCCTCTATTGCATCCAGATACGAAGTAGAAATCAATTTGATTACACCTGTATCTTTGACCTCTCCAGTCCTAATTTCCAAACCTCTCCAGTCCTAATTTCCAAACAAGAACAAAGTATAAAGATTTTTTTAAAGATTTTTTTTATTTCAATACATGACTAGTAAAAATAAGTTATAAAATTTTGTCGTAAGTAAATGGTTCTGATCCTTGTAAACTGAAGCCAGAGGCTTAGTCTTTAGGTTGAGAAAAGATTGTGTTTTTTTTTGAACTGCACAACTGAAATGAGGAAAACACACTGTAGAGACATCTGAATCACTTTCACTGATATCATTAGGGATGTCTCAGCTAATTGAATACTTCCTGGGGCTTGTGATACAGGACTTCTCCAACTTTTAAGGGAAATACCTCAAAAATGCCAGAGAGTTAAACACAAATTTGGGGGCAGGGATCATTAAGGGCGCTCCCCCCGCCCCCTCACCTCCTAGAGGTGACCCCTGTAAAAGATAAATAGCACACAACTCTCAAACTTTCAAATCATTATAGTGGTTCTTTATGAAATAGGTGTAGAATTGGATTAGAGAGTCACTATTTTCCGTTTACTCAGAGTGGTGCGTTTTTTTGTTCTGGATTTTTGGCCACGTGGCTGTGCTCAGGGATCAGTTCTGAAGGTGAAGGGTGGCCCTTTACAGTATACAGTGTTGGGCTTAAAACCAAGTCAGCTGCATGCAAGGCAAACGCCTTACCCACTAATATTTCTCTGGCCCTGGGGTTGAGAGTTCTTATTATGCTCTATGAACAGTTTGATTTTGTTACATTTGCATTAAAGAACAAATTCTTTTACTTCAGTGATGGGCATTGAATCTAGAGTCCCATTTGTCCCATATATCTTATCTCTGAGATAAGCACTCAACATTAACTACATCACTATATGTCTCCACTGGTTAGAAATACTAAATTTTCCGGTATTTAGTCTGATCAGCTAAATGTACCGTGTTGGTATGTAACTGATAATAGGCTTTTACACCAATGCTTAACCAATTCTCAACAAATTTAAGTGAAGGGATAGGTATGCAGTCAGAACAGACCTTTAACTTCAGCATCCTTCCCTCTATAATCTCACTCCTTTATCCCTCCCAGAATCGTTTGGCATTTCTTCCTGTGATAACTTAAGAGTTCCCTGTTGGTGCATTTCAGACTTTGGTAGCTTGGGCCAAATAGCATTCCAAAAATATGGAGGGTAGTATTCTTACCACTAGATCATTATAGTTGCCTATGTGCTTGCCACTGTTAACTGCTGCATGTTACTCAACATAAATTGAAAGTATGTTTAGTGTGTTTTATGTGCTAAACCAAAATTACAGTAATTTCTGTGTGGTGTGGAAAGTAATACAGGCTTGATAATTCATTGATGACAAGATTGTCTTTCCTATAATTACTTTGGTTTGTTTTCTATCTAGGTACTTTTAAACTAGTAATAGAATTCTCTGAAGAATATCCAAATAAACCACCAACTGTTAGGTTTTTATCCAAAATGTTTCATCCAAACGGTAAGTAGTAATTTTTAAAATTTGACTTTTGCAAATGATTGGGGGAAAGGGTATTTTCTTTATAGATCTTATACTGTCTTTTTCCTTCTTTTTTTTTTTTTTTGGCTTTTTGGGATCACACCTGGCGATGCACAGGGGTTACTCCTGGCTCTGCACTCAGGAATTACCCCTGGTGGTTCTCAGGGGACTATATGGGATGCTGGGAATCGAACCCGGGTCTGCACGTGCAAGGCAAACGCCCTACCCGCTGTGCTATCTCTCCAGCCCCCGATCTTATACCGCCTTGTTATTAGTGATCACTTTGTTTCCTCATGATATTAACAATATATTTGAGCTCTGTAGTCAAGATTTCATATTTAAGGTTAAATTGTTTTACTAACTTGTGATTTCAAAGCAAGATTATTTGTAGAATGTAAAAGTTAACCCAAGAAATCATTACTTGAAGTTTAGCTTTTAGGATCTTAGGGAGATGGGTCAGAGGTGCATACCTTGCAAAGACAGACCCAAGGTTGAGTATCAGCACCACATTCCACCCCGCAGGCTGGCCTTGGAAGTTCATGGCCACACAGGACCCAAGCATTGAGCTTGTCAGGCAAGCTTGCTTTTAAGGGATCCACAAAAAAAAAAAAAAGAAAGAAAGAAAAAGAATTATCTAAAAATAGAGATAAATATTTATATATGATTTAGATCATGTCTTATATATAGTTATGTAATTTTAATATGCTGTGACTTTATTTTATACTAAATTTTAAATTTGTTTGGTGTTAGGTCACAGCCAGCAGTGCTTAGGTCTTACTCTGCACTAGGGAATTACTTTTTGCTTTTTTTTTTTTTTGCTTTTTGGGTCACACCGGCGACGCTCAGGGGTTATTCCTGGCTCTGCACTCAGGAGTCACTCCTGGTGGTGCTCGGGACCAGTTGAAATGCCAGGGATCAAACCCAGCTTGGCCGCATGCAAGGCAAATGCCTTACCCACTAACCCACTATACTACTACTCTGGCCTCTTTTGCATCATTTTTAATGGCTGCAAGTCTTGTTGAAAGTTTACCCATAATTTACTGAGCAGTAACAAAGGCCCAAGTTTTGAGTAATAATAATTTATACTTTTGAGAATTAAAAGTACTAAGCTAAGCGTTTCAAGGTTTAACATCCTCAGCTCTGTGAATTGCTATATGTTTTTTTTTAGAGGACTGGGGATATGGCTCAGAGGTAGAACGCTGGCCTTGGCGTGTGAGGCTTGGAGTTTGATCCCTGCCAATGCAGAACAAAGGCAGTTGTGCAGCTCTTTTTATACCTTAGGCACATTTCATATGGTTCACCCTTATCGGTGAATTAATTTTAAGAGAAAGTATTTTCAGCTGCTCAATTGATTGTCCCCCTAATCTAATATCGTAGACAGTGGGTAGGTAGAGCTTCCTTTTCAGAATAGACAGTGTGTTTCTATGGACTGACACGTGGCATCTCAATAATTAACATTTGCACTTCACTAAGGTGAAGCTACTTTTTCCTCTTAGCCTGTGTGCTTTTTTTTTTTTTTCCCCTTTCCCTTTTTGGGTCAGGCCCAGTGCAGGGTTACTCCTGGCTCTGCACTCAGGAATTACTCCTAGGGTGCTTGGAGGACCATATGGGATGCCAGGGATCAAACCCAGATTAGCTGCATGCAAGGCAAATGTCCTACCTGTGTACTATCGCTCTGGACCCACATTTTTGGGTTTTTTTGTTTGTTTGTTTGTTTTTAAGTCAAAAGAGGCTTAACAGTATTTCTACTTCAGGGAAATTCTCAAGTCACCATTTACTCAACTGCAGCTCTTCCCTCGCTAATGAATTGTTGCGAGGCAGGGAGTCTCTTCAGATCACTGGGAGGACTGGAGCTGTAGTTCTGTGGCAGTCTTCCTCCCTTGGATGTATGAGATTCTGGGCTCAGTCTCTGGCACTGCAAGTCAAGTTGGGAAAGACTAGAATGTATAGAGGGCATGTGTGTTTAGCATCAGATCATCAACCTTTGTGAATTGTATTAGTTTAGTTTTCATACTCCTTCACATTCATAGTATGCTTCCCTTTTTTCCTGCTGTAGTACTTTTGTATTTTATTTAATTATTGGAGGGGCCTCTCAGTGGTTCTCGGGGGACTGGTCATGCAGTGTCAGAGATTGAACCTCTTGTATGCAAAGCATACATTCTAGCCCTTTGAGCTGTTTCTCTGACCCCTGTTTACAGTTTTTTCATAAGTTAATTTTATTGTTTACTTTCGCTAAATATCTTTATTGAAAGATAATTCACGTACCTGCTATTCATGCATTTAAGTTGTACAATTCGTGCTTTTTAGTGTAGAGTTCTGTTACCACCATTAAAAACAAGGACATTTTTATCACCATCCAAATATCTTGCCTGTTAGCAATCATGCCCCGTTTCTCCCTGCCCCCCATCTCTCTCCTAGGTACGCAGGAGTTTATATTCTGTCTCTAGATTTGCCTGTTCTGGGCATTTTATACAAGTAGAATCTTAGGTGGCGTCCTTTATTACTAACTTCTTTTTAGCTAGCATAGATATTATGGTTTATTTATGTTGTGATACTTACCTGTACTTAATTACTTTTATTACTGAATCGTACTCCATTGTTGAATACTGTATATTTTATTTAATTATCTAATGGGGTATTTCAAGTCTAGTTTACTTTTGTTTTACTTTAAATAATTTTTCAGAACTTTAAAAATGAGTTCTATGGATTTTGCAGATACTAAAAACCTGTTTACAGGTTTTTGTTTAGGCTTCCTAAGTTTGATATTCCTGTGGAATAGGCAGTGAGCAGTTGACTATACTACTTCAGAGCTGAGAGTCAAATCTGGTCTAAAACTAATAATTGGAAGTACTAAGCAACATGAATAGTAATTTAGGCCATGGGTGTAAATAAACTGTATGAAGAGTCAGAAGGAAGAGGCGCAGGCTGAGAGCTCTGAAAGGCTAGACACATGATTTGTGTGTAGGAGCCTTGGCCAGCACTGCATGGTTCCCTGAGCACTGCCAAGTGTCTCCTCAAGAAAAGGAGGACTGAGAAGAGTATTTAAAAATATTTCAGTATAATTTATCTCCTCTTCCTCAATGCTCTTTTTTTTGGGGGGGGGTCACCAGCAATTGCAGGGTTACTCCTGGCTCTGTGCTCAGAAATTACTCTGGTGGTGCTCGGGGGACCATATAGGATGCTGGGAATCGAACCCCGTCGGCCGCGTGCAAGGCAAACGCCCTACCCACTGTGCTATTATTCCAGCCCCCACTTCCTCAATGCTCTTAATCCTGTTTCTGTGCTGAGTAATCTAGTTGCATTTTCCCTTCAGCATTTATTCTTACAAGTACTTCTGTGGCTCTTTATACTTGATTTTTATAATTGTTTTGGGTTTGGGGCCATACCTGTGGTACTCGGGCTATTCCTGAATCATGCCTGATGGTGCCCTGGGAACCATATGTGGTACCAGAGATCAGCCTGGGGGTCATCTGCCTTAACCCTTGTACTACCAACTCCTATACTAGCTCTCCAGTTCCTACTCAGTGTCATTTAAAATGAGTAATTCCTTACCACCCCCCCCCAAAGGAATTTTCCTTCATTACTAATTAACTAGGGAGCAATAAAGTAATGTATTGTGTATACCCTTTTACATTCATTTACATGGTTTTATATTCTGGTGGCTACATTCTTACATACTGATTATATCTGGTTATATGAATGTGCCTTTTTTTTTTTTTAACAGTGCCCACTTTATAGGGCTTCTGGGAATTTTTGATCTTTCACTTTTATAGATAATATATGTCATGTAAACATATCAGCATGTCTGATTATTTCTTTGAAAATTTGAATATGGAATTACTCTTTCAAAGATTTAGCATACTTTTTGGTAAGGGTTTACTTAAGAATATTTAGAAATAGGGGCCTTGAAAATGATGCCATATGGTGGGAGGAGGAATAAGTCACTGACAGCCCCCGAATGACAGGTGCAAAATAAGATCTTCATTTTTAAAGATGGGTTTTCCTGCAGGTCAAACAGGTTCAGTTAACACCTGATGCTGATGTTAAAGCTTCTGATTGGGTCAGACATTTTGTTTGTGGTAAAGATTTCACTTACAGATAAGAGCATCTAATTGTATTATCTTTGCAGTGTATGCTGATGGTAGCATATGTTTAGATATACTTCAGAATCGATGGAGTCCGACATATGATGTATCTTCTATCCTAACATCAATTCAGGTGAGTGTTTGTGAAGGTACATCAGGATTCTGTAGAGTACACGTGGCCGCTTTAGGCTAATAATAAAGACCAAAGCCTAACTTCACTGAAGCCTAGGTTACCGTGCAGAAGCCATGCTTTTCCCGTGACTTGTCTGCTTATTTTATTAATTACCACATTGGACTGAAATGTACAATCCATACTTAGCTACAGGGGGACACCATAATCACAAAGATGATTTTCCCAGCCACAGAGGAGGGGGTAAGTGACAAACTGTCCTATAGCAAGAGTGGATATTGTTTGGAGTGCCTTGGGGCCCTTGAGGACACTGTTGTGAAATCCTACAACACCCCTCCACCATCACCACCAAATATCTGTTATTTTGTATGTTAACCAAAAAACTAAATGTCTTGGTTGTCTTGGTTAATATCTGAGTATGCTGAAGAATACTGTTGTTTTCTAATGCTTTGAAATTAGAGGTCTTCAAGCAGTTGAGAGCTGGGGTTTTTCTCTTTTTTTGGAAGATTAAATTTTAGTAGCAGGAAACTTTCTACTGTTTTATCAGAGCCATTTCTGAAAGTATTTGGACCTAAAAATGAGTAAGACTTAAAAACTTAAAATTGTTGCTACTTATTGCATTTGTTGTTCATGTAATTTTTCTGTTCCATATCCAGCACGTATAAATACAGAGAATAGCTCTTTAAATCCTTTCTTCTTCTCCCTTTCCTTTTAGTCTCTGTTGGATGAACCGAATCCAAACAGTCCAGCCAATAGCCAGGCAGCACAGCTTTATCAGGAAAACAAACGAGAATACGAGAAAAGAGTTTCGGCCATTGTTGAACAAAGCTGGAATGATTCATAATAGACAACTGGTCTGTTAATCTTTTTCATCATTGTTGTGTATAATTTACCTCTCAGTAGAAAGGCTAACAAATTTTAAGTGCCACAGGTTTTAAGGATTCTGCAGAAAAGAAAAAGAAAAAGTCCTTCAGTTTAGAACCTACAAAAGCTTGTGTATCTTGATTAATGTACTTTTTATTGCATGGTGTGAACTAAGTTATTGCTTACATAAATTTGTAATATATCCTGTTTGTATTTTTTTCCAAGTGTATAATGTTGGTGTGGAGTTTTCATGACAGAATATACACATTTTGTAAATCTGTACTTTTTTCAAATATTGAATGCCTTATTTTTGAATTCTTTAGATTTTTAAATTGGAGAAAAGCACTTAAAGTTTTTTATATATGAATATTACATGTAAAGCTGTTAAAATACATAACTTCAGTGCAAGAGACTTTGTCACTTATTTCCTTATCTGTGTAGGAGGGGTTAAGAAGTCTCTAGCTCTCCATCAATTGATAGTTTCCAATTTCAAAAAGAACAGATTTATATTTTATCAAGAAATTCTTCAAATTTGAGTCTAAACACCAATTATAATCTCAAACTTTATTTAGAATGTACCTATATTTTTAGTTTCAATTGAGCAATTATAGACATAATTGGTTTGATTCTGTCCGACTCTGTATTTAGGCTACTTGTTATGTTTCTTCATGCACTACTTACTGTCAACTTGTACCTTTTGGTATTTCACAATTTGCACCTCTACCATGAGGAATTGGTGCATCGACCGTAAACAAAGAGCTGATGCAACTTCTTTTGCTGTATGATAGCACTTTAAAAGAGTTATAATAATGAAGAAAGTAAAACCATAAACATTTACAAAAATCCATGCCCCACTCTTAGCATTGAGTAAGAATTTGGTTGCATTGGTTTTGAGCAAGGCAGATACTTGGAAGGAATCTTGGTGTAATTTAAGTATTTGAAAAATTGCCTTTTAATGCAATTGCCTATCTGTTTATTCTGGAAAAAACATGTTTTAATATCAGGGCCTGCTGAGTTGCTTTCTCTTGTGGAGATTTTTTTTTTTAATCTCCTAAGTTGTATAAAAGTTGTACTGCATCTTAGTTTACTGGATAAATTTAAAACACAGTATTGTAGAAAGCTAATACAAAGCTATCTTATGCCTTCAAATAGTATAGAAAATGGAAAATATACAAGTAAATTCTGTTGAATCACCTGTGTAGTCTTTCTAGTAGTTAAAAACAGCTATTTCAGTGACCCCGAGAGTTTCTTGTCACATCCATTCTAGCTTTAGGAGTAAGCTAACAGCTTCTCCTTTACTAGAAGACTGTAGGGTAGTGATATAGACTGCTTACATAAATTAAGCAAAGTTAATATTGCAAAGATAAGTGTTTTGGTATTTCCCACTAAAAGTTACTGCTTTACACATTGGGGGTAAGTGTATGAACTTAGGGAATGAGAGTGCACTCACTGGAATCATGGCCAAAACCCCTGTTATGTAAAGAAACTTTTTGCTCATATTAAATATATGATGCTTTCATATTCAACTTTAAAACAAATTGTAGCTTCTCTAGGCATTTATTACTCCAGTGACGACTCTTAGATACTTTAAGCCAGATACTGACTTAAATACACCGTAGCTATCAGAGTCTTTTTTCATCCAGTGCTGTTTGGAGACTGCTTCAGAATCTATTTCTATCCTTATCTTGTTTTCCATACCCTTAAAACATGAATACTTCAATCTTGGGATAAAGGGATTGATAATTCCATACATGCATAAAATTCACATCTAGCCCACATTCCTATTGGAGAATATTACTAGGAATGTTCTGTCTGACAGATTCCTGTCTTTGGTTGAGTATCGGGTAAGTCTTCAATTTACTAGCTTACATTATACCAAAATAATGTTTACCTTTTTGTTTTTGTGTTTTGGGGCCACACCTCGCAATGTCAGGTGTTACTCCTGGCTCTGTACTCAGGAATTACTCCTGACTGTGCTCAGGGGACCATATGGGATGCTGGGGATTGAACTTGGGTTGGCCACGTGCAAGGCAAACCGCCCGACCCGCTGTACTATCTCTCCGGCCCCAATAAAGTTTACTTTTGAAGTTGTATAGCATGGCAAGAGGCTAGAACTATGTTATTTATTTTGGTACAGAACTATTTTTGTTTTGTGTTTTGGACCACACCCAGTTGTGCTCAGGGAACCCTGATGGGGCTGAGTACTGTATTATGTGGTTAAGTGTTTGTATGAGGCAGCTCATCTGTAAGGTACTTCTGACATTTAACTCTGTAAGGCATTCTAAGCTCTTTATCGTACTGTCATTTCAAACTCAGTAGTCCAATGAAGTAGGTATTGTTTTAGATGTTACTGAGAGATAAAGCGACTTGCCCAAGGGCAGCCAACTTAAATTGATACAGCTGGAATTTGAACCCAGGCATCTAATCATTTAACCAATAATCCTGCTAGCCCTTAAGAGATATCCTCTGCCACAGCCTCGCATTCCCTTACCACAACCTCAGCCCTTTTGTTGAAACACAGTTCAGTGGACTGAGAATCATGGATAGGGGAACCCCAGGCCTCCTGACCACCTCTTGAAAAGGTCCCCACTCCAAAAACAATGCATTTTTTAAATTGGTCTTTTTATTTTATTTTTTTTTCTGTTTGGGGGCTATCTATACTGGACACACTGTTCACGGCACTCCTGGCTCTGCATTCAGGGATCACTTCTGGTGGAGGTCAGGGAACCATATGGGGTTCCAGGCATCAAACCTAGGTTGGCTTTGTGCAAGTCAGTCATCTTACCCACTGTACTATCACTTTCTAGCCCATCTAATTTATTTTACTCTCTCAGTTCTCCCATGTTTTGAGAACTAGGGATTTCTTTTTATTAGTGTTTATCAACAGCTCCTTTCTTACTGTATGTTGAAGCCAGTAGTGCTGTTGCCTCTTCCTGTCTCGTTGGGGAAAACAACTGTCAGCTAAGGGGAAAGAACCTCATTAGTTATTTCTAGTTAGACAAATTTTATAGTTGTTGAATTTACTTTCCTCTGTCTTTTGATAGATGAAATGCATGCATTTTTTCAGTAAGTACTCCCTACCATATTTTTCAAATTAAAAAATGTTGACGGGGGTCATACCTGTTTGTGCACATGGGCTACTCCAAGTGACCATGGAATACTAGTGATCAAACACATGTACTCTAGTTCAGTGAGCCATCTCCCCAGCTTCTGGAGAAGTCAGGGACTTATTTTTAGTTCAGGTAAAAAGATAAATGAGTTGCGTGCTTTACAAACTTTGTTGGGCATATGACTTTCAGGAACTTTAGCTCCTGGATGCTTGAAATAAAGAAATCTGGAAGAAGAGCAAGCTTCAAGCTTCTTGCTGGAATAAAGAGGGTTCAGACTTGGGTGAGAAGCCTGAATGAATCAGTTTTCAGGGACTAGTGCCATTTGCTGAGTGCTAAAGCTTGGCCACATGACACTTGGATTTACCAGTGCATTCTGGAATCAAGACAGCAAATAATCTTTTAGGTGTCTATCATCTGACTTTCTAATGAAGTCTTTACATGATGCTCTTCGGTAAGAGGCTTCAGGGTCTTAGGGGTGTATGCTAGTTGATCTAAAGCCTTCCCTAGAAAACTGATCCTAAAAGATGTCCCTAAGTTATCTAAAGGGGGACAGAACCGTCCCTGAAAGGAGGGTCCTTTTTTGCTGCATGTGGGGTTGCTCCTAGCAACACCCACATACATTCACTACTATCTTTTGAGCTATCTTTTTTTCTATTTGGGTCACACCCTGCGTTGCACAGGAGTTACCCCTGGCTCATGCACTCAGGAATTACTCCTGGCAGTGCTCAAGGGACCATATGGGTTGCTGGGAATCGAACCCAGGTTGGCTGCATGCAAGGCAAACGCCCTACCCTGTGCTATCACTCCAACCCAATTGTGCTATCTTCTTAAAGCCAGCTATTTTGTTTTGAATTTTGGGGCCACTCTGGCCATGCTCCGGGGCTTCTCCGAGCCCTGTGCTTTGGGGACTGTGATGCCAGGGATCAAACCTGTATGAAGGCATGTTTTCCAACCCCTAAAGTTAACCTCTTAAGAGTTTCTTGTTGAAAGCCCAAAGAATGTAATTTTTCTTTTACTTTTCTCTTTTATTCCTGCCAGTTGAATTTCACTAAGCAGCACTCCTGAACAGGCTAACGCAGAGGGGCTTGGAGCTCTTTAGCCTCTACATAAAGCCAAAGTTGAGGTGTTTTATTTTTTTTCCCTTTTTGTGTTGGTGCCAGTGTAAGAAATGGTTGACCTGATAAACCATCCCAGGCAGAGAAAAGGAAAAATAATTCAGAGCCTCTTAACCCAGTGTCACCAGCTTTAGCTAATGACTTGGAGTATTAGCTAATGACTTGGAGTATCACCTCCAAAGAAGTCTAGTTAACAACCTTCCTGATAAATTCAGCTTTGTTGTATTGTACCTGTTTGAGCACTTAGGCTGTGGCTTGGGGTGCAGATTCCCTGAAACATAAACTAGACCACCACTTCTCACCCCCTGGGCATCCCCAGGATTTACCAAGGGGACTACTTGTGAAAGTACTATAAATGGGGAAGGGAACGGAGACAGTCAGTAGAAAGGGGGGTCATAGGAAGGAAACATGATTAGAAGGGGCCACAGTAAAAGGTTGAGAAACACTGAGCTATAGATTGCCTTAAGAGTGAAGACTAGGGGGCTAGAGCAATAGTTTAGTGGGTAGCTTCTTGCCTTGCATACAGCTATCCTAGGTTAATCCCTGGCACCCCCTATGGTGCTTGAAGCACTGCTAGGAGTGATCACTGAGCACCACTAGGTATGGCTCAAAAAACAGAAAATGCAAGCTAAAGAGACAGGTTAAGGAGCTTGCCTTGTATGCAAGCAAACCCAGTTGGATCCCTGACACTGCCTAGTCCCACCCACCCTCACACCTGACCAACAAAAGACATTTCCGGATGTTTCATATGAAGAGTTGGGACCATCATCAGTAATACTCAGGACTTAACTCCTGGTTCTGTGCTCAGGGGTCACTCCTGGTGGTGCTTATGTGGACTGTATGTGGTGCTGCAGATCAGTCACTGAATGCAAGGCCAAGCATCTTAACCCCTGTGCTATCTCCCCAGCGTGCCAAAGCATGTTTGGTGAGACAGGACAGTCCTGGGAGTTGGTGGTATAGAGATTGATCATCAGTTCTTCTGTTCAAGGCAAACTTTCCCCTCCCTGGCTTTGCCATTGCACTGGTTCTTTGGCAGGACTGAGGATTCTTTTGTACAGAGCAGTTTGAGAGCAGACTGCAATTCACCACAGCACCCTCAAGGGCAAGTCCGAATGCCTATGCTCTGAGAGCAGTGATACAAGCACCAAAGATGGGGACTTGCAGCCAGACAGCCTGTGGCTGTAGAGACACGGACCCAGCAGGAGGCTGGTACAACAGGGCCACCAGGTCCCAGCTCCAAATCCTCTATTAGCAGCTTTTGGGTTTGTTTGTTTTTTTAAAATAGAACATTGTCATAAAATGCAGTTTGGTAAACAAATGTGTGTGGGGGGGTCAGAGGTAGTGGAGGGAGGGGAACAGGAATCATTGTCTTACCACCTGAGAAAGCTGCAAAAAAAGGAGGAACTGGAGATGATCAAACAAACCCAAACTGTTGCCAGTCAGATGGGGCTCACAATTACAGCTGGTAGGTGATTCTGGCTTTTATGACAGACCTGCCGCCTTGCAGCAAGCTCACAAGCTGTCCAGGCTTTCAAGAGTAGACCCACTCAGGAGCGGAGCACTGCAGGGCTCAGCAGACAAGGCTCTCCTGCATCTCCATCCTGGAAGTTTTGCTTCAGAACCTTCTCCAGAGCAGTCCAGTGTGTCATTGGTACTGCATTCCGTGCCTGCCCCCTTTCACTTGGTCAACATATCTGGAAACCAAGGAGGTGCCACTGCCCAGCTAGGCCCTGCTATAGAACTTGAACCAGAAGTCTGCCCTCAGCTAGCCTAGTGGGGAGATGGAGGGTATAAATGATGGTGTGGAGTGCCTCATTGTCTTCACAGCAAGTCACTTTTTTTTCCTTTTTTTTTTTTTTTTTTTGCTTTTTTGGGTCACACCCAGGTAATGCTCAGGAGTTACTCCTGGTGGTGCTCAGGGGACCATATGGGATGCTGGAGTTTGAACCCAGGTCGGTCGCACACAAGGCATAAATGCCTACCCGCTGTACTATTGCTCTGGCCCCACAAGTCACTGAAGTGACTTTAGTCCCATCACTAAATCAGGACCTCCATCACTAAATCAGGACCTCTGGAACAATGGGGTTGAAGAGCCACATTTATCTAGCTGACTCACTAGCCTCATTTTCCTGGACTGAAGGATCTGGGGTGTGTTCTAAAGAGGATTCCCTGACTGACAGTACTATCAGATAAAAAGCTCTGACTGCCCAGTCTAGAATGTTAGTTCCTCCAAAAGAAGCAGGAGTGTGTCTCTTCTGTTTGGTAGCCAGAAGACCTGTTCCTCTGAGGTATTCTGACCCCACCTCCACAGTCCCTTTGCTGAATGGGCAAGGCTGCAGGGCTTCCTCTGTCCCCGGGGAAGAGCTCATGCAAAGGGCTCTCTTCTGCTTGTTATGATAAAAATCCTCCAGACAAAATGAGAAGGCCAACCAGCACTGCCAGCCCTGACCCTGGAAGTTGTAACTCTGAAGGGACAGTGAACTTTGGGGAAGAAACAGCCTCACCTGGCTTTCATTTAAATAAGAATTGGGCTTTCTATTTAATGCAAAGCAAGCCAGGCAAAATTCTAAAGATAGACATAATCCCCATAAAGATTCAGATTTGCACTGGGGGGTGGGGGGGATCTCCCAAGCAATGCTCAAGAGGGCCCAGGTGCCACTTGATCCCCTTTAAGATCTTTTGTTTGGGAGAGAAAAAAAAAATCTTTTGTTTTGGGACACACCCAGTGTGCTCAGAGCATACTCTGCTATGGGATCACTCCAAGCAGGCTCAGGGGACCCTGTGGGGTGCTGGGGACCAAACCAAAGTCGTGTGTGCAAGGTGAAGTCCATACCAGCTGTTCTACTGCTCTGGCCCCCAGAAAAAATTATTTTGATAAACTAGAGGTATTCAAAAAGTGAAGGATGGGGCCGGAGCGAGTGCAGAAACAGGACTGCTGAGCATCACCGGATTGTGACCCAAAAAGAAAAAAAAAAAAGATTTGGGAGAAGAGGTGAGGAAATGTGAGTCCACAGTTTAAGCTTCCTTTGATCGATGGATGTGGCTTTTCTGGCATACTTTTATTGGGGTATTTTTTTTCTTTTGTTTTTTGGGCCAAACCAAGTAATGCTCAGGGGTTACTCTTGGCTTTGCAACAAGAATCACTCCTACAACTCGGGACCATATGAGATGCTGGAGATCAAACCCAGGTTGGCATGTACGAGGAAAGTGCCCTGTCCACTGTACTAGTCTGTCCCAGGTATTTTTTTTCTTTATAAATAAGACAACTTGGGGCTGGAGTGATAGCACAGTGGGTAGGGCGTTTGCCTTGCACGCGGCCGACCCAGATTCGAATCCCAGCATCTCATATGGTCCCCTGAACACCACCAGGAGTAATTCCTGAGTGTAGAACCAGGAGTAACCCCTGTGCATCGCCGGGGTTATGCACAGGGGTTAAAAAATAAACATATGTGTGTATATATATATATATATATATATAAATAAGACAACTTATTCACGCAGTAATATTTGCTGTAGTGCTTTTGGGCAACTGCCACCTGTCCAGTGGTACTGGCTAAAACTGTCCCTGAAATGTCCATTTTTTACTCTCATCTTGGCCCCTTAGAGGGGAGGCCACATGTTGAAACATCTGAAGTAAGCTGGACATGTTTTTTCTGATATCCCCGAGGATCCTGATCACTTGGCCCATAGTGTTGCCCAGAACACAGACGCTGCATTGTGGGAGCAGCGCATGTGCAAACAATCCTCATAAGAAGCTCCTGCCTGACTTCACTGTCTGCCCACTTAAGGACTTGCAGCTTCCTATTCCTTTTGAGCAAGAGAAAGCTGTCAGAACTCTGATGTGCTGCTGGCCACATCCAGAGTAAATCCAGGACTTCTATGGCCAGCCAGGAGAAAGGGAATGGAATTTCTGAGTGCAGGCTCAGGGCATTGTATCTCCTAAGGTATTACACGTTACAGATAAATCAACCCATGATGATGAGAAATGCATTAAGTGGATGATTTCTTTTTCCATTTTGCAAATTTGGCTTTTTAAGCCTCAGAGTTGAGCAGATAAATTAAGGGAAAGACTAAGCTATGTTCTGAGGAAGAGGCTAAGGGTTACGAGCTGTGCTTGACCCTCCAAATAGCTTAATCTTTGCCATAGTTCCTGTAGGGATTCCTACATCTTCCACTTTCCAGGGAAGGTAGGAGGAAGAAAAGCAGCTTATTTATTCATGGTTATAGGTCAGAGGTGCTGGCTTCACTTGGTCCAGCCTGGGGGTTGCTCCTGATTAATGGTAAGATGCAGAGCTGTGACCTGCCCAAGGTGTGCTGCCATGGCTGTCTTCCCACGTCCTTGCTTCAGGACATTGTGTTCCCACAGCCTTCTCACTCTCCCACACTTTTTCCAATGATTCAATTATCTGAATCAACTGCCACCATCCCTGTTACCAAACACAATGAGTGAATCCTACTGTGAGTGATTTACAATGCTGCCCCCCAAAGGAAGTCTCTCAGTATATATGCCTCAGACTAAGTATTAACTGGTAGGTATCAAACACAGCCAAAGAAACATAGCACTAAACAGGCATGTCCTGAGGGGCTATTTGTAAGATAATTCAAGCCTAGAAGACCAAAGCCTGTCTGGGTATGTGATTCAGTGGTGGAGTGCATGTCCTGCATGTATGAAACTCTGAGTTCTTTGGTCCGGACTGCCACACACACAGACCTCAGGCTCACTACAAAACAAGTGTGGATTTCACTTGGTAGTCAGGGAAACCTACAGGACTGACAAATCAACTGTGTCAATTTTAAAATAAGTTCAGACACGCTCTTTTTTTTCTGGTTGGGCTGCATCTTCCTCTGAGCTGAGCTGATACCTGAGGATTACTATTTGTTTCTCATTCAGCTCTTGAAAAATTATAGGGCCAATAGTCGAGCTAGCAGAAGTTTAGGTGCCTGCCTTGCATGCAGCAGAGCCTCATTCAAATCTCTGGCTCCACATATGGTCCCCTGAGCGTCACCAGGGATCACACCTAAGCACAGAGCCAGGAACAGCCGTGGTTCCACCAGTTGTCCAAGCAATGCATCACATACATACACATGAGGTTGGGCCAGAAAGACAGCACACAAGTTTAGGCTGTGCACGCTGCTGACCCGTTTGATCCCTAGCACCACACATGATGGTGTAAGGAGCACAGAGCCATTGGGTGTGGACAAACCCCTTCTTTTCCCCCCAAAAAATTTTTAAAAGTATACCAGCAACATCTAAGGATAGTTGAGGCTGGAGAGCAAGGACAGTGGGTAGAGCACTTGCCTTGCACATGGCTGACCAGGGTTCAGTCCCCAGCACACCCATATGGCCCCAAGCCCTTCCAGGACTGATCCCAGAGTGGAGAGCCAAGAATAAGCCCTGGGTACAGTGGGGGTGGCCCAGAAAACAAAGATTTTCATGTATCTATGGATGGTATATACATCAGACATAATAAAATAAGGGTTCTGAGTTACCTTTGAGGGTGGGGAAAAAAAAGACCATGAAACAGAATCACTCTTTAGGTATGTTGTTGAAAAAGCAAAATTATAAAATTCATCACCTGCCATTATTTAAAAAAGGGTTTTATAACACAAAGTTTAACATGAAAACTGAAGGCATGATTTATAAATAAATATCCATGCATACTTGCTTAATAATAGGTATTGAAAGAATGAGAACTTTTAAAATGCTTATTTAAGCAAGACTCCTTTTCATTCCAATTGCCCTTTCCTGCATGCTGGTAACACCAGGAGTATGAAGAGGGCAGCGGTGGTCAATGTCACATTCATCCCAGCCTCCTCTGGAAGCCTCAAGCTGATGACGGAAATGTGGAGCATCTTCTGCCTTAGCTATGATGCTAGGAAAAAAGGAAAAGATGATATAGCCATATTATGTTTCATAGGTTTTCATAGGTTTCAACAGTGATACAATATTTAAATACTACCTAGATGGTATGTAGCCCGGTAGCACTGTCACACTGTCATCCCGTTCATCAATTTGTTTAAGCGGGTACCAGTAACGTCTCAATTGTGAAACTTGTTAACTGTTTTTGGCATTTCGAATACACCATGGGTAGCTTGTCAGGCTCTGCCATGCAGACAGATACTCTTGGTAGCTTGCTGGGCTCTCCGAGAAGAGAGGAAAAGAACCTGGGTCGGCCATGTACACGGCAAACGCCCTACCCGCTGTGCTATTGCTCCAGCCCAGATGGTAAGTAGACCCAGAAATGACCATTATCTTACTATAGGTAGAAAATTCAGCAAAAACAATGACCATACAATCAACTGGGAAGCCAGACAATTGATTTTGGTTTTTGTTTTGTCTTGTCACCTGTGCTCTATAAATGTTCACAAGTGATAACAGAATACTTAAAATTTAACTTTTTGTCCTGGTATTTGTGCTCTTCAAAAAAGAGTTCTAAAACCAGAATCACACAAACACATTGTTCTAAGTTGAAAAAAAAAAAAAAAAAGCTGAGTCCAGGTAGTAATTCACAACATTTCACATTGAGTCAGAATATTTAGGAGATGTGAAGGTTAGATATTTCTGGCTTTCACACTATTAGAAACTGCAAATGCATGTCTTCAAATAGTGGAGAATTGAAGTGGATATATTCTATCTGAGTACTCTCTAGCACCTTTGGTAAATTTAAACTGGGCTTTAGACAACTTTTAAGCAGGGTGTGAAGAAATCATTTTGGCTGTCACCTTGTATTTGAATGGATTTCCTTAACATTTAACAGTTCGAGTAAATCAATCGGAGTCTTTTTAGTAATCAGTGTCTTCAAGGTGTGACCTATTTCCTAGCTAAGCCTGTCATTATCTTTCTGAGAAAAAACAACAGGATTCCTCAGCAAAAACAAAATATAAGAAGTCTATCTCTGGCCAGCAAGATGGCTCAATGGGCTAGACAGCATGCCTTGCCTTGGAGTTCCTGGGTTGGATCCATAGCACCATACAGTCCTCTGAGTACTTCCAAGAGTAGCCCCCAGCACTGGCGGATGTAATCCACTACCCACCCCCACCACAAAAATGTCTCATTGGGTGTGGAGGTGGGTCAGTGGTAGAGCATGCATCCCATATGTATGAAGCCCTGGGTTCAGTCCCCCGCACCACAAAAATAAAGCCAAGAAGTCCATGGCCAGGGAGATGCTCAGAGGTCTGGAGCACACACTTTACATGCAGAAACTTTAGATTCAATCCCAGGAACCACATGGTCCCCCCAAAGCCGGAAGTATGTCTTGGGGGAAACCTGGTTAGGTTTACTTCAAAGAGAAGACTCTCCTGAGCCATCTCTCCAATTTCCAGGAGGAGAGACAAGATCAGCAGCAGCACGATAGCTGTTAACTGTGCGGGCTGCCCGCAAAGATGCTCTTTCACAGAGTGCGCAAGTGATGCTCCCACCTGGGGCATGAGGCACCGCTGCGCCATGAGGTGGGACACGGCTGCTTGGGCTTCGATTTCTCGTGAATAGAGAGGAAAATAAAGGTAGTACCAGTAAGCAACTTCTAGGGATACAACACAAAACCTTACCTGACAAACTTTGGGTTTGTGGTTTGTTTTTTTTTTTTTAAATCTTTTTGGTTGGGGCAGCGGGGAGCATCAGGAAGTGCTTGGGGCCCCACCAGGACCACACACAATAGCAGTTTGGGGTGGGGAATCCATGTGTAATGCCATGCCAGAGACTGCACCTAGGACCGTCCACATCTACTGCTGCTGCCCTGGCACAGTTTTGTGTTCTTGTGGGAGAAGGGGAGGGTTTGGAGTCGTAGCAGTGCTCAGGGGATACTCCTGGCAGTGTCTGGAGGAACATATGCCATAGGCAAGGCAAGTGTCTTACTCCCTAGGCTGTTTTTTATCCTTTTTCCCTTTTTGTTTTTGGGTCACACCTGATGGTGCTCAGGACTTCCTCCTGGCTCTGCATTCAGGATCACTCCTGGCAGGGCTCGGGATGTGAGTGCTAGTGATCAAACCCGGGCAGGTCACATGCAAGGCAAACTCCTACCTGCTGTACTACCTCTCCGCCCCCCGGTTTTTCCTTTTCTTTTTTGGGGGGCCCTATCAGAGGGCTGAGGATCAAACTTGGTAGGTCACATGCAAGGCAATCACCCTACCTACTGTACTGTTGCTCTGGTCCCATACACCTTAAATCAAGCTCAATTACATTATTATTATTATTATTAGTTTGGGGGAGGGCCACACCTGGCAGTGCTCAGGGCTTACTCCTGGCTCTGCACTCAGGGATTTCTCCTGGCAGTGTTCAGAGGACCAATGGGATGCTGAAGAATGAACCCAGAATCACATTGTGCAAGGCCAATGCCCTCCCTGCTGTCCCATTATACCAGCCCCAGGTTGTTTTCCTTAATACCAACACGTCATTTTAGAACCACAGCTCTTCCCATCATTACCTTACGGTTTGTTATAACTGGACATAAAAACTTATGTTATTATGTACTAAGTTCCTTTCCGGCTGAAGAGTTTCTTTCCTACTTCTCATTCTAAAATAAATAACCCAATATAATGCACAAGAAAAAGACCCTCTTGAAAAGCATGCATCCTTGTTTTTCTAATTTTTCTTTCATGTTTCATCTATAGTCACTTTCCATACTGCCACTTTCCCTCTTTGATAAAAAATGTTCTCAGGAAAAATGGGCCAAGTAATTAAGTTGACAACTTCTTTCTTTGAATCAATAGTGATGAGGGCTTCCTCGTCAATCACTCTTCTTTCTTCCTAAGATAATGCACTGGAAATATTAACTGGCAGTCATAGTAATGACACCCTTGAGTGAGCTGCTATTCTTTGTTAATTGTTGCTCATTAACGGGCAAGCTGGTAAACCAGAAAAGCTGTCCATAGGTACCCAAGGATGGCTGAGATAACTAAGATTGTCCTCATTTTTTCAAAAGAAAAACTGTACACACAGCAACTACTTAACAAACCCCACCTGTCAGAGACCACTCATCACTTAGACCAAAAAAAAAAAGACAGACCCAGAGATGTACTTGTCTCAAAACTGCAGAACAACCAAAAAGTATTTTTATAATCTTAAGAGCATAAATCCTTAAGTCATCTTGACTGTCTAGTCTCAAGATCCCAGCAATGCCAGGCGATTTATTTCCACTTACTAGCTAACTTTAAAACCTAACTGAGCTCTAATTTTAGAGCTACAGATCAATTCTGGGCACAACTACAACAGACATTTTCAGGTATAAGACCCATGTCAAGGGTGTTTTGTCTTTGGGCTGGCAACGTTAATAAATGGTTGCCTGCCTCTACCTCCATCACATGCAAAAACTTCAAGCAAGAGACTAAAGACTTGCAGCAAAATTCCCAAAACACAGTTTCCAGTGGGTGCTGAGACTGACCTTCAAAACACAAGCATGGCCCACAACTCACGATTCATTCACAGGATGGGTTAATCTAAAGAGTTTTAACTGACAAAGCTTTTAGCTACCCTCTGTCTCACTTTTCAGGATCAATAGGAGTTTAAGTGGTATTAACTGTCTAAAGAATTGTCAACTGGGGCCGGAGAGATAAGGCACTTGTCTTGCATGTGACTGACCCGGGTTCAATCCTTGGCACCATATATGGTCCCCCAAACTCTTCCTGGAGTGATCTCAGCACAAAGCCATCTCTGAGCACTGCTGGGTGTGGCCCCCAAGCCATAAATAAATATAAATAAAGCAGGCCAGAGCAATAGTACAGCAGGTAGGGTGTGTGCCTTGCAAACAGCTGACAGAGCATCCCATATAGTTCCTGGCATCCCCAGCAACCCATGATCCCACAAGTCCCGGCAGGAGTGATCTATGAGCATAGAGCCAGGAGTAAGCCCTGCGCACAGGCTGGGTGTGGCCCAAAACCCAAAACTAAAATGAATTAAACTAAAGCATCATTAGCAAGGAAACATGTTTCATTTGTAGGAAATCAAAATATGTAATCCAAGGATGTTATAGCAGTGCAGGTTCCCTGCAGGCTTCTCCCGGGATCTATGTGCTAGTAATGAGCATGATGGCAGTGCCAGTTTCAGGAAGGCCATGTTAACCTCTGCGGGCTCCTCTCTGGAGGCTCACACAATCTAAAGACAGTGTCAAAAATACCCCAGGGTCAGAGAGAGAATGCAGGGGCTAAGACTACTGTTCCCCGGTTCATCTCTGACACTGCATATGTCCCCCTTAGAGCACTACCAGTATGCAGATAAGTGTCAGTCTGCAGGGGTACAAAGATGGAAGAACAATGATCTACACTGTTTCAAATGCACTTGAAAATCCTATTTACCTTTTTCATTAATTCACTCCGGGTAGTAAACTGTGGCAGGTCTTCCACTTCAATCCCATCACCCATCTCCATCACCTTGTCTAAAAGGTCTTTGTTGTAACTGCACAATAAAAAGTAGGGAGAAAAAAAAAACTTGGAAGAACTGCTTGTCACTGTGGAATAATAAATTGCAGGGAAGACCATAAACCCAACTCTCTGAGGACTGCTTCGATACTAAAGGAAACAGACATATATACTCAGCAGCAGGTTAGGAAACAGTTTTTCTACCTTGTAGCTACAAAATGGCTCTAGGAATGCCAAGAGAGCAGGTGTTTCAAGATTAAAAAAAAAGAAAGAAAAAGATTTACAAAGATGGAAGTACTATACATCTGGCATGTGTCGCTATGGAATGATGCCAAATTTTACTTTTCAAATTGGGATGTTGATCCCATAAAGAAGCTACAGATTAATGGGGCTGGAGCAATAGCACAGTGGGTAGGGCATTTACTTTGCATGAGGCCAACCCGGGTTCGATTCCCAGCATCGCACATGGTCCCCTGAGCACCGCCAGGGATAATTCCTGAGTGCAGAGCCAGGAGTAACCCCTGTGTATCACTGGGTGTGACCCAAAAAGCAAAAAAAAAAAAAAAAAGCGCTACACATTATTATTAAAACACTATTTTGTTTATTTGTCACATTTTCTGACTTTTGTCTAATCTTGAATACGGTTAACCAGGATTTCCTAGGCAGAGAAATAGGATAGGTAGAACTTACAGTACTACCTCCACAAATCCCATTCTCATAACCCCCAGGATCTGAGCAGAAAAACAAGTGCTTGAGGACTGGAGGAGTCAGGCAGCTATAACGAATATGATCTAATCCAATTTAAGGAAACGCAGAAATAATGGGGAGCTAAAGATTTGGCACATCTTCAAGGTGAGGTGAAAGAGGTGCCTTATCAAGCACTTCAAAGACAGATCCTCAAAGACCTCTTGTTGTTTACAAGGATTAACAGAACAGCAAGACTGACTCTTGCTTGGTTGGTGTCCAAGCAGACTGAGGAGTGAGGGGGAAAAACATGGACTAGGGGTGAGAGTACAGGGGTTACGGTGCTTGGCTTGCATGTGGCCGCTCCCTGTTCAAATCCCCAGCAACACCTATGGTTTCCCCCAAGCTCCACCGGCAGTGGTCCCCGGAGCACAAAAGGGTATGGTCTAAAAAAAATAAAGACAAAATTTAAAAAACAACAACAATAAAAAAAACCCAACCAACAACCATGATTACATTCGCCCTTCAATGACAAAATCCACCAACTTGGCCAGGCTCTAGATATACCCTTCGCTACCTTCAGCTTCTTCACATGTAAATTGAGGTTCTCGGTCTCCTCTGCACGTTTATCTAGTGGGTGAAAGGTGCTAATGGATTTAAAACGCGCTCTGCAAAGGTGATGTTTGCGCTAAGCATGGTAACATACAAACAGCAAAGGCAACTTTAGCGCCCACCTAATAATGAGCGCCTGGGAGACGGCAGCCTGTGCTAAGTGCTTTTGATGCCTTTTATATTGTAATCATCACGACAACCCATGGTTCAACAGAGGAACCAGAGACTCGAGAAGTTTGGGGGGGGGGGGGGGAGCGAAATCTCTGCAATGAGCCGGCTGGCGCGAGAAGCAGCCCACAGGCCCGGCCGCGGCAGGGGACAGCCTGGCAGAGGGCTACGGGGCCCACACCGCAGGGGACAGGGTCAGCCAGCCGGCGAGGGTGCGCACCTGCAACCCAGGAAGAGGTGATTGGCCCAGACCATGGAGAGGGACAGCAGCTGGTCCAGGCGGCCGCCGCCGTCGGGAGGATCGCGGTAGTCGGCAAGGTGGCGCAGGATGAATTCCATGCGGGCTTTCCAATGCTTCTCGCTCTCCGAGTAGGAGCGGAACTGCTCCGCGAAGTCAGTGGCCTGCCGCACCCCCGAAACCAGCTCCTCCACGGCGGCGGCCGCCTCGCCACCCACCATGGCGTCCTCCGTCGCCGAGGGCCCGGGCCCGCCCGCCGCTTTCCCGACACGCACTGCGTTTCCCTTCCCCCCGCACCCCCCCCTCCTCCACTCCCCGCCGCCTCCCCTCGCGGCGGCTAGAGCGGCCCCGGCGGCGCGCGACTGCTCTGGAGGACCGACCTGGAGCGCCCTCGCCGGGCGCGGCGGCCTGGTCCCGAGCCCCTCTGATCTCCGCAGCCCGCGGTGCCTGACGTGAGTTGGGTCTATTCCCAGGCTGCAGGGCGGGAAGCCGAGGGGGAAACTGAGACCCCTCCCACCCCCCTAAACTCAGAGTCGGTGGCCTCGGGCCTGTCAGCAGCTGGAGATACGTCCTCAGCCGAGGGGCTTCCCCTCACGCCGCCTCGCCCCTTTCCCTCACACCTCCGAGGACGTGCGTGGTGCGGGGCCCCGGGTCTGTCAGAGCGCCCCCGACACCCGCGCCCCTCCGCACCCGGCCCGGGTCGGGCTCCGCTCTCCCACGTCCCCGGGGCTCGGCGCGCCCCGAACCCCGCTCTCGAACTTCCCTGTCAGCCGCCCGGGGCTGCGGCAGGGCGGGCGGACGTTCGTGAGCGCGTCCCTCAGGCGCAGAAGGTTCGACGCGGACACGCTGAAGCGCGCAGGGACCCCCGACCGCGGGGAATGTGAATGAGCAAGGGGCGCAAGCCGCGCCGGGCCGAGGAAGCCGGGGTGCCCAGGGGGAGCAAGAGTGAGCCAACAGGCAGAGGCGGAGTCTGGCTTGGGAAAAAGGATTCTCTAGGGGCCCCAGAGAGACGTTACAGCGGGCAGGACGCTGGGACAGGGAGGGGCAAGGATAGGGAAGGAGGTGCGGGTGCACCAGGCCTCTGGCATCAGAGTGGGGACCCACTGAAGGGTTTTCACCAGAGCAGTGATCCTGGGTTTCCAAAATAACGTTGGAAGGGATCAGAATGGGATGTGTCTAGAGAAGATTAGCAGGTGGCCAAAGGATGTTATTTAAGGGGTGTCACCCTGCTCTCTATTATGAGGTGGGGCGGTGCACCTACTGTGAAATTAGAGCACTTCCTTCTAAATAGTATTTCCTGTCCCTGGAAGCAGGCAAGTGCGGTAGCTGAGACATCTCTTGAGCATCAGCTTTGAAAATTATTGTCCCACTAGGCCTCCCTGTCAACCCCCTTCAGAAGTGGTGTTGGGGTACAGAATTAAGTTCATCAGCCAGGCTCTAACAGGCCCAGTGTCATAAGTGGGGCCTAGGGTCAGAATCAACACATATGCTGTCTTCTGTTCCTATCACTGCTCTTGGACGAGCAGCAGTGACCTTGTACAGACTGAAATACCAGGCAATTCAAGGAGCCAACTGCACCTGCAGATCCAGCACCGGGATCAGTGATGTACTGTTAATACCGATTGGAGGCATGCCATTCTCCTGCAAGTAGGGAGAATGTGAACAAGATCTCAAAATCCAAGATGTACTCATTTCCTCCACAGCAATCAGAAATAGGTGTCCAGAGCTAGGCCTTCCAAAATGAAGTGTAAGTCACAACTCTTAAAGGACTTGTTAAAACAGCAGATTCCCATGACAGGATGTTCAGAGTTAAGATTCCTGGTAAGGCCAGGATTTGGCTCAACAGTAAAGCACCTGTCTTGCATGCACGGGACCTAGTTTTGATCCCTGGCCTCAGATGGGGGGAAAAAAGGCTAACGACCTGATAATTCTGATTCCTTCTAAAGCTAACCAAACTTGGAAATACGTGGAATATTAATGAGAGGTCTCTGAATCAAATTCTTGATTACCTGATTGTATGGTGAAGAAGCTGCCTAGAAATAGAAATCTGTTCTCTGTGGCCAGCAACTGCAGCTACACAGCTAATTCAGTCTCTTGGAGTGTAGAAAAAAAACTAAGGGGATCATCCAACAACTAGTTTAGTAAGTGTCATCTTTGAAAATGATGATTGCAATCATATATGTATATACAAACATTCAGGCAAGCACGCAGATTGTAAGCCAAAAAAAGTCACAAGTAGGTAATTTTTTTTATTTAGGGGGTTTTTGTTTTGAGGCCTGGGATTACTCCTGGCTCTGCACTCAGGTATCACTCCTGGCATACCCAAGGAACCACATGGGTTGCTGGGGATTGAACCTCGATCAGCTGCATGTAAGGCAAGAGCTGATCGCACTACCCCTGTACTATCTCTTTGGCCCTACCCCTGTACTATCTCTTTTTATATTATGAAATTGTTAACACTACACTTTCAAAATTCAAAATACTATAAAAATATTAGTATTAGAATTTTATAACACCCTGAAGTGAGTTTGATTACTGCTCAGTTTTATGATTCAAAGTTTTTTAAAGAATATATTTATTTAGACCTCATCTTTCTTAAATGATTTTTTGGTGGGCAGTGATCAGGGATTATTGCTTTCTCTGTGCTCAGAGACATTCCTAGCGGGGCTTGTGGGGCCTTATGGGGTGCTAAAGATCGAACCTGGATCAGCTGTATGCAAGGCAGGTGCCCTAACCGCTGTTCTATGACTCCTCTTAAAGGATCTTTATTGCAGTATAATCAAATTCCCATAATTTTACCAATCTAAAGTATATAATTTAATGGTTTGTTTTGTTTGGGGACCACACTTGACTATGCAGTGGGGGGATGGGGGTGGGGGATGGGAAACAAGAGCTAATTCTAGATGCTCAGGGAACCATTCCCAGGAACCCAAGGCTTACAATGCAAGGCAAATTTTCTACCACCGAGACACAACCTGGCCCCAATTTAATGATTTTAGTGTATCCACAGATTTGAAACAATCAACACAGAATAAATATGAGTGTGTGTATTTGTGTGTGTGTGTATGTTGTGGTGTAGATCTAAAACAGGGCTTCACACATGCAAGGAATATGCTCTACCAATGAGCCACATCCCCAGCCAGTATAGAACTTGTATCACTTGTCATCCCGTTGATCTTCGATTTGCTCGAGAGGGTGCCAGTATCATCTCCATTTGTCCCTGTCGCGTGCTAGTGTAGCCCAATTATATCTGCTCACTCCAGGAACAGGAAGAGCCTCAAACCATTCAGGGTGTTGTTGAAGAAGTCTGACCATCTTGTTGGTTGGTGGGCAACCACACAGTCTTTTGATGTCCCACGGAATCCAGTCGGTAACAGCTCTAGTCCAGTGGTTGTCTCTGAATCACATTACGTGTCCTGCCCATCTGATTTATGAAGCCTTGGCAGATGAGACAGCATCCCTGATTCTTGACCATCAATAGAGGTCGGAACTCTGGATTCCTTCTCTCACTTGAGTGAAACGTGATACTCCAAGCATAGCTCTTTCTATTCCTCTTTGGGATACCAGAATAGCGTTCTCATCCTGTTTTCATAAGGCCCAGCTCACTAAGGCATATGTTAGTGCAGGAAGAATGGTGGAGTCGAAAAGATGTGCCTGGAGCCAGAGGTTCTTCATCCTCTTAACCACTTCTTCGATGCCCTTGAAGGCGTTTCATGCTGCTCTCTTCCTCCTGTGCAGTTTTGGCACCAAGTCATTCCTCATGTTGAATTCTCAACCCAGGTACATATAGCTGCTGCATTCGGAGATGGTCGTTCCATTGAGAGCAAATGGAATGTCAGGGACTAGTTCGTTTTTCTTTTCTTTTTTTTTTCTTTTTGCTTTTTGGGTCACACTTGGCGATGCACAGGGGTTACTCCTGGCTCTGCACTCAGGAATTACTCCTGGCAGTGCTCAGGGGACCATATAGGATGCTGGGAATCGAACCCGGGTCGGCCGCATGCAAGGCAAACGCCCTACCTGCTGTGCTATTGCTCTAGCCCCGACTAGTTCGTTTTTCATGAACACTGTTTTGCTGAGATAAAGCTGCGGTCCAACCTTTCCACACTCGAGGTCGAAGTCGGCCAGCATTTGTGCCGCTTGGCTAATGTTTGGTGTTATGAGAATGATGTCATCAGCGAAATGGAGGTGGTGTAGTTGCTGACCATCTATCTTCACTCCCATTCCTTCCCTCCCATTCCAGTCATCACATGACGTTCTTGAGGGTGGCACTGAAGAGTTTTGGTGAAATGGTATCACCCTGCCAAACCGCTCTTTACGTCAATGATGACTTCCTTGTACAATGGTGAGATCCTGGTGGTGAATCCGTAATACAGCTCACGGAAGATCTTGATGTACTGAGTTTGAACGCCTTGTTTGGCTAGGGCTTCGATGACCGCTTCAGTCTCAACAGAATTGAAGGCCTTCTTGAAATCGAGGAAGGTTAGACAGAGAGGCATCTTGAACTCTCTCGAAACTTCGATGAGCTTGGTCACCGTGTGGATATAGTCAATGGTGCTGAATCCTTTTCAGAACCTGGCTTGCTCACATGGTTGTCCTTCGTCTAGTGTTCTGCCTATTCTATTTAGGATGACTCGAGTGAACAACTTGTAGACAACGGATAACAGGCAGATTGGGCAATAGTTGCCAATGTCATGAATGTCTCCCTTCTTGTACAACAGAACAGTCCTGTTGGTTTTCCAATGGGATGGAACCTTGCATACAGACAGATAGTGTGTGAAGAGCCGAGCCAGTGTATTGATGAGCGAGTACTGGCATCAGATTCTTCAGGTGTTCGGGTCTGCCTTGTCTGGACTGGGTGCTGTACTCGTCTTTACCGATGAAATGGCATGTTGGATTTCGGAAGGGAGGACATTGGGAACTACATATCCATCCTGTGGAATTTGGTATGTGGGCAGGTGGACATGGCTGTCGAAGAGATCTGAGTAGAAGACATGAATAATCCTCCTCTCCATTGCCCTTCTGGAAGATGTGATAGATCCATCAGGACGTTGGAGAGCAGTCATCTTGGTCTTGTAGTTGGCGAAGGACAGATGAGCATTGTGAATACTTTTCCCGGCTTCTGCCGCATCGGCCAACACTGCTGCTCTTCTCTCTTTGATGTATTCCTTTATCGCTTCTCTGCACAGCTTTGCGAGCTCGGACATTAGCTTGTGGCTGCCTGAGGCTCGTGCCAAACCACGTTGGCAAATGAGTTCAAGAGTTTCCGAGAGGTGTCTGTTTGTGGTTTTCCCACTCTCAGCATTCTTCACGCAGTCATGGAGGTGCTGAGCCAGTCGATCGTATTCCTCATCGATGTTGTCAACGATGGCATCTTCCCACGTTGCCGCAATAGTGCCAAAGAGCTCCCAGTTCGTGGTCATTCTGGAAGTTCTCTTCTTAAACTTTGCAGACCTTTCTCCCCATTCTGTGAAGTAGAATTTTGCATGAAGGAGAAGGTGGTCTGATCCCGCTTGGAATTTTGGGACAACAGCAACATCAGTCAGGCAAAACCTTCAGTTGAATATGATGTGGTCAATTTCGTTGTGGAACTGTCCACTGGGAGACTCCCATGTCCAACGTTTAGATTCGGCCTCTGGAACTGTGAGTTACCATGGATGGTCTTGGTCGACATGATGAATTCAGACAGTCTCTCACCCTGTTCATTTCATTCTAGGCCATGGGACCCAATGTGAAGTTCTTCGGGTGACCTTCTCAGTTCTATCTTGGCATTAAAATCACTAACAGTGATCTTGTAGAAGGTGTGGTCTTCTTTATAGAACTTCTCCAGCTCCATGTAGAACTTCTCAATTTCTTCTTCATCGTAGTTGGATGTTGGTGCATAGACGATGAAGATACAAACTGCCGGCAGTGAGCCACATCTATTCAAGCATAATCGTCCAATTCAGGTTGTTAGGCATTCGAATGAATCAATGCTCATGGCCAAGTTCATGTTGACAAGGACACCAACGCCACCAATGCCTCTGTTGTCACATGTTCCAAGGAACAGTTCTTCTCCATTGTCGAAAATGGCGTGATGTGATCAATGCCTTCTCATTTTGGTCAGACCAATGATGTTGTACTTGATCTTCTATGCTTGTACCATCAGGTCTTCAATGGATGCTTCCAATGCCAGCATATGTGTGTTGAAAGTACAGACAGTCATTTAAGTCTTTCTTTGTTTTGGCAGTCTAGTTTGTCCCTGAGATTTTATCAGCCTCTCCTTGCTCATCCTTCTTAACGCTGCCATATTGGGGGCTCTTTTGGTGTCAGGCAAATGAGGCCCATTGTTGTTACTGTTTTTGGCATATTGAATACGCCATGGGGAGCTTGCCAGGCTCTGCCGTGCAGGCGAGGTACTCTTGGTAGCTTGCCGGGCTTTCTGAGAGGGATGGAGGCTTTTAGGGCGGCCTCCAGTCGCCCTTACAGGTGTTCCCATGATTCACACCATATTTGAAGCCCATCAAATATGGTGCGAAAATTATGGAAAATGGGTATTAAGTGTTTTATGCTGTGTCATGAGGCCTGGAGCATGGCGGTGGCTGGGTAGTGGAGGTAGTGGAGGTCTGCTTGTGAGGTATTTATCTGGCTTCAGTAGGGTGGGCCGCCTGGGTTTGATCCCTGGGGTGGGGCGCCGGAGATTGGAGGAGGCAGACAGAGGATGTTGTTTCCGGGTCTCGTTGAGCCCGGAGTCCAAGTTTGCAAAGTTCTGCTTTACCTGGTTCTGTGGGGCTTCACTCATGCGTGAGGTTCGGCCCAAGTGTCTGAAAAGTGGCCTGGAGCGTGGAGGTGGCTGGGTAGTGGAGGTATAGAACATTTTCATAATTTCCAAAAGAAGCACTATACCCATTAGCAATTTCTCCTAAATCCTGCCAACGAGTGTCAACTAACCTACATTTTGTCTATCTGGATTTCTTATCTGGATATTTACATATATGGAATCATAAAATGTTTGGGTTTTATTTTATTCCCTTCTTTTTGATTTTTGGACCACTCTTGGCTGTGCTTTGTACTCAGGGTTCATTTCTTGCAGTGGTTAGGGGATATAGATAGTCTCAGGAGATTAAACCAGATCAGCTGCAAGGCAAGTAGTTTAAACCCTGTACTATCTGTCCAGCACAAAATATCTTTTTAAAATTAGATCTTTCATTTATGTAACATTTCCAAGATTCATCTATATTCTATCACATGTCAATATGTCTTTCCTTTTTATGAATTTCCTTTTCATAATCCACATTATGAATCTACCGCATTGTGTTTATACATCAGATGTTAAGTATTTTATTTATTCCTATCTGGTTGTTGTGAATAATGCTGCTTCAGACATTCATGTACATAATTTTATACAGACATATGCTTTCCATTTTCTTGGATATATAGTGAATTACTGGGTATATGTTTAACAGTTGGTTTTGTTTGTTTGTTTGTTTGTCACACCTGTTGGTATTTGGGAGCCACTCCCAATGATGTTTAAGGGATTGTGTGGTATAGGAGATTAAGTCCTTTGAGCTATTTCCCTTCCATGTTAATCTTTTTAAGGAACTGTGAAAATGTTTCCAAATATCTGTACCTTTCTACACTCCCTCCAGCATTGTATGCCTACTCTAATTCTCTATATCCTTGCCAACATTTTCTATTTGCCTTTTTTTATTATAGTCACTCTAGTGATGAAAAGTAGCATATTGTGTGGTCTTGTTTTATATTTAATGACAGATGACATTGAACAAACTTTGTTGGGAGCTTTTATACCTTCTGAAAGAAACTGTCGATTCATATCCCTTTCTCCTTTTAAAAATTATTTTATTTTTAAGAGCAATTTTAAGGTTTATAGCAAACTTGAGAAAAATATATAACATATCATTATTTCCCCTCTCCCCAACTTGCTACCCCCTACAACACCCCCAAAATCAAGGTATTGCACCATAATGGTGCAGGTATTATACGGACCCATCATTGTCATTCAAAGTTCATAGCTTACATTATACTTTATTCTTGTTATCATATAGTCTGGGGGTTTTAACAAATTCATTACTACTAGAGTGACTTATAGAATAGTTTTGTTTTCCTGCAATACTGGGATTGTAGAGTGGTAGAGCATGTGTGAGGCTCAGTTGTATTCTAGCAACACATGGTTCCCCAAACACACTGTAAGTGATTTTCTTTTTTTTTTTTTTAAGTTTTTATTTTTTGAATCACCGTGAAAAAAATGCAAAGCTTTCAGATTTAAGTCTCAGTCATATAATGATTAAACCCTCATCCCTTCACCAGTGCACACGTTCCACCACCAAGAACCCCAATATACCCCCTCCCACCCAGCCCCCACCTAAGTAGCTAATGATCTTCACTTTATTCTCTCTATACTTTGAATGCATTCAATATTTCAATAGAGAACTCACTATTATTGTTTGGAATTTTCCCCCAACAATCAGGCCTGCTGAAAAGGCATAATTTAATAATTTCTTTTCATTGCTGAGAATGAAGACTCTATGACTCTTCATTCGGTTTTGGATTTCTGATATTTTAGCTCAGTTCACAGTCTAGATGCATTTCTGTAAGAAGCTACTCTGGGTGCCAAAATGGGTTAGAAGATCATAGTCTTTTTTTTTTTTAGAAGATCATAGTCTTTAGGAGCAGAGGGTCCCTTTCATGCGGCAGCTCCGGATCTTATCTGGGCGGAGGGCGTGCAAATAACGCCCCATTCCCATGATCGCCTACGAGCCACATCACTGCAAAACTCATACCTCTGGGTTGGGAGTCTTAGGAGGTGGCTCTTGTCATGTGGATGTTGCCGCCGCTGCCATTTCCACACAGAAAAACAGGGTAGAGAGGGAAAATCCCTCCCCAGGTGGCACGGAGTTGTAGCACAGCTCATAGTCTAGATGCATTTCTGTAAGAAGCTGCTCTGGGTGCCAAAATGGGTTAGAAGACCTCTCAGATCATAGTCTTTAGGAGCAGAGGGTCGTGAGTGATTTTCTCAGTGCCAACATCCAAGAACCACCAGGTGTGACCCCCAAACTAAACAAACAAAGAAACAAGAAACAAGTTAGGGCTGGAGAGATAGTACAGCGGTTAGGGAACTTATCTTGCACGTAGCTGATCTGGGTTCCCTCCCATGCACACCATATGGTCCCCCCAAACTCCCCAGGAGTTCAGTGCCAGGAGTAAGCCCTGAGTACTGCCAGGTGTGGCCCAAAAATAAAAAGAAAAAAATTTAATTTGTTTTGGAAAGTAAAGGTTACATTTTGATGAAAATCTAATTTATTTTTGCTTTTGAGTCATTTCTTTTGGTTCTACCTACGTAATTTTGTCTAACCCAATGACATCAAGATGTTCTCCTGTTTTGTAAGTTTTATAGTTTGAGGGTTTTGTTTTGGACTTGGGGGCCATACCCACCAGTGCTCCAAAGCTACTACTGGCTCTGTGCTCAGAGGTCTCTCCAGAACATGCTCAGGGGACCATATGTAGTACCAGGGGGAACCAGGGTGGGCCACATACAAGACAGATGTCTTACAGAATCTGTACTATTTCTATGGCCCCTGTAATTTCAGATTTTACAGCTAGGTCTGTTAGTCATTTCAGGTTCATTTTTGTTTAGCATGGAAGATACGGGTTGTAAAGGGCTCCCAAGTGGTGTTCAAGAGGCCCAGTACAACCCCAATGACTCTTGGGCAACCAGGCTACTGGTTCAATGCAAGGGCCCAAGGATGAGATGCTGCATGGGCCCTGTCATGCCAAGGATGTCCCAGCCACCCTGGCAGTGCTGTATAACTCCAAGGCTACTCCTGACAATGCTTAGGGTACCTACCATGTGATTCTTGGTATTGAACCTAGGTCAAGCACATACCACTGAACTATATATCTCCTGGCCCCTGAAAAATGAAATTTTAACCTACTTGCAAGCTAATAAAGACTGTCCAAAGACATACAACCCCTATGACAGAGACAAAGAACTTTATTATTCACAGCCCAGCAAGCAGCACAAGTTTCATGTTTGCATTGGTTTCTCATGCCCCCACATCCCACAGGACCTATGCCAGAGACATGGTAGGTAAAATACAAACAGATACACATGGTGGATTTATAACAGCTGAAAACTTTTAGCTTAGGGAGTATCAATCTTTTATATAGGACTATAAGCAAACCCGCCCAACCTTTCCCCAAAGCAATACATTATCTTTTTATATCTGGGCAGTAAACAAACTTGCTGTTTGCTCTGGAGGCAAGAACTATCTCTTGATATTTCATGGGACAGACATCCTGAAAATATAGTATGGACCAAAAGAGCAATTGTGCCTAACTCTTCAGATGTTTGGAAACATGAGAGGCCATGGAGAATTGTCTCCTAATGTAGGTTGCATTTATCCCCCCCCTTTTATTTTCTAATGATTCAGTATAATTTCCTGAAGACATGAATGATACCTTTGTCCAAATCTTTATGTGAGTCTACTGTAGCTCAGGAGTTAGAAAAATTTTTCTGTAAAGGATTGTCTACCTGTAATTCCTGTTGCAAATGTTTCTTCATTTATTGTGATACTAGGGGTCCAACCCAGGGCTCAAGCCATATGAGATATGAGTGCTACCACTGAGCCACATCCCCAGCCTTCTTCATTTCTTTTATGTCAATCATTTAAAAATGCAAAAACTTTTTTTTTTCTTTTTGGGTCACACCCAGCGATGCTCAGGGGTTACTCCTGGTTTTGCACTCAGGAATTACTCCTGGCAGTGCTCGGGGGACCATATGGGATGCCAGGGATCGAACCCGGGTCGGCCGCGTGCAAGGCAAATGCCCTACCTGCTGTGCTATCACTCCGGCCCCAAAACTTTTTTTTTAATGCAAACCCTTTTTTTTTTTAATAGCTACATGAACAAGAAAAGAGCTGGACTACTATCTAAACCCAAATACAAACTAAATTAAAAGTGAGTAAGGGAGCTAGAGCAATAGTACATTGGGTAAGGCACTTGCCTTGCACACAGCTGACGCAAGTTAGATCGCCAGTACCCCATATGGTACTCCAGTCCCACCAGGAATAAGAACTGAGTACAGAACCAGGAGTTATCCCTGAACACCGTGGGCATGGCCCAAAACCAAAACAAAACAACAACAAAAAAATGGATTAAAGACCAAGATGCATGACCCCAGACCATAAAGTATATAGAAAACACTAGGCAAAATATTCCATGACATTATTATTAATATTATTATTATTTTCACTGTATTTTGGATTGATAGCACAGCGGGTTGGACATTTACCTTGTACATGGCTGACCCGGGTTCGATTCCTCCATCCCTCTCAAAGAGCCCAGCAAGTTACCCGCATGGCAAAGCCTGGCAAGCTCCCCATGGCGTATTCGATATGCCAAGAACAGTAACAAGTAACAGTACCAAGTCTCACAATGGAGATGTTACTGGTGCCCGCTTGAGCAAATCGATGAACAACAGGACGACAGTGCTACGACAGTACAGTGCTACAGTATTTTGCATCAAAACTAGTAGTATTCAGTGCTTACCCATGCTTCTGTGCTGAAGGGCCACTCCTGGTGGTGCTTGGGGAACTATATATTGTGTCAGCATCCAAACCAAGGTCTGTTATATGCAAAGCAAGCACATTCACCCCTGTATTATCTCTCAAACCCCATGACATTAACATTAGAGAAGATTTTGGGGATTTCATCCCAATATCAAGGAAAATGAAAGAAAACAATTAGGAACTGCATTAATCTGCAAATCTTCAGTATAGCAAATGAAAATACATTCATACAGAGACAAAAGATAGAACCAATAGCAGTAGAGAGATAGTACAGGGTTTAAGGAGGTTGCCTTACAAAAGACTGACCTTAGTTTGATCTCAGGAACCACATGTGGTCCTCCATGAGTGGTCCCTGAGCACAGAGCAAGGAGTAAGCCCTGAGCACTGCCAATTGTGGCCCATTTCCCTACCTCCAAAAAACAAACAATAAACAAAAAAGAACCTATACAGTTTGACTGAAAAAAAAATCCAAAACCTTAAACATTTCAATTTTTTTTTAAAAAAGGGCCAATTTGCACTGAAGGTTTTTTTTTTAATTTTGTGCAGATACAGACACTTGTTCCAATGAAGATAGACAAAAGACACAAGACAAAGTGTTGAATATCACTGATCATCAGGGAAATGCAAATTAACACCATAATGAGATATACTCTCACATCTGTGAGCATAGCGCACATCAAAAGCAGCAACCACAAGTGTGGGAGAAGGTGTATCGGAAAAAAACTCCCTAGCACTGTTTGCCAGAATGCAAATTGGTGTGGCCAGTTTGGAAAAATCTATGGAGCTTGCTTAAGGAGCTAAAGGTAGGACCTTGAGAGACAGAACAGTGATGAAACTTGGTCTCTAGCTTGTGGACCTTACATAAACAGGTTACAGGTTAGATTTAACCTTGGACTAGAGTTTATTAGCCTCTGATGTAGCTTTATATTATCTTACGGTCAAATAGTTTGAGTCTTCCAATGGTGTTGGGTTTTTCTTTTTATAAAACTGTTGACTATTTTACCCTATTGCTTTTCAATACAAATGTTAACCTTAGTTTGTTAATTTCTAGAAAAATAGCTACTGGGGATTTAATTTGATCAATTTGGTGACTAGTAGCTTCTTAATAATATTGATTCTTCTAATCCATGAAAGTAGAATACCTCTTCATTTATTTAGCTTCAATTTTATGCTATATTTTTTAATTGATGGGACATTGAAATTCTATACTGATTTACCTACCACTTTTTGGATTTGTTTTTTTCTTATTTCTTAACTTCCTTCTAGTTTTATTTTCTTCCACCTAAAAAAATTGCCAGTATTTCCTTTAGTACTGTCCTGCTGATGGCAAGTTCACTTTTTTTTCCCAACCTGAAAATGACTTTATTTGGATGGAGCAAAAGTTCAGTAGGGCTCGAGGGCTGGAGCGACAGCACAGCGGTAGGGCGTTTGCCTTGCAGGAGGCCAACCCGAGTTCGAATCCCAGCATTCCATATGGTCCCCTGAGCACCGCCAGGAGTAATTCCTGAGTGCAGATCCAGGAGTAACCCCTGTGCATTGCCAGGTGTGATCCAAAAAGCAAAAAAAAAAAAAATATATATATATATATATATATATAAAGTACAGTAGGGCTCTTGTTTTGCAGGTTTGATCCCCAGCACTCTATATGGTCCTCCAGGCACTGCCAGGAGTGATCTCTGAGCACAGAGCCAGGAATGAGCACTATGTAATACGGGGTGTGCCCGTCCCCACCTCCCCACAAAAAAAAAGACTTTATTTTACCGTCTGTATTGGCTATAGCCAATTGATTGGATAACAATTTACTCCTAAAATACTCTGAAATTTATTATTTATTTAGGGGAATTGAGGCCACACTCAATAGTGCTCAGGAGCTGCCACTGGCTCTGTGCTAAGGAATCACTCCTTGCCATGTCCAGGAGACCACATGCCATGCTGGGGATCAAACTTGAGTCAGTTGAATGCAAAACAAACACCTTATATCATCTTTCTGACTCCCAAAACTTAGTGATTTAAAGCATAAGCATTTATTGCTTCACAGTTTCTGACTTAGAAACTCAGGAATGGTGTGGCTCAGGTTGTCCAATGAAATTTCAGTGGACAACACTGAAATTGCAATAGCTGGCTTCAACTATGTGAAGACTTGCTTGGGGTTTGAGGACCCTCCAAGAGGGTGACTATTTGTCATGTGACTATTTGCCAGAGACCTCAGTTTCTCATGACATGGAACTCTCCACAGGGTTCTTTGTCATGAACATTTGCAATGCAGACATTTTGTCCCTCAAAATTGATCATAAGGCAATTTTGTTATAAAAGAACAGCGGGGGCTGGAGCAATAGCACAGCGGGTAGGGCGTTTGCCTTGCCCGCAGCAGACCCAGGTTCGATTCCCAGCATCCCATATGGATCCCCCGGCACTGCCAGGAGTAATTCATGAGTGCATGAGCCAGGAGTAACCCCTGGGCATCACTTGGTGTGACCCAAAAAGACAAAAAAAAAAAAGATAGAATAGCTATTTGACAGTTTGGTTTGACAGTCTGGTTTTAAGTTTGGTTTCAACTGATGCAGTCACTCCTGTTTTTATTTTATAAAAATACGGTGATGGAACTTACTGGAAGTGTGAAATAAGAGTGTAAAGCCAGATTGCATACTATACTGAAAAACGATAAGATATTGGTTTACAAACCTTTCTGTGAGCATTCATCCCTTTCACCCATCCAAACCATGCAAGACAAAGCTGACTGGCCAAAGATGCGGTAGCGTGTATATTTTATATATATTAGGCTTTAGGTATGATTCCTCACATTCAAAACCAAATCAAAGAACAAAAATACAAAGTTTACCAACCTATGGCAAATATAAAAGTGGACGTTAGTTATTTATGAGTCTTCAGAAACATTAACTTTGATTTGATTTGATTTGATTTTGCTCTGCACTCTGGGATCATTCTTCAGAGATCACCCTGGAGGGCTTTGAGAAACAGTATGTGGTACAGGAATTGAACCTGGGTCAGGGAGATCAAGTACCTTACCCATTGTACTGTCTCTCAGCCCTCTTTTTTATTATTGAAGGGGGTTTAACCTCACTGATGGTGCTCGGGGGCTACTCCCAGCTCTGTGCTCTGAAGTTACTCCCAGCAGTGCTTTTTGGACTATGCTGTGCCAGGGACTGGACCAAGGTCTTCTGAAGGCAAGGGAAGTGCCATCTATCTATGTAGATATCCCTGGCACTCTTTTTGGCCCTCAATTTAATTTTATTTGTTTGTATTTGGTTTGGGGCCACATCAACTGTGTTTAGGGGTTACTCCTGACTCTGATCAGGAGTGATTCCTGGCAGTGCTCAGAGGATCATATGCAGTGCCAAGGATCAAACTAGGGTTGGTTATGTGCAAGGTAAGTGCCGCCTTCATCCTTACATTATGTTTCAGGAATTCAGATTCTTTTTTTTTTTTTAAATTTCTTTTCCTTCCTACTCCTCCCCTTTCCCTTTGAGGTGGATTTTTTTGTTGTTACAGTTGGGGGGGCTTGGGGGGAGAGGCAGGGTGTTCAGCGTGCATACCTTGGCAACAGAGCTGGCACATTTTCAGCTGTGGTTCCCAAGGTGGTTGTAACATAGGTTGTGGTATTTGCATACTCAGTTGTAGTGCCACCTTTAGTTGCTGCGCATGTGCTCATCAGGAGTTGAACGTCTTGCTCATGGTGGTCTCATGTCTTTTTAGGAGGTTTTGTTTTGTTTTGTTTTTGTTTGTTTTGGGGCCATATCCGGCTATACTCAAGGGTTACTCCTGACTCTATACTCAGCAATTACTTCTAGAAGTGCTCAGGGAACCATCTGGGATGCCAGGGATCAAATTTGATTCTGCCTCATGCAAGGCAAATGCCCTACCTGCTGTACTATTGTTTCAGCTCCCATGTCTTTTTAGTTTTGGTGCATACTTGGTCTTGAACTCCCTTTTTGTGGTGCTTCTACACATCTGACTGCAGTGTAGCTGGAAATCACTTGCAGTATCAGAGATTGCAGACAACCGAACAGCCAGGTGGGAACAGCAAAGCTGCCACAATTACACTCAGTGCATCTAAGATATCAGGGCTTTGAACTTATGACTGTATGATTGTACTTGTAAGGCCAGTGCCCTATCTACTGAACTTTTCCTCTGGGTCTGATTATCAGTAATTCTTCTTTTCCTCATTTTCCTTGTTCTTTTTGTCCTCTCTCTCTCTCTCTCTCTCTCTCTCTCTCTCTCTCTCTCTCTCTCTCTCTCTCTCTCTCTCTCTCTCTCTCTCTCTCTCTCTCTCTCTCTCTCTCTCTCTCTCTCTCTCCACCTCCGTCCCTCCCTCCAAGTCCCCATACCAGTGATACTCAGAGCTACTTCCAGATCAGTGCTCAGTGATTGTGCTCAGTGATTGCTCCCAGTGGTTCTCAGGCAACAAGACCATATGTGGTTCCAAGAATCATACCTAGAGTTGAGATTTGACCACATGCAAGGCCTAAATCCCTTTATTATCTCTCAGTGCCCCTCCCCCCATTAGCAATTCTCTAGCTAATTTAAATACATAAGCTTGGTCCTGAAAGATAGGGTTGGAGCACATGATTTGCATGTAAGAACTCAGATTTAATCCCAGCACCTCATTGGCCCCAAGAACCACTCAAAGTAGTCCTTGAGCACTTTCTGGCATGGCCCATACAAACAAACACATCAGCTTGCTCTCTGAAACTATCTTTAGCAAAGGTATGCCATATTAGAAGCTGGAGAAAGAGGCCCAAGAGATGGTTCAGGTGTTAAGTCACTTGCCTTGCTTTCAACCAATGCTAGTTCAATTCCTCAGCACCACATATGGGCCCCCAGATACTACCAGGATGATCTTGAGCACAGAGCTAGAAATAACCCCTGAGAACCACTGAATGTGACCCCAAACCAAAAACAGGTAGACAGAAAAGTTAAGCAAAAAAACTCAAGCTCCAAATCATCCCAGTTCCCCCAAAAGGAAATGATTATATGATTCCTGGTAAGTTTAAATTTCTTAAAAATGGTGACACTTGAGCTGGAGAGATAGTTTAATAGGTTAGAACACATGTACCAAGATTTGATTTCATGGTTCCTCAAGCACTACCAGGAAGACCCCTAAGCTCTGCCAGGTATGACCCAAAAACAAAAATTATGGTACATAATTTGGTACATATCCTGCTATTTAATAAGATGCTATAAACAGAATTTTGTTATTTGGCACAGAGTCTGGCTTAAGTGATTTGGTGAAATACAAGGACTGGGCATGTGATGGAACATTGAAATGTCCTCCAGTTGTACACAGCCAACCATGTATGTCACATAGTCATGACATCTAGCAGAAGTTCTGCTCTGCTCCTCTGCTCCTACTTCAACAGTGTGGAAGACTTCTGCAGTAGGGTGCAAGGCTCAGTTACAACTGTGTATCCTAATGGAGCATCCGGAAACTGATACTTTATGAAAGAAGAAACATAGGGGTGCCGGTAATATTACAGTTTGTAGGGCATTTGCCTTGCAGGCAGGCTGAATACGAGTATCTCATATGGTCCCATGAACCTAGCCATGAGTGATCCCTCAGCATAGAGCCAGGAATTAGCCCTAAGCACCTATGGGTGTGTTCCCCTGCACCCCCCACCACCCCAAATAATTTGCCAGCATCATGGCCAGCAGTTGCAGTCTCCAACAAGCACCTGTGTAAGCCCTGTGGCTGCCCTGGCCAGATTGAAAAGAGAGCAACCTCTGGGTATGTGTGTACAAATACCACAACTAAAGGAGTACAAACCCCAATGAGCCCTGCAGCTCACAGTATGGAAACCACAACCTGATGTACAAATCCCTGTAAGCATGACAACCAGACATGCATGTGGTCAATATCTACAACAGGATGGGAAGGATTTGGGTGGGGATGGGTCCTGGAGGGGGGGTGGTGAGAGGAGCATGATGGAGTTTGTTGGTTTATTAGTTTTGGTTTGGGGGCCACATCTGGATGTTCTCAGGGATTACTCCTTGCTCTATGCTCAGGGGTCTCACCTGGCGGTGCTGGGGGGACCACATGGGGAGCTGGGGATCTAGCTGGGTTGGCTGAATATAAGGCAAATATCCTACTTGCTATACTTTTTGACCCCCCAAAATATTTTTAATTAGTAGATTCTTGGTGCCAGAGTGATAGTACAGCAGGTAGTATGTTTGCCTTGCATGCAGTTGATCCAATTCAAACCCCCAGCATCCCATATAGTCCCCCCCAAGCACCACCAGCAGTAATTCCTGAGTGCAGAACCAGGAGTAACCCTGATTATCACTGGGTGTAGCCTAAAAACAAAACCAAAAAAAAGTAGTAAATTCTTTTTTAAAAATTGGAGAGGGGACAGAGCCATACCCGACAGAGCTTAGGGGCTACTTCTGGCTTAGCATCAAAGGTTGGATGTTATTCCCAGTAGTGAGGGATCATGCTGTGTCAGGGACCAGAAGCATGGATTCAGCTTGTTGAGCTGTCTCTCCAATCCTAAAATTTTATTTTAGAGTTTTGCATTGGCTGAGGAGATAAGTGCAAAGGACTATTGCATAGGTTTGCACACTAGAGGCCTGGGTACACTGGCACCTGATGGTCCTCCAGTCTTCCACACTGGACCGCTTTGCACCATCAGTGTGGCACCCAAATTGAAGATATTTGCATTGGGCATAAGAGATAGCCAATGAGCTGATTTCATGCTTTCCATGTGAGAACTGAATTGATTTTGGCACCACATAGTTCACTGCCAGTTGTGACTTGAGCACAGAGGTAGGAATAGGCTCCTCTTCCCCTGGCACTGCCTAACCTGGCCCCAAAATCATAACCAAAAAACAAATTTTTTACATTGATATTTATAAATAAGGTTATCATTCTTCTTTTCTTATAATTTTTTTATATTTTAGTACCAATGTACTTGTATTTACTTCATGGAAATAATTTGTAAATTTTTATTGTTTTTCTAGGTATGGAGCATTTGAAAACTCACTAGATTCATCTGTTGTTTAAAGGTTGGTATACATGTGAATTCTTCTATAATAAACCTATATAAGGGGCCTGGTCTTCTGTTTTTTTTTTGGAAGTTGGGGAATGAGGCAAATATTGACAAATGTCAAATTCTGTTGACATAATTATTTATTATAACTTGACATTTTAACTGTATATGTTATCTTTTTACATAGTATTATTTAGTAAAATTAGTTTGACAAATTATTTTATGCAAATTGATTGATTTGGGGTTTTTGACCACATCCAGCAATGCTCAGGGGTTATTCCTAATTCTGTATTCAGGGTGCCAAGGATAGAACTGGGATTGGCCGTGTGTCTTAACCCCAGTCCTATCTATCCTACCCTTGACTTTTGCTTTCTATCTTTAATTTTCTGAGAAAATATACATTTTGGAGGTTGCTGGGTTTTGAGCCACATCCGGTGGTGCTCAGAGCCTACTCAGGGCTGTGCTTGAGATGCTCAAGCACCATTTTGACTGCATTCAATCCCTGTACTATCTTTCTGGCCTTCCAAATGTACATTTTATATAGCTTTTCAAATTTATTTGTATAAAATTGCATAAGCTATTTTCCTATGTGTTCTGTGTTCCTTTGGTTTCTTTTACTTTAAAGTAAAATATACATTTAACAATCTTATTGGCTCTGAATATTCAGTGATTCATAAATCAAGCATCATTCACTCTCAGAAAGAGGCTCCAAAGAGCTGTACAAAATGAAAAACAGACTTAAGGGAAGGGCAACAAGGAAGTTATACCAGCAAAAAGTGGATTGCTATGACATGGCCAGTTTCCTTTAGGTGCCTATCTAACAGATTTCTTTACCAGTGCAAATCAGATCATTTCTGACTACTTGAAGATTTTATTTCTGGGAATAGCAAAAAAAATAATCATGTTAGAGCTCAGTGTGATAATATGAGAATTATCATAAGAGATTCCATTTGGGGCCTGCTATCTTTTATCTATTTTTTAAATAAGTGATTTTATTGATTTTTAGAATTTTATTATTTATTTATTTGGTTTGGGGGCACACACAACTGTGCTCAGGACCCACTCCCGCTCTGCATTCAGGGACCACTTGTGGTGGTACTGAGGATATGTGGTTCTGGGAATCAAACCCAGGTCCACTGCATGCAAGACAAGTGCCTTACCCACTGTACTATCTCTCTGGCTCCCAAACTTCTGGGTTTTTTAAATGTTTTTGAAGTATAAGTTTTGTTGTCCTTGTAGAGTGTAAAATAATTCAGAACTGTTAGTTCTTTCTGAAATGTTTTCTTATTTTTTGTTTTGCTTTGGGGTCACAACTGATAGTGTTTTGGGGTTCCTCATTACTCTGTGTTCAGGGATCACTCCTGGTGGGGATTGGGGACCAGGATCAAACCTGGGTTGGGCTCATGCAAGGCAAGGACTTTACCCTCTGTTCCATCTCTACAGCCCCACCAGAGACCATTTCTGGGAGTTTGGGGAACCATATGGGATGCCAGGGATGGAACCGGTATTGGCCTCATGCAAAGCAAATGCCCTACTTGCTGAACTGTAGCTTTGGCTACCCTTGATTTTTAATTACAGGAAAATGTTCGATCAGTGTTTCTCTGATCAACACTTTCAACCAAAGTTCTATGGATATACAGGTTTTTCCCCCCTTCTGATAAACCCTTAAAGGTGGCATTCCCAGTACAAAAGAGCTTGCACACTTTTACCGAAATTCTCCAAAGGACCTTCCAGAAAGTTTGTACTTAAAATTTCTTACCTACAGGGGCTGGATGGATAGCACAGCGGGTAGGGTTTTTGCCTTGCACGCAGCCGACCCAGATTCAATTCCCAGCATCCCATATGGTCCCCTGAGCACCGCCAGCGGTCGTTCCTGAGTGCAGAGCCAGGAGTGACCCCTGTGCATCGCTGGGTGTGACCCAAAAAGGAAAAACAAACAAACAAACAAAATTTCTTACCTACAGTTACAAGCTTCCTCTTCAAAGCCTTTCAATAGTTAACTACAATGAATGCTTTTGAATTTTCACTCGAACAAAATCTTTGCACGCTTCCTACTTCATGACCCATGTTCTCCAAAAGGCCCCCACCCCTACCTCATGAAACTTGGACTGGTTAAACAGCTAGTCCAAATTCTTCATCCCAGACTTAGAGGTCTTCTGTTTTGATCTTGATTTTTAAAAGGAGGCCAATACCTTACCAGTAATGGTACCCACAAGAAGTTGCTCAAGGAGGCCGCCTAGTGGGTAATCAGATAGGAGCACGGAATTTTGGATTCAGGGTTTTTCCTTTTTCTTGCACCACAGACAAGCTCGGAAACTTAAATTCATTGTGGTCAGGGGAAATTTTTAAAACACCATATCTGGGACTGGGGCGATAGTACAGCAGTTAGGGCGCTTGCCTTGCACGCGGCCGGCCTAGTTTGGTCCCCAGCAGGAGTGATTCCTGAGTGCAGAGCCAGGAGTAACCCCTGAGCAGCGGGTTGTGACCAAACAAAAAACAAACAAACAAACAAGCAAACAAGCCATACCTGACAAAATTGTTTAAAAATAGACAATGTACAGGAGAAATTATTATATTCTTGCTCATCCTGCCATGCTGAAAGTTGAAGGCATTATCTAATGTCCAGAGCTCTCAGAGCTTGCCCTCCAGTCTCTACTCAGGTTTTCCCATCAAAAAGTTGGGAATCACTTAAATCTTTCAAATCTTTCAAATACATGGCTACTAAAGTAACTAAATTCTCAATATTCCTTTTCTAGGGCTTCTTTCCAACTAGTCATTCCAACAGCATGGAGCTCTCACAAGGACAAATAATATGCAAAACTTTTTTTAGTCTACTTATGATAATTGCCTCAAATTAACATCACAAGGCAATGGAAATTACGTTCCCCAAAGGCTTCCTACTGCCGGAAGTTACACAGTTCCTTACTGTAAATGTAGTAACCATTAAAATCAGGTTAGCATCTGTTTTGCAAAAGTTAATCTGTTAATTCGTTATTTACGTTAAATAAGGTGGTGTTTTTATATCAAAATACATGAATGGTTAACCTACAGTAAACATAAATTTAAGTTTTTTCTGTTGAATTAGTCTTCTCTATGCCTGAAACCTTAAAATTGATGTTCTAAAGCATTCAGGGCTCCTGCTTTTACCTAATTGAATGGATGTTCAGTGTTCTGATCACAAAAAGTTATAGTTCTTCGGTATTTTGTACGCCTCAGGCCATACCCGAGAACTCAGCCTGAGTGCTTTATTTTAAGCACAGCATTGATGAAGTAAAATGCTCTGGTGGAAGGGGATAGAGGGGGCTTGGACCTGGTAGCACAGGAGCAGGGGACACAGTTGGAGAGGCCCTGTGACTCTCTTCAGATCTCTGAAGGGCTGCTTTGTAGAAGATGGCTCATTCTTCGTGGTTTTTCAACACAGGCACAGGGCCAAAGCGTGAAAGCTATATAAAGTCAGATTTCATCTTTAAATAGAAGAGCTTTAAACAATGAAAGCTGACTGAAAAACACAAAATACTTCTTTGGAATGAACTGAGCACCCAGCCTTTGGAGGATTCAAATGAGTGGTCATCCCACAAATCTAATATAAATTCATTATTAAACTAAATATACAAGATAGTTTATGACTTATAAAATAACTGACAGCTATTTGATTGTTAGACTTGAAAATGTTGAAGCAAAGCAAACTTTTATTATTATGGCCACTAGTTTTGTAGGACACCATGGCTGGATTTTGTAATGCCAGTTGAATCTCTGTAATTTTGTTGTTTGGCGGGGGCAGTAAACCCACACCAGAACATTGATGTGCTGTGCTTGGAATGCAGACCTCTAACATGCAAAGCATGAGTACCAGCCTCTTTATGCTGCTGATCCAGGGTTTGGTCCATGTCCTTGGTAACTCAGACAAAGAACTAAGCGAGACTCAAGAAATAAGAGGCAGAGAAAGAATTTATTAGAAAGTGACAGTACACTCTAGGAATCAGAACTAGCAGAGTAGGGCGGCTCAAGGCCCAGGGGACACATATTTCAGGTCCCCTTTTATTACATACAGCCTGGTCAGAGTGGGGGGTGTTAGGGTGGCATGCTCAGTGGCTAGGGATCCTTAGCAGGACTTGCTTGATGTATGCAAGTTGTGACAGGATTCCTCCGGAGTTCTGGAGGTCTCAGTTTCTCTGCCTCTGGTCATCAGTTGCCTGGGAGGGCTGTGTCTATTCCAGTTGCTGGCAACTGACATTTGGTGGCCTTTCCGTAGTCCTTATTCTGTGTCTGTCCTGCTTACTTTGAGTTTCCTCCGGCCCACCAGCTGGATTTCTAAAACCTGTTATCTGCCTGCCTGAGGCCGACATCTGCTCACATAAGGAATAATTGATAGCGAAACAACAACAACAATGCTTTATATTCGTGTTTCTTCTCATTTAAAAAAAATTATCATTTCGCTTTGGGGACCATACCCAACAGTGCTCAGAGGCTATTCCTGGCCCTTTGCTCAGGAGACCATATGCAGTACCAGAAATCTGACTGGGATGGAAGCAGGGCCAGCTGCATGCAAGGTGTAAGCACCTTGAACTATCTCTCTATACTATCCCTCTGGCCCCCTTTTTCTTTAAAAAATTTTTAGACTGTAGGGGCTGGAGCAATAGCACAGCAGGTAGGGCGTTTGCCTTGCACGCAGCCAACCTGGGTTCGATTCCCAGCATCCCATATGGTTCCCTGAGCACCGCAAGGGGTGATCCCTGAGTGCGGAACCAGGAGTAACCCCTGTGCATTGCCAGGTGTGACCCAAAAAGCAAAAAAATTTTAAAAAATTTTTAGACTGTAGATACACATAGGTGCATTTATTTTATATATATATATGCATATGTATATATGTATATATATATAAAGAATGTGAAAATATACATAAGATCCATTTATATCAGGTTAGTAGGCTAGAACTGAATGCCCACTATTTGTCTTTAGCAAACTCCAGGACTCCTTCCCCTGGGACAGGAAGTGGTGCTGCTTCCCCCACCCAAATGGCAGGAAGGAGGAAATCCCCTTCCTCCAGCACCAGCCCCTCCAAAGACAGTGTTGGTTTCAGTTCTGGGTAATACCTGTCTGTCTCTGTACTTTCCCAACTACTTTTGCTGGGTTGCTGCTGTTTGAGAATAAACCCATTCTGTTGGTAGAAAAACTGATTATTTTTATTTGTGGGCAACAACAGTATTTACTGATACCAGAAACTATCTTAGTTTCTGGGAATACTCAGATCTTACTTAAAAACAAGTTTAACAAACAAAGGCAAAATGTGGTGACATGGGTCTGATTCTATTCCTGCACTGAGCTATGTTGTTTTTCATTCTGCCTATCCTTCCTCACAGAAGAGAGTGCAGCACCGGGACTGGGAGTCCCCGACTATCTCCTGAGCCCTGAGAAACAGACAGGCTTTAGGCTTTCAATGTGCTCTGCTACCTAACACTAGCCAAGACAGCACTCCTTAAATATCTGCAGGGTCACGGAGACTGTCCAGGCACTCGTTGGCACCAGGCCATTGATGTCTCTACTAGATACCAAATCGCTGCTCAGAATCTGACCAGGAAGTTGTTGGGCTTTGGGGGGGGTTTTGGGATTTTTTTGCAAGAGAGTAGGGGCACATGCAATGGTTTTGTGCTTGTGCAGGGAATAGAAACTGGGCCTTCAGTATGCAAATCATGCTCTTTAGCCCGACCAGAAAATTTGGTCAGTTTCTAGTCACATCTACAACACTGTGAATACTCATTGCAAAAAAAAGTTATAGTCCCATTATCTCATTAGCCACTGTCCTAGCTACAGAGCTAGTGAAAGAAGTTCTGTTTTAGGATACCAGATGTCCTTCCTTCCTTCCTCCCCTCTCTCCCTCCCTTCCTCCTTCCTTCCCTCCCTTCCTCCCTCTTCTTTCCCTCCCTCCCTCCCTCCCTCCTTCCCTCCCTCCCTCCCTCCCTCCCTCCTTCCTTCCTTCCTTCCTTCCTTCCTTCCTTCCTTCCTTCCTTCCTTCCTTCCTTCCTTCCTTCCTTCCTTCCTTCCTTCTCTTTTCCTCCTCTTTCTCTTTCTCACCCTTCCTCTCTTTCTCTCAATCTGTTTCTCTTTCTCTCTCTCTCTTCCTGGGTTTGATCCCTGGCACCACACATGGTCCCCAAACCCACCAGGAGTGATACCTGAGCACAGAGCCAGGAGTAGTCTCTGAGCTTTGACAGGTGTGACCCAAAACCAAAAGGAATAAAGAAAGAAAGGAAAAAAGAAAGAAGAATGAAAGAGAGAGAAAGAAAGAAAGAAAGAAAGAAAGAAAGAAAGAAAGAAAGAAAGAAAGAAAGAAAGAAAGAAAGAAAGAAAGAAAGAAAGAAAGAAAGAAAGAAAGAAAGAAAGGGAAAGGAAAGAAAAGAAAGACGGGAAGGAGGGAAGGAAGGAAGGAGGGAAGGAAAGAAGGAAGGAAGGAAGGAAGGAAGGAAGGAAGGAAGGAAGGAAGGAAGGAAGGAAGGAAGGAAGGAAGGAAGGAAGGAAAGAAGGAAGGAAGGAAGGAGGGAAGTTCATTTTAGATGCCTGGTTTGATTTGAGTTTTAAATAAATAACAAATAATTTATGTATTTACCATGATATTTTCTTTTGTTTTTAATTTAGGGCTATACCCAACTCTATACTCCTAATGGTACTTGAAGGACTATATGGGATGCTGGGGCTCAAACCCAGGTCAACTGCATGCAAGGCAAAAAACCCTACCTGCTATACTATCTTTCCGGCCCCAATACTATTGTATTTTTATTTGAAAAATCTGTCACAGGGGCTGATAGCATAATACAGCAGATACTACATTTGTCTTGCATGTAGTCAACCCAGGTTCAATCTCTGGCATCCCATATGATTCCCCCAAAACTGCCAAGAGTAATTCCTGAGAGCAGAGACAAGAGTAACCCCTGAGTATCAACAGGAGTGACCCAAAAAATCTATATAAATAAATAAAATGCTAAGGGTTCTGTTAACAAAAAAAAAAAAAAAAGTAAAATCTATCACATTTTCTAGTCAATATTTAAGACATTGAGGGGTTGAAGTGATATTGAAGTGATAGTATAGCGGTAGGGCGTTTGCCTTGCACTCGGCTGACCCGGATTCGATTCCCAGCATCCCATATGATCCCCTGAGCATGGCCAGGAGTAATTCCTGAGTGCAAAGCCGGGAACAACTCTTGTGCATCACCAGGTGTCACACACACACATCACACACATACACACACACAAATTTAAGACATTGAAAGAAAAATGATTGGATCGATAAATGAACTAATAGAGGAAAAACATCAGTACGATAGTAATAAATCACAAGATGTATTAATTATTACCAACACTCACTTGGGCTGGAGTGATAGCACGGTGAGTAGGGCATTTGCCTCACACACGGCTGACATGGGTTCGATTCCTCCGTCCCTCTGGAAGAGCCCGGCAACGTACTGAGTGTATCCCACCTGCACGGCAGAGCCTGGCAAGCTACCCGTGGCGTATTTGATATGTCAAAAACAGTAACAAGTCTCACAATGGAGACATTACTGGTGCCTGCTTGAGCAAATCAATGAACAACGGACGACAGTGCTACCTAACACTTATTTTGTTTGGTTTTGGGACCATACTTAATGGTACTCAGGGAGGCTACTTCAGACTTGATACTTGGGTGACTTCATACTATTGGGAATCAAATCTGTAGTTCCAGCATGCAAAGTATGTGCTGTAGCTCTTTAAACTATCTCTCCAGATCTGATATGTAACACTTTTAAACATGTTTATATTGTTCAATTAAAACATTTCAAACATGGGCTGGAGAGAGAGTACAGTGGATAGGACACTTGCCTTGTACACAGCCAACCTGGGTGAGTGATTCCTGAGTGCAGAGCCAGGAGTCAGCCCTGAACACAGTTGGATGTTCCCTCAAAAAACAAACAAAATATTACTTTGTTTATTTATTTATTTATTTATTTGATTTTGCTTTTGGTTCATGCCTGGCAGTGCTTGGGGATTATATGGTGCCAGGGATGGAACTCTGGTCAGTCATGTGTAAGACAAGCACCCTACCTATTTTATTTATTCATTTATTTTTCTAATTTTGGGGCCACACTGGTGGAGCTCAGGGCTTACTCCTGGCTCTGTGCTCAGGAATCCTGGTGGGCTTGGGTCACCTTATGTGGTGCCAAGAATCAAATCGGGTTGAGTGTATACTAGTCAAATGCACCATTCACTGTGCTATCTTTTTGACCCACAAAATCATAAAGAAAAAACCCAGAAAACTTTCTATGAGGGCCCGTGAGATCTCTTAAAGTGTTTGTTTTGTGTATAGGAGCCCCAAGTTTGATCCTCTCCCATCACATGGTCTTCTGAGCAATTGTCAAGAATGACCCTTGAGCACTGATCCAAGAGTAGCCCCAGCACTGCCCAATGTGATTCAAAAATAAAACAAATTAATAAAGTAAAACAAAACAGTTTTAATGCTGATGAGAACACAGGCATCAAAGCACTTGCCTTGTATATAGTCAAACATAGTTCGATCCCTATCTGGTTCTCTAACTGTTGTTGGATGCAGTTCTGAAGGCCACTGTCAGCCCAACTGGCTGAGAATTACCTAGAGAGACCCCTAGACATCCTGAGCATTGTTTGGGATACATAAATAAATAAATGTTTGTTAATTTCTCCTTTTAAATTTTATTTTTATGAAAATAATACATGTACACACAAAAACTGAAATGTCAAATAGTACCACCATGGCTAAAATGAAAAATAGCAATCCCTATCCCCAATTCAACCCCAGTCTGATTCCTCAGAGATACCCAGTGAAACGACTTTCGCTGTTTCTCCAAGTTTTAACTTTCTTCCCTAAATTTCTAAAGAATGTGCTTCTACTGTATTTTATTGCCTTGTGAATTTTAGACGTGACCATTTCCCTTCCACTTATGGGATATGAGGGTTTCTTTTATTCCTCATCACCTGCATGTCGCTCTCTGTTCCCCAGCTCCCCAACATGGTTAAGTTGTCTTTAACTCAATCAGTAGTTTATATTTACATTATATTGACTATGAAAATTTTCTGGAGTTGCATTTTTCTTTTACAGTTTGTATTGTGACATTGGTTTATTTTTTCAAAGAGGATTTTTAATAAACTTATGAGTAACTCTTACAACCCTCTAGTAGCAGTAGCCACTCGACCTAATTTTCCTCCTAGTAACACCTGCTAGTTAATCCATGTAGGCTGTCTCTGTTCTGAAGTCATTTATTCTCAAGCACAGAGGGGCACTCTTATCCTTGGACCTATTGCCTTACTGTCATCTACAGATAATCTTCTTAAACTCATGTGGGAGGGCCACGTCACTGAATGTGGGGGTTGTGAAAACTTTATCAACAGTAAAAGATTTCTGGTGTGCAATAACCAAGAATTCATTCAAAATCGGTTGTATCATGAATCTAAAGTGTTTCTGGCAGGTCTCACACGTGAAGCATTTCCTTGGAGAAGGGCAGCTGGTAGTGAGGGGGGGAAAACTGTAAGAAGCCCTGCTCTGGAGTCTTCTTTGCCATGGTCCTGCCCATTGCTTCATCTTTCCTGGGCATATGGTGGGCATTCTTGGATGGCTCTTTTCTCTGGTCAAGGAGCTTCCTAAAATATAGGAAACATAGTAGGCAAATTATTTGTGATCTCCAACATATAAAGCTACTTTGTTGGTAATGGTGAGTTTTTGTTTTTATTCTTTGATTGTTGGCAATGCTGTGGATTTCCAAATACTGAGGAAAGAACTTTAACTTGCAGCCTGCAGGAGATGCAGGTGTGGGTGCATCCAGAACCTCCCAGGGCATCACAGTCCTTTTAGTCCCTTCACATGAGCCTTCCGGAGTCTTTTGTGTGTGTGTGTGTAGAGGGGGGAGTGGAATGTGTATGTGGGAGGGGAAGGGCGGTAGGGGGATGGTTGGAGTCACTCCTGATGGTGCTCAGGGCTTACTCCTGGCTCTGTGCTCAGGAATCATCATTCCTGGCAGTGTCTAGGGGACCATGTTCTATGTCAGGGATTGAATTTAGTTGGCCACATTCAACTCCTACCCATTGCATTATTTCTGACCCCATGGTGGGTTTGTTTTGTTTTGTTTCCTTTTGGTCTCATTTGGTTGTGCACAGGATGGATGGAACCTAGGGCCTCACATGTACAAGGCAAGTGCTCTATTGCTAAACACCATCCTTGATGCTAAAACAGCTTTTATTCCTCCATTTCTCTTATAAATTGTTTGAGTCTCAATTCTCAATTTCTTTCTTTCTTTTTTTTTTTTTTTTTGCTTTTTGGGTCACCCCCGGCGATGCTTAGGGGTTACTCCTGGCTTTGCACTCAGGAATTACTCCTGGCGGTGCTCAGGGGACCATATGGGATGCTGGGAATCGAACCCGGGTTCGGCCGCGTGCAAGGCAAACACCCTACCCGCTGTGCTATCGCTCCAGCCCCGAGTCTCAATTTCTAAGCTATAAATAATTCTCATTCAGAATTCATTTTTATTTGTTTATTTTGTTTTGAGTTCCCATTCTGCAGTGCTCAAAAGCTATCCCTGACTCAGTGCTTGGAAATTATTCCTGGCAGTTCTCAGGGCACTGTATGATGCTGGGGATCAAACCCAGGCCTTCTGCATACAAAGCATGTACCTCAGTCTTTTTTGTGTTGTTTTGTTTTTATGTAACACCCGCTGGTGCTCAGGGCTTTCTGTGTCCAGGGTTCACTCCTAGTGAACTCAGGAGACCATATGGGGTGCCTGGAACCAAACTGGCGTCAGCTGCATGCAAGGCAAATGCCCTGCTCGCTGTACTATTGCCCTGGCCCCTCTGAGCCATCTCCTGGATCCTTCATTCATAAATCCTGTTTTTTTTTCCCCTTTTGGGTCACACCTGGCGATGCACAGGGGTTACTCCTGGCTCTGCACTCAGGAATCACCCCTTGCGGTGCTCAGGGAACCATATTGGGTGCTGAGAATCGAAACCGGGTTGGCCACGTGCAAGGCAAACACCCTACCCACTGTGCTATTGCTCCAGCTTCTGTGTTTTTTTTTTTTAGACTGATTTTTTTTTAATCATCATGAGATACAGTTATAGACTTACAAACTTTCATGCTAACATTTCAGTCATGCAATAATCAAGCTCCCATCCCTCCACCAGTGCCCATTCTCCCCCTTCCCACCCCCTGCCACTGTGGCAGGCACTTTCCTTCTTACTCTCTCTCTCCTTTTAGGTGTTATGGTTTGCAATACAGGTACTAAGAGGCCATCCTCTTTGGTCCATAGTCTACTTTCAGCACACATCTCCCATCCCGAGGAATCCCTCCAACCATCACTTACTTAGTGGTCCTTTCTCTATCCCAGCTACCTTTCCCCTCAGTATGTGAGGCCGGCTTCCAAGACATGGTGCGATCCTCCTGGCCCTTATCTCTACTGTCCTTAGGTGTTAGTCTCCTATTATGTTACTTTATATTCCACAAATGAGTGCAGTCATTCCATGTCTGTTCCTCTGTGACAAATTTCACTTAACATGATACTCTCCATGTCCACTCACTTCTATAGCAATCCCACTTTTGTCCATTGGTTTAGTTGGTTCTGAGGCCACACCTGATTGCTCCCAGGACTTCTCCTGGCTCTGCTAAGGGATCACTCCTGATGGTGCTCATGGTACCATATGCAGTATCTTTACAGGCTCCTAAATGGGTTTGCTTATGTGTAGAGTACTTAGGAATATAAATTTTATTTTATTTGCCTGGAGATTTTATAGCATTTGAGGAGCTCCACACCAGTGCTGAGGGGCAAATGGGATGTGTATGGGGGTCCTTGGAGGGGTGTCAGTTCAGTCAGTATGTGGCCCTGCAGTGTTTAGGCCCAAATATGCAGTACTGCTTGGCATGAAAATGTTGGAGACCACCAGAACCACACCTAGCTATGCAGAGGGGACCATCCAGTGCTGAGGATCAAATTCAGGGCTTCCCTCTAAGCCACCTCCTGGCCCTCATTGCATTTAAAAAGTTTTATTCTCACTGAACTTAAGTATCTTGCCCCCCTTCTCTCCCCACTATCTCCAGCACACCCTTCTCTCTTGGCTAAGCTTCTCTCCTGGGAATCTTGGCTACCTAGGAAAATTTAGAAATGTGGCACATTAATTATTGGCTGGTCAAAATGCTTGGATGGAGCTTAGGGTATTCTACTTTCCAGTGGGGTAGACCTGTATGCCTTTGGTGGTAGGGGCTGGGGGGAGGTTGGCCTTCTCCTTCCCGAGAACGCTCTGTAGGTATCAAGCCCTCAGCCTCACCCACGCTGCCCTTTGACTCACTGTTCCTTCCTCCACTTCCCACCTTCTGAGAGTGTGCTGGCATTCTCTTTTGCTGCTATCTCCTCTCCACTTCCTCTCATGGGCCTTGTGGATTTGTGATTCTTGTAACTCCATTATAGTTTTTTTTAAGTAGGGTTTTGGGAGGAAGCAGATGGAGATTTATAAGAAGCTCTTGTGCTACATGTAAGCAGTTCCTTAGGGTCAGCTTTCACTGGAGTACTTCAGGGGAACAATTTCCAGGTCCCATTCTGGAATCACTCCTACTATCAGTCAACACAGCCATTTTTCATTTTATTTGGGGGTGGGTGTTTCTTTACAGGACATGGAGCAAAGTCCAAGCACACACATTGTTTAATCTTATTGTAAAAACACTCTTGACCTTTTGAATAAGATCCAAATGTGTTTCTCTGCTTTTGTCAATGAACGGGGAAAAGGGGGGTACGGAAAAGAACGAGTGGATTTTGAAGTATGGTCACGGCCCTGGCCCCGGCCCCGGCCCCAGCACTTACCAGAACTGCTCTGTCTTCTGAGCTTGAATAAAAGCAAGGAGAACGCCGAAATATCATCTCCTTTGAATTAATCATGAGCCCCACCTCTGCTGCTATCCTGTGTTTACACATTACTGCCATTGTGCTGTATCTGCTGGCGGATCTCCTTTCATCTGCAGGCCACACAAAACCCTCTTCATTTAAAGCTGCACACATGGCTCTTGAATTAAGAGGGGCATTTGAGCAATAACTCCTCATTCCTCTTACTGAAGGACTCCTAGGCTTAGGGAGGAATCCCCGTGTTCTAGTGTTCCAATGCTTCAGTGTTCCAGAGCCCAGCTGACATCTAGAGCCCTGGCCAGCTCAGAGCAGAGCCAGGAGGCTGTGGCAGGGAAAGGCTGCTCTGTGGGCTGGGCCAGGGGCTAACAGGGGAGAGAGTGGATGGGGCTGGGAAGGACCTTGAATGCAACGCCAAGGATCCCAGGCCTGCAAGGAGTGGGGAGTCACCTGAAGAGCAAGAGAGTGACTTTAGACACTTAAGCTATAACTGTGGGCAGAAGGGTTGAGAGCAAGGAGCAGCCTGTGTCTTGATGGTCAGTCAGACAAATAGGTTCTTAGCTTTAATTGCATAGATCATTTAGAAATCCAGACCCTCACCTCTACCCTGTACGATTTTGGTCCACATGGTCTGGGAAGAGCCCAAGAATCAAGTCCCCACTGCATTCCCCTGGTTCACACTGTGATGGAAGGTGCTCTTGAAGAGCCAATAAAGAACACTGGCAAAAGGAGAGAGAGAGAGAGTAAGAAGGAAATTGTCTGCCATAGAGGCAGAGGGTGGGGTCGGGTGGGAGTGACTGGAGGGATACTGGGAACATTGGTGGTGGAAATTGCGCACTGGTGGAGCGATGGGTGTTCGATCATTGTATGACTGAACTCAATCATGAAAGCTTTTTTTTTTTTTCTTTTTGATTCACACCTGGCAATGCACAGGGTTACTCCTGGCTCTGCACTCAAGAATCACCCCTGGCAGTGCTCAGGGGACCATATGGGATGCTGGGATTTGAACCTGGGTTGGCCGCATGCAAGGCAAACTCCCTACCCGCTGTGCTATCGCTCCAGCCCCAATCATGAAAGCTTTGTAACTGTATCTTATGGTGATTCAATAAGATAAATTAATAAATTTTAAAATAAAGGGCATCAGACTGGAGGCTGGAGCTGTGACTTGGGGAGACAGACTGAGGCCTGCCTGTGGTAGGAGTGTTGCGTGCAGGGCTCCCACCTGACCCCGACTGTTTCAGAGACTGAGGGGAGGGAGTCATAAAGAAGACTGAGAGTTGTGTCTGAAGAGCCTAATGGAGGCTAGTGACCTCCATGCAAAAGAATAAATTTGGGAGGCAACGGTGACGGGGACATTCCAAAGGTACCTGGAACTTGGAGGATGATGAGTCGGTGACTATCTGGCTTCTACTTAGTGCGGGGGTTTGTGGAGGTGGGGAAAATGATTCCAGGTTAGATCCTGAGTTGCACACATATGTACACACATGCACTGGAGCCTGTGGACGCACACACAGTGTCTTCTGTAGGAGACAGAATGAGTGGTGTCTCCTCAGTATGTGTGAGTGGGATCCACAGCCTCCTCACCTCCGGAAAGACAATGATGCCAGCAGTTAACTCAGTATGGATATTGCAATGACTTGATGAGATGCTGCCTGCAAAGGCTGGGCATGGAGCCTGGCACGCAGGGAGCACTCTGTAAGTGGTAGCTATGAGTAATACTCAAAAAATGCCAGCTCCTTCTAAAGCTAGAGAGCCATAAAGTATTCCATTCAGTGTATCTCCCTCCTGTAGCCAGAGAGCCATAAAGTATTTCATTCAGGGTCAGGAAACAAATCCGACAGGAAGACAGGAAACCTTTCATTTGTTGCTACCCATCTCTGGTGGTTTTCTGGGGGGTGTGTTTGGTAAGTCCTTTGCCTTTCATTTCTAGGACTCCTGGAGAAATGACAGTCCCTAGCTGCTGTGTTTAATTGGAGAGGCACTCAGAGACCCGAGATGACAATTATGACGCCTTAAATGTCGAGCTCTTCAAAATTCTGCTGTTGCCCTTGCTGTCACCCTGAACAGCTCTGGGAACCCAAATTCTGCAGTGCCCCAGAGCATGCCCTGGGTGTCTCAGTCGGGCCTCACCTGGGAAATCTGAGGCACAGTGACGCACAGGCAGCAGGAAGACGCACACTAAACCGAGGAGCCTGTGATGAGCTCAGAAGAGGTGAGTTGATCTGCTATTTATAGCCTCACTAAGAGGCTCTGGCCGCCAGCTCCATGTGAGGCTGGGTGGAAATGATGCCTTCGCAGAGCTGAAAGCACAAAATGAAATTGGTGATTCATGGGCAGCAGCCACTTGCAATCCGAACACTGCTGCCCAGCCCCACTGGCCTTTCAGACTCCCATTTGGGAAATGTGTTGAACCGAGTTGCTAGCCTGCTGCCTCCTCATCTGCATGCATTTGCATTGAAATGGGAACAGAACAGGCAGGTCCTCTTCCAACAAGGGGCTTGAGCTGGAGTGTCAAGCCCCCTGGAGAACCTCAGTCACCTCTCCAAAAGTGGCAGCCTGAACCAGGACAGAGGTGCACGAGGCAAACCCAGGGATCCAGGGGCCACCTTTAGATGCTGCCTGGACCTCCTGAGGTCAGACATAAAGGCTTGTTCCTGCCCCTGCCCACTGTTTGCATGAGCAGTACTGGCCATGGAGTGGCTTCCCGATGACATGTATTCTGCTAAACATGCGAAAAGGTACAATGAAGAAAATCTCACGACTCCCCCTGAACCCACACACACAATTCTATAACACAGCACCTGCACCTAAAATAGCTGTTGTTTATTTTCCTGGCTAACATCTTGGCTTCCAGACTCCTTTAGAGGCTCCAAAACAACTCACCCCATGTGAGGAATGTGTTGGGGCGGAGGGTTGGGGTGTGGGGAGGGCAATGGGCTCTTCATTTCCTGCTAGCAAGGCTGGAATGAAAGTGCAGAAGTGTGGGCTGGAGAGATAGTACAGCAGATAGGGCACTTTCCTGCATGTGGCTGACCCAGGTTCAATCCCTGTCATCTCATATGGTTCCCAAGCACCTCCAGAAGTGATTCCTGAGTGCAGAGCCAGAAGTAACCTCTGAGTGTGGCACAAAAACAAACAAGCAAACAAATAAGTGCAAAAGTGGAATCTTGGAATCATGAGCATAAATCAATGGAACTCCACAGCCAGACTGACTGACCTCAAGTGCCAGCTGCACACTTGCCAGCTCATGGCCTCCATCAAATTTCTCATGGGAAAAATGAAGAAACAAGCAGAAGAGACTCACAGGGCTGTGAGGGAGATGAAAAGGTGGCTTGTCTGCTGTGACATCAGCCCTTCCCCACAGCCTGGAGGTGTGCAGGGGTGCCTCATGGAGGCATTGCTCTTGTTCCCCCTTGGAGACACTCTGTCCATCATCACGAACACATCCTGTCTGACCTCCCAGCAGATTTGAACTCCCCTCCTCTTGCAGGTTAGCCTGTGACCTAGGAATCTAGGACCTATCCCTTGAGTTGGGTTTTGCCTGATCTTGACTATCTATCTACTCTGGGTCCTGAGGTGTCCCCTTTGGGGCATTAACTGTCACTGTCCACTGGAACACTTTGTCTAAGGTTCCCAGATGCCTGCTTAAGGCCTGTAGCCCTCTGGCTGCCCACCAAAATGGGGTGGGGGGAGGTGAGGGTAGGAATGTGAGGGGTGTGGTGGTGGTGGGGGCCACAGAAGGATGGGCCCGCTTCACCACAGCTAGACACAGCGCAACTTGCTGACTCATGGAGACTTGTGAGGCCTTGGCTATTTGTACATTCTCTCATCTCCAGCTGTCGGCCAAAACATAATTGTGGCTGTCACTTTGGCAGAGAGATACTGTGATGTGTCCTAACGCAACTGCCGCTGCTGCACAGCCCTGAGCTCTGGGAAAGTGGGAGGAATCTGCAGCTGTTCCCGGGGAGAGTGCCGTTCTGGAAAGCCGCCTGTGTGAGGTTCACCCAGGTGCAGCCGGGGTGGTGAGAGCACCAGAGGGAGGCCCTGCCTGCGAACAGGCGCCGACTCGCCTGTGCCTGCCGCTATAGTAAGGCAGTTCTGATGACGTCAGCTAGTCAGAGAGAGGCTGCCATTGAAACGAGGCACTTGGGGGCAGCTCTCAGGGCTGGGAAAACAGCCTTCAGACTTCTGCTCAGGTCAGACTCATGCCTATGTGGAGGGAGGGAGTGGTTTGACAGTGGGGGCCACGGGGGAGGGAGATGGCATGAGAGAAATAGCAGTAATCACACTGGGAAATAAGGGACTTGATGGCAAGCCTTGGAACTTGGACTTCATCCCAGAGTCAATGGGGAGTCACCTAAGGAATTAAGGGAGGAAAAACGATGCTCTCACCTGACATTTGGAGTCTGGGCTCAAACGTCCCCAAGGAGGGGCACTAGAAGGAGGCCCTCCTCCCTCTGCTGTCAGAGGAGAGTGGGATGCTGCTTAGGAAGGCGTTCTGGAGCTCTTGGAACCCGTGTCATCTAGCCCCAGATTGCAGACTCTGTGCCTGGAGGGGAGTAAGTATGAAGGGCCAGTGCTGTTCAGACCAGCTGCACACGCTCTGCAGGTGAGAGGAGACAGGCTCCTCCTTACCTCGGCCTCAGTCCTCCCAGGCCAGGAGATCCCTTATAAGGTACCCATGTGCCACCAGCAGGATAGTGCACACATTCGGACCAGGCTCTAGGGCAGGCTGCATGCCCGAGAGATGCTCCCTCCATGTGTGGTTATTGCCTCCCTCACCTGCACATCCCCCAAACCATCCGCCCCCTCTACTGTCACTGTCACTGTCATCCCGTTGCTCATTGATTTGTTCGAGCGGGCACCAGTAACGTCTCTCATTGTGAGACTTATTGTTACTGTTTTTCGCATATCCTATATGCCACGGGTAGCTAGCCAGGCTCTGCCATGCAGGCGCGATACTCTCAGTAGCTTGCCGGGCTCTCCGAGAGGGGCAGAGGAATTGAACATGGGTTGGCTGCGTGAAAGGTGAACGCCCTACTGCTGCGCTATCGCTCCAGCCCACCCCCTGTCTAAATGCAAACTAAAACACCAGAGACAAACACCGAAGTCTGGCCGGTGGAGCAGTTCCCGGAAGGAAGGTTCTATCCTCATACACTAATACTGTTTTACAGATTGGCGCATGAAGACAAAAGAATCTGCTCTGTTGGGAACCACTCCCCATGGAGAAGCCACCTGTGACGTGGAACCCAGAGCATGTCTGCAGCAATGGCTGAGTGGGAAGGGAGGCAGGACTCGGTGGGCAAACACTGTGCAAACAGTGACAGGCAAGGTCTCTCCCTCTCAGCTACAAGCCGCCAGAGAGGATCACTCAGGTTGTCAGAGGAGAAGCAGAAGGAGGTTCCCATTGAATATTTCTTCCATCAGAATTCCCACAGTTGGGTTGTCAGGGCACCAAGAAGGTGGAGAGGTTGTGGAAGGGGAAAAAAAAAGAAAGAAAGTGCAAAAGTGGAATCATGAGCAGGAAACAGGAAGGTCTCTCACATGGGCAATCACCCAAGGGCACTGTAGCCCTTGAGCACTGCTGGTGTGGTCCAACACCCCCACCCCCGGTATCTATAGCTATATATTATATATGTATAGATACTTAAATGGTTTTAATTTAATAATGTGTTAGATTTAAAACAATGTTTATTGGGGGAAGAGAAATAGTACAGTGGATAAGTTGCTTGCCTTGCATGCAACTGCAGCTGAACAAAATTTGATCCCCGGCACCTTGTATAAAGGCCTGAGCATAAGATTCAAAGTAAGCACCGAATACAGCTGGATATGGCCCCAAACCACCCTTAAAATTGTTTATTATAGTATATATTCAGAAAAGTCTAATTAAGGGGCTGGAGCAATAGCACAGCGGGTAGGGCATTTGCCTTGCATGTGGCCGACCCGGGTTTGATTCCCAGCATCCCATATGGTCCCCCGACACTGCCAGGAGTAATTCCTGAGTGCAAAGTCAGGACTAACCACTGTGCATCATCGGGAGTGACCCCCCCCAAAAAAAAAACAGAAAAGTCTAAATAAACATATATATAGTGGAAAAGTTGATCCCATAATTTAACAAAACTTCTTTGATTTTTTTTTTAAATCAGGGGATCATATGGGGTACTAGGGGTTGAACATGGGTCAGCCATGTGTAAGGCAAGTGCCCCACCCATTGTACTATTGTTTTGGTCCCTGGCCAAATATTTCTTGAATCTGCTCCCTCTGCTCCTTCCTCAGTTCAGGCCATCATTACTCGCTTAGCCTCCTGTTGGGTCTTTATGTCTCTGGTCTTTTTCCTTGCAATATGTTCCAAACAAGAGCCAGATATTCTTGTCAAAGCACTCCTGTTCATACATGAAATGTGGATTTCCCTCTGAGGTGTCCAAGTCCCCTTGTGACTGGCCCCACTGTCCCCTTCAGCTCTTCAGCCAGATCCTTACCTCCCCCGACACACTCTCTACACATGCCTAGCGCATACATCTTGGTACTGCTGCTAAGATACCCTTTGTTTTCTTCTGGTTTGTAGATATCTTTTGCAATAGATCTTTTGCTTATCCTACTCTTTGCTTGACTCAGTGGTTCAGTGCCCCAGTACTTGTCATTCAGCAAATAAATGAATGAAGATGACCAGAGGGTGCTTGTTCAAGGTACAAAAAACCCTCAATTTAAATAAACTTGCCGGACTCTGAATGGGCATATCCTTCTTGGGAGAGGCAAGGTATGTATATATTTATCTATGAAATCTGATACCTTGCATCATCAATTAATCATGACTGGCCATTTGCACAAACCCTTTTCTCCCTGAGCACTTTGCATAACGGGGCTCTGCTCTGCTGTCCCATGAGGACTGTGGGCTCAGTTCCCACCATGTGACTGAATTGGCAGGAGATTTACACCCAGGCCTTCCACTGGACATCCCCGCCCCCAGCAACTCTGGGAGGCAAGCTAGAAAGCAGCATTGGCCCTCCCCTGACTTTTGTTTTTTTAATCTTTCAGGCCACTCATGGCACTAATTGAAGGCTACTCCCTACTCTGTATTCCAGGATCTCTCCCTACAGTACTGGGGATTGAGCCTAGGTCTAAAGCATGCAAAGCTTACACTCAAATATATCTTCTGTGTTATGTCCTCATTTTTAGTTTGTTTTTGGGCTATATCCGGCAGTTCTCAGGGCTTAGCCTTGGCTCTGTGCTCAGGGATCATTTCTGGCGGTGCTTGTGGGACTGTATGTAGTGTCTGGGAACAAACTGGGGTTGGCCACATGCAAGGCAAGCTGTCTCTCTGGTCTTCCACATACAAGGTAAGAAAAACCTGTTTATAGAAGATGGAATGATTGTTTTCTGGTATAAATTATTTCCCACCATATCACTGACCATTGTTCCTCCTGCCTTCTGAGGTTGGCATAATGCTCCAGGGCACTCACAAGGCTCAGATTTGAAGGATATGACTGAGGTCCCTGGTTCAAAATACATCTGGTGGGTCTGGAGCGATAGCACAGCGGGGAGGGCGTTTGCCTTGCATACGGCTGACCTGGGTTCGATCCCAGCATCCCATATGGTCCCCTGAGCACCGCCAGGAGTAATTCCTGAGTGCATGAGCCAGGAGTAACCCCTGTGCATCACTGGGTGTGACCCAAAAATCGAAAAAAAAATACATCTGGTATGTATTCTTTAAGGGAGTGATTGGAACAAGCCCCTCCCAAACTGACTACAACATAAAGGAGATAGTCACAGAATCTAAATGCAAAAAGTCCTCCCAGGGACCAGGAGCTGTTTGAACAAGTATTTTATCTTTCATGCTGGACTGCAGGTCATTCCTCTATGTGTTTCGGATCTGTTGTCTTTTGTGCAGAGCCTTGGGCCATCTTCTATAAGGGCCTGACATGACCACTTGCCCTGAGCTGGTGTGAGTCACAACTCCAAGGACCCCCACCCCAGAAGCAGTGTCACACATGCTTGGGTGCCCCAGCCTAGGTGATAGCTAGTTCTCCTACATAGACTGTCCTGTCACCTGGAATCCGTATAAATAGGGCTGCAGGACTTGTGGGCCAGGGAAATCCTAGGAGGGATGTGCTAAGGAGTGAAAAACAAGAGTATGAAAAAACTGTGAAAGATGTTGAAATTTAATGGCATCCTAAATAACTCATCTATAATTTACCCATATAAGTTATCTGTGTTTTTTACTATATTTGACTCGATACTCTCAGTTCTAAAGATGGAGATTAAGTTGGAAAACCTTGATAACAATGCAAATATTTCCTGTCAAGAGAAATGCAGATCGTCTGATAGAATACAGCTGACTATTGTGACAAGGCTATTGACCAGATTGCAACCTTTTCCGAAATCATCCCAGAATTCCTTATCATGTGTGATACTTTGAGTTCTCCTTTGAGCTAGTTGTAATTTTTTTGCAGCTCCTTCATTACTTAATGAGCTAAATTAAATCCTTGACACATATAATTTTATGTCATGGGAGAGACATGACTATACCCTCTTTAGTTATTTATTATTAAATACAGGCAAAACTATATTATCACATGCTCATTTTGGAAATATTAAGAAAAAAATTAAGGGGCCAGAAAGATAGCTCAAAAGGCTAGATCGCACACTTTGTATGGGGGAGGGCCAGGTGAGTTCCCTGGCACCAAATGGTTTGCTGAGCAATGAGCTTGAAGTACGCTCTGAGCAACACAGGCTATATCCCAAACATACAAGAAAACAAGAAAAAAATATGTAGAAGGACACACAAACTATTACTCTTTAAAAAAAGTTGGGAGGGGGCAGGGAGAGAAGGAGGCACTTTTATGGCTAATCTTTTAAAACAATGTTTAAAGTAATTTCAGGGAAGTAATCCAGGCAAAGATTTAAGAGCCATTTGCTTTCTTTTATTTGCACGTGTCTGTTTAAAAAAAAAAAGGGAGGGGGCACTTAGGGGACCAGAGATAACTCTGTGGGAGGACCTGGCTTGTATGCCTAACACCACAACAAATTAATTTTAAAACTATGGTTGGGCCAGAGAGACAGTACAGTAGATAGGGAGGTAGGGTGTTTTCCTTGCATGCAGTCAACCCAGTTTGATCTCAAGGGGCCACACATGGTCCCTTGAGCCCCACCAGGAGTAATCCCTGAGCATAGAGCCAGAAGTAAGCCCTGAGCACTGCCAGGTGTGACCTAAAAACCAGAAGAAGAAAAAAAAAATGCTGGGCCAGAATCAAATATGAGAAATGAGACAATGACAACCCTGATATTTCCACTCAGGGTGACAGTGTAGGTGGGAGCCCTTGTCCCAGGAGAACGTAAGACAGGTGGGAGTAAAAGCACAGTGGGGAGAGGGCTGAGTGAGAAGAGTATAATATATTGAACACTTATTTTGTACAAAATACCTGGAGGCATCCAGGTGGATGCTACTAGGGGTCAGGGGGCTCCACAGAGGTGGGGATCCTGGGGAGTGTTTTGTGCTTTGAAGCTGGGGAGAGGAAAGTGGAGTGATTGTGGACAGAGATAAAAGTGTCTGGGTGTGGTGGGGGAGGAGGCAGTGGGGGCAGCAGCAGAGGAGAAAGGTTGTACTCTTGTGCCCTCAAATTTTCTCTTTCTGAGAGAGGGTGGGGGGGGAGGGGCTAGGGGCAAGGGGGGATGTTTAGAACACTTACTTCAAAATTGTTTTAAGGGGCTGAAGGGTAGTACAGTGGGTAGGACACTTTCCTTGCATGTGGCAGACCCAGGTTTGATCCCCAGCAATTCCATATAGTCCCCTGTGCACCTCCAGGCATAATTCTTGAGTGCAGAGCCAGGAGTAACCCCTGAGCATCAACAGATGTAGCCCAAAAGAAAAAAAAGTTGTTTCAAATCATGATCATGATCACGAAATCCCGTTAATCATTGATTTCTTGAGCGGGCTCAGTAACCTCTCCATTCATCCTTTCCCTGAGATCTTAGAAGTCTCTCTCGACTGGGCTCTCCCAATGTCACACTGGAGGCTCTTTCAGGGTTAGGGGAATGGGATCCAGCTTGTTACTGGATTTAGCATATGAATACACCATGGGAAGCTTGCAAGGCTGTCCCATGTGGGCAGGAAACTCAGAAGCTTGCCAGTTTCTCCCAGAGGGAGAAGTAGGCTACAAGATATCGCGCAGACACTTTCTGGGAGCTTGCTTTTAAGTCTCTGGATGTTGGCCGTTGATGGGATTACACACACCTGGGTTCCTCTGCCAGTACCTTCATGCGTGAGGCCAGTTCGAACATGTGGAGAGGGGCCTTGAGCATGGCTGTAGCTAGGTTCCAGTGGAGACTCTAACCCAGGTTTTACAATACATGGGCCCTTCTGACTTTGGAGGTCATATAGAGTCCTAACTCTATAACTCTGCATTGATACTGATCTCTACATGTTGGCATTTTCTCCAGGTTGTAGAAGACTGGAGGGCAAGTTGGTCTTTAGTGCTTGGTCTATAGTCTTGCTAGGAGAGAGAGGCAGAAATAGAGAAATAGTATGGGGTATAGCAGAGAGAGCTAACTGGTCACCAAAAAATATTGTCATCCCTGTCCATCCATAGAATAAAGTTGAGCCTAAAAGGGGCTTCTTGGCAAAGAGCACATTTCCCAGCACACACCCCTCCCCTCATATCTACCACGTCTGAGAGGGACTAAGTGACTCATTCCTGCTGGTGGAATGTTGTTCAGGGACGATGTGTGCCATTTCCAGCCCTAGTTAGTTTAGAAGCAGATGGTGGGGGGCGTTGGGGAGATAGTTCAAGTGGTATGGCACATTTTCAGCATGTGTGAGACTGTGAGTTCAACCTATGCCCCCCCTCGACCCCTATCCTCCAAGCAATACAATGTATAATCCTTGTGGTCCCTGAGCACTGCCAGGAATGACCCCCAGAAAGAAAAGAAGCAGGAAGCTGGAGCAATAATACAATGGATAGGACATTTGTCTTGCACGTGGTCAATCCAGGCTCAATCCCCGGTATCTCCTATGGTCCCCTGAGCACTGTCAGGAGTAATTGCTAAGTGCAGAGCCTGGAGTAATCCCTGAGCACTGACAGGAATGACCCAAAAGTCAAAAAAAAGAAAGGAAAAGAAGCAGATGTGTTTTCCACCCTTCCTTTCTCCTGGTCTCACTTGGAAGGCTGGAGCGATAGGACAGTGGGGAGGGCATTTGCCTTGCATGTGGACAACCCGGGTTCGATCCCCGGCAGGAGTGATTCCTGAGTGCGTTGCTGAGTGTGACAAGAAAGAAATAAGGAAAGAAAGAAAGAAAGAAAGAAAGAAAGAAAGAAAGAAAGAAAGAAAGAAAGAAAGAAAGAAAGAAAGAAAGAAAGAAAGAAAGAAAGAAAGAAAGAAAGAAAGAAAGAAAGAAAGAAAGAAACAACCCGGGTTCGATCCCCGGAAGGAGTGATTCCTGAGTGCATTGCTGAGTGTGACAAGAAAGAAAGAAGGAAAGAAAGAAAGAAAGAAAGAAAGAAAGAAAGAAAGAAAGAAAGAAAGAAAGAAAGAAAGAAAGAAAGAAAGAAAGAAGGAAGGAAGGAAGGAAGGAAGGAAGGAAGGAAGGAAGGAAGGAAGGAAGGAAGGAAAGAAAGGAGGGAGAGAGGGAAGGAGGGAGGAAGGAACCACATGGAAATAGTTCAGTGATAAGGAAGGAAGGAAGGAAGGAAGGAAGGAAGGAAGGAAGGAAGGAAGGAAGGAAGGAAGGAAGGAAGGAAGGAAGGAAGGAAGGGAGGGAGGGAGGGAGGGAGGGAGGGAGGGAGGGAGGGAGGGAGGGAGGGAGGAACCACGTGGAAATAGTTCAGTGACAGGCAGAAAGATTCTGACCCCTGAATAATCACTTAAAGAAGAGACACCTTGGTCAGAAATGCTCACTTGTTTTCTTGGATGTGTGTGTGTAGAGAGAGAGAAAGAGACAAAGACAGAGCTCTTGAGACACAAACACAGAGACAGACACAGACAAAAACACAGAGACAGAGAGTATGAGCAAGCAAGGGAGCAAGAAATCAACTATGTTGTCTGAGCCAGTACACATTCTGGGATTTGTTTGTTATAGCATCTAGCTTTACCCTAACTAATAAAGGGTTTAAGAAAATTGATGGTTGTTCAGATGATTCAGATGGTTCAGGCTGGGGAAACAATTGAAGCCTCTAGGAACAGAAGATCTTTATTAAAGTCCTAGTGTAGGAGTGGAGAGAGGACTGGAAAAATCTAGAGAGCAGAAGGTCAAGGCCTCTGGTAGAATTTAGGAGGCTAAGATTTTAGAGACACTCTCGCGGCCCAATGGGAAGTGAGGAACATTGAGCAGGCCCAGGAATCGTCATTCTGCAGGTCAGGAAATGTGTTGCCTGGTTGGCCCACTTGGAGGTTGCAGTCTGAGAGAAGCAGGATGTGGGGTGGAGAGGAAGCCTCTGGGGTCTGGCCATTGTCTTGGAACCAGGGCACCAGGAAGGTGCATATTAATACAAAGGATGAACTAGCAGGACTGCCACCACACAGGCTGTGACTGAGTAGATCCATGGCAGGGCATCTGACTCTGAGGACTTGCTTAGTGAGCCACAGACGAGGCACCTAAAGGTCATACCATGGAAGGGACCCCCACAGTCCAGAAGCAGCCGGGTTCTCAGTAGGAGTGCCCTCCGCACTTGGTAGAGCAGCTTGGCACGCTCCAGAGCACTTATTTACAAATCTCTAATGCCACAGCTACCCTGGGAAAGTCACTGTGCCAGGGTCTCACCTGAAGTGCTGGGTGAGATCCCTCAGGGAGCATGGAGCCAGGTGCCTCTGATCTTTGGCCTGTGGCTCTCATTTTAAAATTCCTTTAAAAGGTCAACTCAGAGAAGCGATCACCAACTACATTGTAGTCGAAGGCCATGTGGGGGAAGGGAGTTGCGGGCTGAATGAGGGCTAGAGACTGAGCACAGCGGCCACTCAACACCTTTATTGCAAACCACAACAGCTAATTAGAGAGAGAAAACAGAAGGGAATGCCTTGCCACAGTGGCAGGGTGGGGTGGGGGGGAGATGGGATTGGGGAGGGTGGGAGGGACACTGGGTTTACGGGTGGTGGAGAATGGGCACTGGTGAAGGGATGGGTTCCCAAACTTTGTATGAGGGAAGTATAAGCACAAAAGTGTATAAATCTGTAACTGTACCCTCACGGTGATTCTCTAATTAAAAATAAATAAATTAAAAAAAAAAAAAGTAAAATTCCTTTAAAGCCATTTTTAGAAATTAACTTCCTGTTAGCTTAGGGAGATTCAGTCCCAACATGCCATTGGCAACAAGAATGACTGAGATGGCCTCCACAGGCACTTCCAGCTTGCGAATCTTAGAAGTGTTCCTGAATGATGCCAAAACAAGAATAGCATAGCAGTAGGAGTGTCAGGAGACTCAAGATCATAGCTGCAAAAATAACCTTTATTTGCTTTTAAAATTATTATAATCACTACTATTTTGCAATTCCAGTGATCAAACCCAGGGCATTACAAAACAAAAGCTTTATTAATACCAACTAATTAATATTATTAGTATTAATACTAATACTAAGCCCCAGTTAGCGTCTTCTGAAAAAAAAGTCTGAGAGAGGAGGGCTGGAAAGATAGCTCAATAGGCTGAGTGCATGCTTTGCATGCAGGAGGCCTGAGTTCAGTCCCTGGCACCACATGGTCCCCTGGTCAGTGACAGCAGTAACTCCCAAACACTGAGCCAAGGAGTAATAGTCCTTGAGTATCTCCAGGTATGACTCAAAGACCAATCCACAGTTCCAGAGGGCCAAGATTTCTTCTCTTTTGTGGCTAGTGGGAAGCTCTCCTGGTAAAGCTTGAGTGTCCACATTTTTCATGAGCCCTCCTCACACAAAGCGTGTGCTCCAGCACGTTGAGCTGTCACCTCAGTCCAGCTCAGTGGTTTTAAACAGCAATAAACAATTAGACAACAACAACAAATATCACATTCTGTATATTTGGAGTTAGGGAGCAACTGAGAAGGGTGAGGTTTGATTCAGGTTCTCTCATGAGATTTCAGTCAGGATATCAGAAGAATCCTTGGTCACCTGAAGCCTTGATTAAGACGCTCACATTGCTGGCAAGTCATTTCTGGCTTTGGAAAGGCCCAGTTTCCCAGCATCTACAATCCTCCATAGAGTTGCTTGATTGTGCATATAACTTGGCCCTTGGCTTCTGCACTAAAAGGAAGATCCGGTCCTAAAAATCCTGTAGCTTCTATAGCAAATGATCCGAGAGAGTAAAACAGAAGCTTCAGTAGCTTCTAATGATGTCATCTCAGAAGCCACATTGTGCCAGTTCTATAATCTGCAGTACCAGGGATCAAACTTGGGAACCTCATGCAATGCAAGCACTCAAGCACTTTGAGTTATTACCCTAGACCCAGGTCAGGGTTTTTAGTGTGAAAGAGGACTAATGAAAACTAGACATTGAAAATCACAAAAGAAAATCACTGGAGTCTATCTCAGAGGTTAGACTATCAAAGCTACCTTCCTCAGCCCCTGGCTTCCTCGTGTTCTAACGTCTCTTCTCTCACTTCTGCTATCACATCACAGAAGTGCTTTCTAGTTAGCATGAGGAAGGAGAAAAGGAAGAATGGCATGCATTTTCCCTTTAAGGACACTCTCCAGAAATTGGAGACACCATCCTATTTCTATCTCATAGGTTGAAACTTAGTCACATAACTGGGAAATTTAGTACAGCAGTCCTTGAATAACATCATTTCATTCAACATTTTGTTATAATGTTCGATGAGAAAAAGAAAATTGATTTCTAGCCAGGACCACTGTCTGTGTTGAGTTTGCACGTTCTCCCAATGTCTGTGTTGGTTTTCTCTGGGTACTTAGGTTTCCTCCCACATCCCAAAGATGTGCATATTAGATTCATTGGCATGTCTGAGTTGTCCCAAGCTGAGTGTGTGTGTGTGTGTGTGTGTGTGTGTGTGTGTGTTCATACATGCTCTGTGACAGAAGGGTGTGCTGTTTAGGGTTGGTTGGCAAATATAAATAGATTTGCAGAGCAGTGGTTGGTTCATTACTGGTAGTGCTCAGGGCTACCCTTGGTAGTTGAGGAAGACTTTATGAGGTCCCAAAGATTGAACTGAGTTCAATCACATACATGCAGGGCAAATGCCTTCACTCTCTCTGGTCTCTGGTTCTTTCTTTCTTTCTTTTTTTTGGGGGGGGGCTTTTTTTGGGCGATGCACAGGGGTTACTCCTGGCTCTGCGCTCAGGAATTACCTGGCCGTGCTCAGGGGACCATATGGGATGCTGGGATTTGAACCCGGGTCGGCCGCGTGCAAGGCAAATGCCCTACCCGCTGTGCTATCTCTCCAGCCCCTCTCTGGTTCTTTCTGAATTACTAGGACCAACAACAACCATACACTGGAAAAGATGGTTGAAAAATGAATGGATGGATGAATATAGTTGAATATTAGACATGTTTTGGTCCTTATCTAGAAAACTTTTGATGTTTTTGTGACCAGAAATATGCTACTGGAACTTAACTCCTGTCAGTTAGTCTATGGTTAAATTGTTTTTGTATCATGTCCTTTTCACTTAAAGTTGCAATTTCCAAGAACCTATCAACAACCTTTATTTGTTCTGGATGGCCATGCACTCAGTTATATTGAGAGATAATATAATTGCCACAGCAGCATCAATGTATCTGAGTATATTTCATAGAATGGAAGTGGGAAGGGGACGAGTAATATCACTACCTTGGGTTACTGACCTGGCAAGGACTTATGACCCATCTTGTCTGAGAAATAATTGCATGTGTGGGGGCAGGAGTGCAGGGGCTTGGAGGAGTGTAGATTAGTGCTTTACCCTGTAATTAGTGAATCTCAGTGTAAAGAGAAAATAATCCTTAAAAGCTCAGAAGACAAATGAGCATAAGCGAGACCCAGTCCCAGGAACCCAGCCAAGTGTGGTCCCAAGAATCAAGATGATGGGCAAATGAGAAGATCATCACAGGAAGCATCATGAGGGCAGCCACCTTCTGCATCCAGACCTGCAGGTTTAAACAAATCCCAGAGAGCCCAATTTACTAATCCAAATGTAGAAGCAAGCACAGATGGGTAACTCTACCAGCTGTGTTTTGAAAGGATCATCCGATTCCTGATCAATGAACTGAAGAGACCAAATGCAGAAATGTGTAGAGTGGAGCTGCAGATCTTCCTGAAGACCACATCCAGGTCTTAGAGACCAGAGCCAGGGTGTGAGCAGTCAGCTGGATGCTGACTCAAGCTGGGGTGGAGTGCGGGGCGGGGGGGGGGGGGGGGGGGGAGGGGAGCTAGGAGGGTGTGGTCAAGCTTCTTTGAGGCCTGGCTGAGCAAGAGATGAGGCATCTGCCAGCTAGAGAAGGCTAGAGCTGGAGGAGCTCACAGAAAAGCTGTCCTGGCAGAGGCTCTGATTGGGCAAGTGGTGAGTGCTAGGGGCACTGTGCTCCTAGAGGAATGCTGTCTGAGCAAGAAGCCTGGGGCAGGGTGCCAAGGGGTTACAGGTGTTGCCAAGGCTCTTGGAGCAAGGACTGGCTTTCTCCTCTGCTGACAGCCTGCCTGGACAGCAGATCCTTCTTGCAAGGGTGGGCGAAGGACTCAGAGAAACTTGATTCATGGCTGGTGGCTGGGTGTCTCCTACCTGCCTGGCCGATCTCACGCTCCCTGCCCATGGCCCAAGCTGGTTGGTGTCCTAGGCTCTGGCCTGTCACCTGGCCCTCCAGATGGCAATGTCAGGACCCCCTGGGCAGGCAGCATGCTGACTCACTCAGGCCATGACCCAAGCTCTTGACTGCATGCAGCTTGTACATCATTACCACAGGCTGTTGCACAAGGATCAATATTCAGAGCAGGGAGGGGATATTCAAAGCTCCCAGCCTGCCTCCAACTGCCTTGGATTGAGTCCCAAATTCACCAACAAGAGCTAAGGAAACCCCACAAACTCCTAGTTTTGGGAGATGGGGGGCCTGGAGACCATTTCCGATGGTGCTTCAGAGGCTATTTCTGGCTCTGTACTCAGGAATGTCCCTTGATAGTGCTCAGGTAACCGTATGTGATGCTGATTCAACCTGGAGAGGTGGTCTGCAAGGCAAATGCCTTACCCCCACTCTCCTTAACCACCTCTTCAGCTCCCAGACTCTGACTTGGACAGATGGGGAAGTCCTCGGGAGCTCACTCAGGTTGTGTGGGGAGTTAATGGTGAGGAGGGGAAAGTGTCCCAAGGAGCATGGAATTCATTTGGGATTCTGGGACTTGGCTTTAGGGTTCTGTTGCACCAGTGCTTCCAGGGTGTCTGCTCAATGGGGCAGCCACGAGGCTATCCCTGGGGGACACAGAATAGAGGACTCATGACATCACCTCAGACATGAAAATAAAGAAAACAGCAGAGGATGCAGTCTGCTGTGATGGGGTAAGAACAAAGTTCAGAAGAAGAGGGAGTGTACTAGTGAGTGGTAGGAGAAGCTTTGCAGAAGAGGCAATCCCTGCAAGAAAGAATGGGAGTTCTCTGCCAAAAGTGGGAGCCCCAGGGAGGAAGAGCATCCTGGGCAGAGGAAACAGCAGGCCTCAAGCTCTAAGCTATGAGCCAGCAAGGGTAAGGAAAGGGGATTTCCCTGATTTGTGTAACTATTGGGCTCTAAAGTTCCTGGGCCCTTCAGAGTAGAGGGTGGCCTCTGCCACTTTCCCCTGAGCAGTTCTGAGGAAGATGACCTCTCTGCAAGGGGTTTGGTTGGGTTTCATTTCTGTCTGAGTCCTCAGTCCCTGATAATGATTGGAGGTTCAGTTACTAGGAAGGGCAAGAGGCTCTAGTCTTAGAGTAGCTGTGTAAACCCAAGGGGAAGGAAACCTCTTTATAGGATGCCAAGTGACACTGGACAGATCCTAGACCTGACCATCCCCTGCTGCCTCCTGAGGCAGATCTGGAAGGGATAGAGGGAGCACTCTGGCCACCCCTTACTCATGTCAGACCTAGTCCCTTCCCTAGCACTGCTAAGGCATCTCCTTACCTCTTATAGGCAACTTCAGTGTGTAAAGTGTCATGCAGGCACACCCTAGTTCCTGTGGTCTACAAATCTCCTTTTCCACAAGGATCCAGGAAAATATGAAATGCAAATGAATCATCAGGTCACTCCCAAACAAACTCTATGGAGTTTTTCTAGAAAGGTAGGTAGAACCAAAGGACCCAAGAGGCCCGTGGGCATTTTACCTTCCTGAGTCAAGGGGGCCAGGGGGATTGCACCAGAGCTAAATTGTCCCTAGCTCCAGCGCACGGGGAACCTCTGCACGGAGCTGCCAGTGTGCAGTGAGACTCTGGCACAGAGTGACAGAGGACCTTGATCTTGGATTTGAGATCATGGCCAGCCCAAGTCACGCATTGAAAAACACCTTCCCCTGGTTGTTCCACACAGCACATGTACACATAATCTCCTGGAGCCCTGACCTTTCTTTCATCCTTACTATCCCTAAGGGTAACTCAGGTTACATCCTTCTAACTCAAACCCCTTAATTACAAGCACCTTGGTCTAGCAATCAAGGCTCTGTTGCAAACTTAAACCTCAATATACTTCCCTATGCCCTCCCCCAAGTCTTTTAGACTATAAATATGAAGCTTCTTTGAGCCCTGGATCTTGCTTTTACTTGGCTCAAACACTCACTCTGCCATTGCTATAGACATTCAGCCCACTGACCAGGCTGGCTGGAGTGTCTTCTTGTCTGCCAGCCCAGGTTCAGAGGGCAGTCACTCTCTGCCCTCTGAACCTTTGGCCTAAGGCATGGAGCTTTTTACTAGATTTGCATCTTTAATTATAGGGATGGTACATGCTTGTAAAAACATTCCCACATAACAGAAGTGTGCTCAGTAAAATGAGTATGTGTCATCCCAACTCCCCTTCCCTAGACTCAACCCAGTTAACAGGAAGGCAGACACAGGAGTACCTATCTTACTCAACAGGCTCAGGGGAGCATGGCCTTGGGGACCCTCCCTAACTGCTTGAAATGATGGTGACATGTGAATGAGCATAGTTGAAAGGTTATAAAGTGGTGACTTGGGCTGGGCTGACTTTGAAAGAAAATCCTGAAAGTCCCCTGGTCCCCTGAGGGCTGCTGGGACTAACCACCAAGAGCAGAGCTGGAAGTAGTCCCCCCTCCCCACCACGAGCAGAACTACCAGGTATGACCCAGAAGCAAAAGCAAAATCCTGAAGGTGAATCTATAGGACCTTTTTATTTCTTTCAAAGAACAGAGGTCCAAGAAACTCTCCTTAGTATGTTAAAAGTTGAGCTATTTTCCCCAGAGCCAGTCACTTGAGTACAAAAAGCAAAGTAGGCCACTGGAGAATCCTTTTGACGGGGTCAGACCACTCATCCCAGGCTGAGCTGAAGAAGTTGAGCTGCTTTAATGATGTGGCCACTCAATCAGAGAAGAAATACAGGAGTCTGGCCTTTCACTCTCCAATTGGAGCCATTGTTTGCCTGTCCCCTGTGGGCCCAGTGTTCTGGCTGACCAACCTGGTCCCCTCTACCTGCATGTACCCTTCTGGCAAAGCAGTGATTCTTCCATCAAGATGGCCAAGATAAGAACCTACCCTAAGAAATGTGGACTCACCCTTCTTGGGATAGGAGGTGGACAAAAACCAGGTCTGAACTGGCATTTTCTTCTCCAGGGTTACTAGCCCATTGCTACTAAATAATCTGAGAATGGAACAAGCTATTTTCCCTCAGTAACCAAAGTGGACACATCCGCCCCCACATTCTAACGTAAATACACATTAAAGTAGGGATAAGGGGTAGGTGCCAAGATGGGAATACCTAGCCCCAATTTAGGGATGTTAAGAATGCTCTAAATTTACACCTGAAAAATAAGCCAGAGGTGGCAGATGAAGGTGAGAACTGTAATCACAGAAGGAACACTATGGGCAAAGGTTGGAAGTTAGAGGGAGGGAGCAGGACTTCAGAGAAATGGAAACTCACTGTGTGAGGGGGAAATGTGGGAACGTGTGTGGAGAGACTGAAGAGCCAGGCCTAGTTCACAAGGCCAGAGGAAATCAAGGAGGAGTTCTTAAAGGAGGCATGACCTTTTACACAGATTGCACTTGTTACCACATTGACATGACTCAGAGGCCACCAGTTCGGAGGAACTGAATGCTGCTGGATGAGCAGTGATGGCTTAGAGGTGGGCAGACGTGGTGGGATATGAAAAGTAAAATTCAACACAGCATACTGAGGAAATCACCTCTGTAATCTCCCAGTGGTTCTGTCCAGCCGTTCTCTCCCTGAGGACCGAGGACTGTCCGTTCTTGTCCCTCCCCAGTCATGAGGAAACATGCTGTTCCTAGATCAGTTCCGAGATTGTTGGCTAGACTGGAGGGATGACCTACCCAGGGATTGAAGTAGAGACCAAGCATCGCCACATCAAAAATAGCATTGCAGTTCCTCCGAGTCAAGACAGAAGTGTCCGGGTCTAACAAGCCCACAGGGGACATGGAAGGACTGAAAAACTTCAATGATAAGCCAGAGAGATAGTACAGGGGTTAAGGCACTTGGCTGACTGGAGTTTGAGCCCTTGTACATATATGGTCCTCCAAGCGATGCCAAGTGATCCCTAAGCATAGAGCCAGGAGTAAGCCCTGAGCATAGCTGGGTGCGGCCCAAAACCAAATGAAGCAAAAAAATAAAAACACAAAGGAGGGAGAAGAGGGAGCCCTGGGAGAAATCTTTCTTTTCAGTGTGTAGGAATGCAATGCCCATTGCATACCTAGGTGGGCAAACTCCTGTCCAGGAGGGCCTGTGATAGAGGCCTAGGAAGAGCCACACTTTCAGTTTCTCAACAAGGGTGGCCAATCGTGTCAGTTCTTTGGTCTACTGAGTTTGTGCCTACCCAACCTCCTTCCGTACTTTTTCTGAGGCCATTTATTCTTATTTGAATTGCTTGTTTCTGGTCACTTGGGACATGATAGCTGGTCCAGACCCTTTTTAAGACTATATGAGGGTGCTGGAGTGATAGCACAGTGGGTAGGGAGTTTGCCTTGCATGCAGCTGACCTGGGTTTGATTCCCAGCATCCCATATGGTCCCCCAAGCACCACCAGGAGTAATTCCTGAGTACATGAGCCAGGGGGAACCCCTATGCATCGCCGGGTGTGACCCAAAAAGCCAAAAAAAAAAAACCATATGGGTCTGGCCAGAAAGACTGCTGAAAGAACTGAGCACACTACATGATCTTCTGGTGATGGGATTGGTCTTGGGTCATTGTATGTCTGAAACTCAGTCATGAATAACTTTGTAAATATGGTGCCTTACATGCGTGGGTGTTCAGTGTGCCTGGTCCCCTCTTAAAAAAATATATATGGTGCCTTAATAAAAAAGAAAAATGAAAGAGAGGAAAGAAAGACAAGAAAGAAAGGAAGACAAGAAAGGAAGACAAGAAAGAAAGAAAGAAAGAAAGAAAGAAAGAAAGAAAGAAAGAAAGAAAGAAAGAAAGAAAGAAAGAAAGAAAGAAAAGGAGGAAAGAAGGGAAAGAGAGAGATACCACTTTTCAACCCTTAAGAAGACTACAAAACAAAACAGAAACTAGCAAGTGTTGGCAAGGATATGGAGAAATTGGAGCTCTTGTTTGTTGCCAGTGAGAATGTAAAATGATTCGGCTGCTATGGAAAATAGTATGCAGTTCCTAAAAAAATAAAATACATACAGAATTACTGTATTATCCGCAATTGCACTATTGGCTATATACTTAAAAGAATTTGAAGTAGGAACTTGAACAGATGTTTGTATACTTATGTTCATAGCAGTGCTACTAACAATAGCCAAGGGTAAAAATAATCAAATGCCCATGGATGAATAAATGGATAAGCAAAATGTGGCATACACATACCTTAGAATATTATTCAGCCTTACTCTGAAAGAACATTCTGATACATACTTAACTAAACATAGATACACAGATAAATCTTTGTTTGTTTGTTTTGGGGCCACACCTGGTAGAGCTTACTCCTGGCTCTGTGCTCAGGGGTCACTCCTGGCAGAGATCAAGGTCCATATGTGAAGTCAGGGATCAAACCCACATGCAAGGCAAGCACCTTCCCTGCTATACTGTCTTTCCAGGCACCCACAGATAAATCTTGAAAGCATTAAGCTGAGTGAAATAAACTAGACGCAAAAGAATATGTACATGTGATTCCAATTACATGAGGTACCTAGATTAGTGGAATTCATTGAAACAGCAAGAGAATGGAGGAAAGGGAGAAACGAGGAGGCTGATTTACTGGGTGCCTACTTTCAGTTGGGGGGGATGATGAAAATTTTGGAGATGAATGGTGGTAATGGTTTTACAACATCATGGATGGACCTAAAGCCATTAAAGTATACTCTGCAAAGTTGCTTAAAGGGTCAATTTTATGCATATTTTACCGCACTAAAAAGAAGGAACAGTTGCATGAAGGTGAGGTGCCCCAATCTCTCAGTGTGCTTCTCAGAACTTTCTCAGAGCTGTAGGAAATAGTAGAACATGGCAGGGGGTGAGGAAGGGGTTTGTCGACTCTTACTCCATCTTCAACTTCCCCTTGTTTCTGCCTCTCTCTGACTCTTGCCCAGTCGCCCAAGCTGTCACTCCCTCCTGTTCCACAGTCCTAGGCTCTTCCCTCAGGGGGAAAAGCCTCTCTAGGCTGCATCAGATTCTGTTCCACAGACACCCCGGACTGAGGACCAGATTAGTGGCCAATGTTCATTTTTGCTCGCAGTATCTGCCTTTTAAGGTTGTGTGGCCATCCGATGTGATCATGATTATTCTGTGTCCCAGTCTCTAATAATTCCCCCCCCAGTCCAATCTACTAGTTGTTTCTCCTCCCTCAAGCCTCAGCTTCACCCTTACCCTCACCACAAAGCCTGCTTGTCCATTTCAAGCACCACTGACCTCCTATGAGACGTCTTGGAATTTAAGAAAAATATGACCTCATTAGGTTGGCATGAGTATTAAATGACTAATCCATGTAAAATGCCTGAAACAGTGCCAGGCACATTCTAAAAACGTTCACACTCAATCAGAGTTAGCAGCATGATGAAGACAATGACTACAGCCTGTGATCATTCCACATGCCTATTCTATGTGTGTTACCTTGGTTGTGCCTACCATTCTTTTTTTTTTTTTCTTTTTCATTGTTGTGGAGCCATATCTGGCAGTGCTGGGAGAGCATGCAGTGCCAGAGATCAAACTCAGGGCCTCACACATGCAAGGCATGTGCTCTATTCTTTGAGTCATATCCCTGGCCCATGACTCACTCTTAAAATGTGCTTTTTTTTTCTTTGGCTTTTTGGGTCACACCCAGCATTGCATAGGGGTTATTCCTGGCTCGTGCACTCAGAAATTACTCCTGGCGGCGCTCGGAGGACCACATGGGATGCTAGGAATCGAACCCAGGTCAGTTGTGTGCAAGACAACCGACACCCTACCTGCTGTGCTATCGCTCCAGCCCCTGAAATGAGTGCATGTAAGAATAGAGGTATATGAGAGTAAGGGGTGACTATATTGGGGGAGTAAATTCAGGTTGAGATTCTCAGAGCCTTGGCAGATGAGAAATGTCTTCAAGTCTTTTGATGTTGGTCTGTTTGTTTGGGGGGCAACACTCAGTGGTGCTTGGGCTTACTCCTGGCTCTGAGCTCAAGGACCACTCCTGGTGGTGCCAGGGATGGAACTGGGGTCAACTGCATGCAACATAGGTGCCTTGCCTGCTGTATTATCTTTCTGGTCCAGAGTCTTCTACTCTTAAAAGACAAGTCAGAGGCAGATAAGATGGTAATCAGAGTGGAGCTGGTGGCACATAGAATGAGTCATGGTGGCTGAGTGCAGTGGTCAACTCACAGTAGGAAATGGGGTTGGAGTCAGAGTGGACGGAACCTTAACCCAAGGGACCTTAACCCAGCAGAACCTTAATCCATTCCCTAGAGGCCGTCCAGCTGGAGAGAGACCCATCTGACTCACATTTGAGCTCACGCTGGCTGTTGGGAGGAGAATGGACAGCAGGGGGCATGGGTAGGAGCCGAGCAGGCTGACCGGGAAGAGAGCTGGGAGCTGGTGATGGCTCAGCCAGGGTGGTGGCAGTGGAGATAGCAGGATCCAGTCAGAGTCCAGAGTTGTCTTGGTGGACGAGATGCCAAGGCTGATAGCTGAGTTGGCCACAGGTGGGTGGATAGGTAATGCCATTTCCTGAGACCTGACTGGTGGGTGACAGTGCCCTAGAAGGGAGTAGGCTGGCACCTAGCTGTGGAGCCTGAGTTGTCTGCTCTCCGCCTCTCCCTCTTGCCGGTTCAGCATCACAGCTGTTGTATTCAGAAAGGTCTTGGCATCTAACTCTGCCCTTCCAGCTGTAGGCCAGGCTCAGGCCATTCCTCTCGGCCCTTGGAGAGCTTCTGAGTGCTGAGAGGCAGTAGCACTGAGGCCCGGGCTGGGGGCCAGGGGCTTGCGGGGCAGGCATGCCTCTTGCACGACTACAATCAAGCAAACCAACATCTGGGGCCCATCAGCCTCAGCCCCAGTGCCAGGTGCCAGGGTGCGTGGGCCGGAGGACCCGGAGCAGCAGCCTTCCGCCTCCAGAGCTTCAGGTCCACACTCGCCCCTCGCTTGCCTCTGGAGCCCTCTCTCAGATCAGAGGAATCCCCCAGGGCCCTGGAGAAGGGCTCTTCTTCATGATCCCTTCAGAGGTAGGAGGGTGAACACAAAACCTCTGATCTTCACGCCAAACACAAACTCTAAGAAATTACCCACCGGAGGGCAGTTTCAGGAAGCCAGGCGAGGGACCCAGCCCCAGGGTCTCATCAGAGTGATGGTCAGCAGTAGGGGGCCGTTAGGGGTGTGGGGCCAGGGCCTCGCCCAGCCCTACAGGGCTCAGGGCCCTGCATCCCATCTTTTCTGGTTAGGAGAGGGGCATTGCAGGGATCAATCCCAGGCCTCAGTACATGAAGAATGCGTGTTCTCCCACCCAGCTATAGTCAAGTTCTCCTCCACATTATCTTACCCCCAAGTCCAGCTAGAAACTGGGGAGATGGGTACTGAGCTCCCTGCAGTCCTGCTCCTCCAGAAGACCAGTGTTGGACCCCTACCAAGACTGATTTGCCATAGAATGGGAACGGGGGGTAGGGGGGAAGAAGGGTCCTTTCTCCTGCCTGAGGTTCATCGTGTCTGTCACAGAGGCCCCATCCAGGAAGCCTGCTCCCTGGACACTCAGGAGTGTGTCCGGTATGGCCTCTCCTGGGCACCTCCTCTGCAGGAGCTGGCATCAGATGACCTATGTGTTCAGGTTTCCTGGCCCCCTCAGTACCCTGGGCCCCAGGCTCACAGCCACATCAGAGGGGAAGGTGGGGTTCGCTGCCTGCAAGACCCCAGAGCCTTAATCCCTGTACTGTCTCTCCTGCACCTTGGCATATTCTCCTTACACCAGCATCTCCCTACTCAGACACTTTTGGAGAGAATAATGAACATCTCTTTTTCTTTCTTTCTTTCTTTCTTTCTTTCTTTCTTTCTTTCTTTCTTTCTTTCTTTCTTTCTTTCTTTCTTTCTTTCTTTCCTTCTTTCTTTCTTTCTTTCTTTCTTTCTTTCTTTCTTTCTTTCTTTCTTTCTTTCTTTCTTTCTTTCTTTCTTTCTTTCTTTCTTTCTTTTTTTCTTTTTGGGTCACACCCAGCAATGCTCAGGGTAACTCCTGGCACTGCACTCAGGATTTACTCCTGCTGGTGCTTGGGGGACCATATGGGATACTCTGACCCTATATAATCAATCTGGCCCCCAGCATCTCTTCATTTGACGGGTTGTATTTTTCTGGTGCCCCTCCAGCTCCTCTCCCCAGACTTGGCCCCTGACCTCCTAAACTGAGACCTTGGCAGCACCCCTGCCTGCTGCCCCTTGTGCTCCATCCAAATGATTCTATTCCTATGGACTGGAGCCTGGGCAAGAGAACAACTCAGCATTCCTCTGGTATTCGGAATGGGAGCTCATGCTGTCATTGGCCCACATGGGACTAACACCAGGCGCTGTCGACAGACACGGCTAAGCCCTTCTGCTGAGCACTGGCACTCTGACGGACTGGGAGGGTCTGCCATGGCCCTGCCCGTATTCATCCCACTGGATAGCAGCATCCTCACGGATGTAGCATTGAGGTTCCCCTCCAGGAAGACCCTCAAGGAAGCAGATGGTCCCTGGGAGTCAGGATGCAGGGAAGAGCCCCTGTTCTCTCCAACGCCTCCCAGCCTGAACGGACTCAGCACAGCTCTCAGATGTCCGCTGTGGCGGCGGGCTGACCAGGGAGCGCAGTCTTCACACATTGCAGGGAAAATAGGATGTTGGGTTTGCTCTCAGGCACAGAAGGAGGGCACTGGTAATAAATCAAGAACTGAAAAGCAATGTCAGTGCTTCAAACTAAATTTCCAAGCCTGAGAAACAATTGCGCATTAAAATCCATTGGAGGGGGAAAAAATCTATTAAAACTTCAGGAGAAATGCTTTGCTATAAATTAGATTTTTCTGCCAACCAGGATAATTCAATAATTTCCCCTTGACATTCTCGAGATTGCTCTTTGGGGGGAATTATGATGCTTTGAAGTTGGGTGCGATTTGTTTCCAAAGAAAGATAGAGTCGGGAGGGAGTGAAGGTGAGCGGGCAAGGAGGGGGCTCCTCCTGCTAAAGGAAAATGAGGGGGTCGTGGGGGGTCGCTCAGTGCCACCAGCAGAGTTTCCCCATGATGCAGGGCAGGACTCTCACAGCGGACAGGCCGGTGAAACCAGGGCTGAGAGGAGAGTGGAGGGAACTTGGAAACAGCGGGCTCCTCCACCTGGTCTCACAGAGCTGCCTCACCCCTGCAGCTTCCCTGAGTAACTCTCTAAAATCTGTCTCATGCCTCCTGGACCCAGGGTTGGGTTCGGAAACAGAGACTTAGCTGTAGCCTCTGAGTCTCCCTGCTTCCCTTGCTGTGCGGGACTCAGCCTCGCCCAGGTCCTCCCCTATAGCCATCTTCTTCCTGTCTCTGGGGCCTTTGATCCATGCCTGTCAACTCCGATGGCTCTACACAAGGCCCGGCGCAGCCATACTATCTCCCGTTGACCAGAACCGCTCAGCTGAAAGAGCAATTGGCAGTCACAAAGGGGGTAGGGGTGTGTGCCAGGCAAGGCCGAGATCTCAGAGGACTGAATGCCGTCAGCCTGTTGGCCTTTGGGGACCAATCTCCAAAGGGCAATGGCCTTCTGTCAGATTGGGACAGCATGAGGCCCCAGGGGCAGCCTGCCCAGCTGTGAATTTTTTGCTCCTCCACTGGCAAGTCATTGAATCTCCCTGAGCCTTAGTTTTACTACCTGTAAAATGGGAATGATAACAGTAACTTCCTTAGAGCTAGAAGCAGAGGGAACTAAATGTGACAATGTGCGTGAAGCACCTAAGACCAGGCCAGGCACAGGGAGGCAGTATTTGGTAAAATCTTTAGGATACAGGTTGTCTAACCCTAGACCACAGTGCCCCTTCCCATCTATAGCAGCCCCACTTAGTCCCCCTTCTCCTTCCTCCCTCTCCCACCCAACCTTTCCTTGGGACTGACTGGCCTCAGGTAGAGCCACGAAGAATACCATCTGCCTATAGAGCAGGGCTGCCTGCCAGGCGCAGGCCCACCATGCCAGCAACAGTGCTCCCAAGAGCTGTTTTAGGAAAGGCTCCCTCATTTTGCTGAAGCCCCTTGGTGAAAGGGCATTGCTCAAGGTCATGTATCGGAGGGAAGAGGCTGGAACTAGAGCTAGGACCCAGGTCAAACCAACACAAGCACAAAAGCCATCTAGAGATTTTCCTTCCCTCCCTTCCTCCTTCCCTCCCTTCCTTCCTTCCTTTCTTGCCATAAATCAGAGCCTCTCAGCGTCCACACAATGGCCAGAGGGATGGAGTGGCAAACTGAGGCAGGGACTTGTGGGCGTGACTTTCTTCCCAGTATTCTCTGAGTCTCCAGGAGCAAGATCAAGGGCCCAGCAGAAAGAGGTCAAAGGGGAAGGAAGTGGGAGAGTCTGGGAAAGTTTCCATTTAAGCAGCTGTCAGAACAGGCCATTCACTTGGACACCGCCTGACTCACAGAAGAGAGGAATTTGGGCTTGAAAGGTCATCTCTTCCCACCCTCTTTTTGAATCATTTCTTCCACAGGTGCTCCTCCGCCCAGATAACACCAGCTCAGAGCGCAGCCCCGGGGGCGGGTGGCTCCCTAGCCCCTTCTGGCTTTCTGTGGCACTGTCGTGGCTCTGACCCACATGGGCAGAGGCCAGCTGGCAGCAGCGAGGGCGGTGGGCCTGCTGCCTTTCACCTGGCAAGGCGCTAGCTCGGGGCGTTCATGGGAGTGAGTGGGGCTTTCTAGGGCCGCATCTCTCCCCGGGATCAGTGTCCCCTGGGGGTCCAGCCGGGCGCCCAGGAGTTTCCCTCAGTGGAGGCCAGGGGGAAATTCAGGGCTGGGGGACTTGGCTGCCACCTGAAACCAGGCTGGAAATTCAGCAGACGCAAAATCAATAGCAGGGAATTTGCCTCCCAGTGAGAAACGTTTGTGCTGAGTTATGCCCCAAGTCAGGGGATGTCCAGCGTCCTGGTTTTGCTTAGGAAGGTAAAAGCACCAAAAGAGCAGCGGGTGCGAAGCGGGCAAAGGGAACTGGGGAGTTTGTTTGGAAACCGGACTCAGGGCTCAGTAGCTGTGTGACCTTGAGCGAGTCGCTTGGCCTCTCTGGGCCTCGGTTTCTTTCTCTGGTGAACTGGAGATTTCCAGCAGTGCCTGCCCCAGGGCCTCGTGGGAGGTAACTGAAGTCGGGGTGCCTGCGAAGGGCCTAGCACGGTGAACGCTCCGAAAGTGCCAGCCTTTGTTGCTATTTGCAGCCCGTGGGGGTGGGGGGAGCCCGTGGGAAATCCGGGCGCCTCTGGGAAGCTGGGGGTGGGGGGCGGGCCTTCCCGGAGCCAGGGGGCGGGGCGTCCCAGGCCAGGCCCCGCCTCCCCGTGAGCTCCCGCGGGGCCCGCTGCTTCCCCGGCGGGCGGCCGCTGAGTCACCGTGGCCCTGCTGGCCGTTGGCCTTATCTCTGGACGTAGCCACCCCAGAACGCTCCCGCCTGCCCTGCCGGGCTGCATCTCCTCCGCGCCCAGTGCCTCTGGCGGCTGTGCACAGGCTCCCAGGAGCTCCTGGCTTTTTTGGGGGGTTGGTCCCCGAGGAAATAGGGCGCTTGCTTCCGGGCCGTCGCGGGGGTGGGCTGGAGGGGATCCAGTGAAGCCCCCGGCCTAGAAAAGTGTCCCCGCGCCCGGGCTGCGCGGTGCCAGTGCAGCCGGCGTCGCCTGCAGCAGCTCTGGCTCGGGAAACGCGCGGGCGCTCTGCACCGGCCGCGGCCGGGCGAAAGCGGAGCAACCGGGGATGGAGCCCGGGGGGCCGGGAAGGGGCTGCAGGGCCGGCGTGGGAGCGGGCCGCCCTGGGACTCCCCGCCCAGCCCCCCAGGACTCCAGGGGAAGTGGCGGGTGGGGGAGGGGAACAGGGCTCACAGATTCTGTAAACAGAGCCGGCTTGGGCCTCGGCCAAGGACGGGGTGTCCTGGCCCAGCCTGGGTGTGAGGCCCATCCGCGGCTCTCCAGGACACCCCGCCCTACCAGGCTGCCCCGAGGGTGCCCGGCCCACAGCCAGCTCCGGCCAGGACGCTTCTGAGTTTTGGGAAGTGGCCAGTCCCGTGGGTTCTGTGTCTTGGGCCCCGGGTGTCTGGGATGAGGTGGGGGCGCTGCATCTCTCTAAGAAACCCTCCGTGACCCTCCAGTCACCAAGTGCCAGGCCACGGTCCCTTACCCACGCGAGCCCCACCCCCACCCCCATCTTCTCCCAGACCTGCTGTTCAGCGGTGAGGAAGCTGACGGAGGCGAGACCCAGGCCCGCCCACTTGGCCGGCTGCCCAGGTGGTATCCCATGCCCAGGGGCAGCTTTGCAATGGCCCGGGAAGGGGGGCAGGGTAGGCCAGGCAGCCGGGGCTTCTCCTGGGTTCGCAGTGTTGGCAGGAAGGGCCAGCTGTGGAAGGGGCCCTGTGGCCGGCCAACGGAACAGGCAGCTCGGGGAGGTGGGCGCCCGGGGCACCCCAACAGGTGGAGGCAGCTGTGGGATGGACCTTGGTGGAGGGGGACCTGTGACCTGCTGAGACGCGCCCCCTGGCAACGGAGAGAGGTCGGGGATGAAGTTGAATACTGAGTCCCAAGTGCCAATTACAGGTCTCCATGGGGGGTGCGGGGGAGGGCTGGGAGAGGACAAAAATGTGGGCACATATATTTGGGAAACAATGTTCAAAAATCATTTTTTTTAAGTGGGGATGTTCAAAAAGTTAGTTTCTAATTTTTGGGCCATACCTGGCCGTGTTGGGGGCTTACTTCTGGCTCTGTACTCAGGACTCTCTGGGGGATCAAAGCAGGGTGGGCTGCGCAAAGCAAGCACCTTCCCCACTGTGCTGTTTCTCTGGTCCCCTCAGAATTAGATTTTTAAAGGGATGCAGCTTGGTAGAGCATATGCCTCACATGTATGTATGTGGCCCTGAGTTCAACCCTCAGCACCAAAAAACCTACCCAAAACAACCACAACCTGAATTATCATTCACTGCAGGCTTTAGCAAAGACTTCCTTGCATATGCTAATTAACATGTATTTGCGTTCTCCTATAGGGGTCCGAAAGGTCAGACCTGTAGACTTCACAGAAAGCTGGAGGAAAGCTCAAAACACGGGCTGGCTGGCTTTCTCTCTTCTAGAGTGTCCTTTTCTGTTTTATTACTTCCACTTTTTCAATTTGGGGGTTGGGAGTGCGTAATGTCAGGGATGGAATCTGAGTTGGCTGCATCAGGGCAAACCCTTCTCTGTGCTCTCTCTGGTAACTGCGCTTTCTTTCCACCAACTCAGTAAAGCAGTAACCTTCCAAGTCTAGGGACCCGGCTGACCAAGTGAAAGCCTCAGCCAGCACCTGCATCTTCCTTGCAGCCAGGGGGAGACGCAGGATGTCCCCCCACCACCACCCTCTCCCTCCCTGCTGACACAGTTCACTTGCAGCTTTCCCTTGGAGCTCCCAGAAATCCTTGGGGCTCCAAGCAGGGGCCTGCAGATGGCATGCTTGGGTGTCGGGGAGAGCAGTGCGCCTAGCTACCCTTGTCTTCCCAGCTGTGTGCCCTCGTCCTTCACATCCCGGTGAGAGGCTTGTGAAAACTCTAAGGAGAATTCGGTGTTTGCAGTGTGCAAGCAGGCTGAGCAGGGAGAGGTCAGTGGGAGCTGGTGCCTCCCAGGGAAAGCCTCCAAGATGAGGCAGGGCGTGGTAAGCCTTTCTAGGTGGCTAAGTTTTAGTAGTAGCGAGAAGAGACGACTGGCCTGGCCAGTCTGGCCAGTACCAGCGAGGCCCGGAGAGGCACAGAGTCAGCCTCTCGAGCTTCTTTGTGGTGCTGGTTCCCAGCCTGGGGAAAGTGAAGGTGTCTAACGGGGGCCTTCTGAGAACACACCTCTCACCTCCCTCCCACTCAGCTCCAGTTCTGCCTTCAAGACCCACAGAGCCTCCCCTCAGGAGCCTTCTCCCAGGGTCTCCCCCTCTCCCCACCACTTCTTCACTTCCTGGTTTTTCCAGAATCCCAGTACCACAGAAAATGGCCTCAGTGGGAGTCATCAGACTCCTGCCTCTCAGACCTGTGGAATTTTTAAAAATAAATGACTTGACTGAGCTCATTCCTGCTCACCTATGTCCAACCTACTGATGTTTAGTATATTCAGCACTGTGCAGTGATTATCACGATCCATTGTAAAGCATTTCCTTACCCTTTTTCCCAAAGAACCGTACCCAACAGAAGTGATTCCTCTGTTCCCCATTGCCCCACTTCCAGACCTATATAGCCACTAATCTACTAATCTAGAGAGCCACTGTCTACAGATAAACCTATTACGGATATTTAAATAGACTCACATGATATGGTCTTTTGTTACTAGTTATTTTTTATACACATTTTAGTGCTTATAAATTTTATTCCTTTAAAAATAATTTGGTTTTGAGCCATATCTGACAGTGCTCCAGGGTTGCTCCAGACTTGAGGCTTGGGGATTCCTCCCGGTGGTGCTCAGGGGATCGAGCAGAACCAGGGATCCAAACCAGGGCTCACACTTATAAGGCAAGTGCTCAACCACTGAACCATATTCCAATCCCTACTTTTAATTTTGTTTATGGGCCACCTCCAAGGGAGTTCAGATGCTATTTTCACCTTTGAATTTAATTCCTTCATGTGGCTGGCTAATATTCTGTTGTATGGAAATACTTAATTTGATCTATCTATTCTTCAATATTTGGCTTATTATTACTTTTTGGCTATTATGAATTATTCTGCTATGAGCATTCTTGTATATTTTTTAATAGGCTTATATTTTCATTTCTCTTACATACATAAATAGCAGTGGAATTGCTGGGTAACTCTATGTTTAAAGTTTGGGGTATTTCAGATTGTTTTCTAAAGCAGCTGCATTTTTTTTGCATCCTATTAATAGTATATCAGTTCCAATTTCTCCATACTTTACGAATATTTGTTACTATTTGTCCTTTTGTTATAATGATGTGAAGTAGTATATTGTTATGGTTCAATTTGTATTTACCTTACGGCTAATGACTTTGAGTGTTTTTACATGTGCTTATTGGATTTTGTGAATTATTTGGAGACATGTATATTCTGATCCTTTGACATTTCTTTCTTTTATATTGGTTTTGGGGCCATATCCAGCAATGCTTGGGGCTACTCCAGGTTCTGTGCTTGCTTCTGGGGCAGTCCTTGGGGAACCATGAGGTACAAGGGATTAGACCCTTCCTCCTACATGCAAAGCAGGACCTCAGCCACTGAGCTAGCTCTCTGGCTTCCTTTGATCATATTTAAACTGGGTATTTGTCTATTACTGAGTTGTTACGAGGTGTGTGTGGGGGGGGTGGGGGGGAGTTGGGTGGGAATGCTGGGTATCAAGCCCAACTTCTGCATTTGAGGTATAAAACCCAATTCAAGAACATATAAAAATGACCAAAATTTTTGAAGTATGAAAGGTTTTTTTTTTTTGCTTTTTGGGTCACACCTGGCAACGCACAGGGATTACCTCCTGGTTTTGCACTCAGGAGTTACTCCTGGCGGTGCTCAGGGGACCATATGGGATGCTGGGAATCGAACCCGGGTCAGCTGCGTGCAAGGCAAACGCCCTACCCGCTGTGCTATTGCTCCAGCCCCTGAAGTATGAAAGGTTGTTTTAACACCTGAATATTAAAATTAATGTAATGCATCTTGCCAGTAGAATAAAGAATAAAACCCACGGGCCAGATAAATAGTACAAGGGTTAAGGCACCTTTTTTTGCAGGTGGCTGATCCCTGTTTGTTCCCTGGCACCAGCTATGACCTCCTGAGTATCACCAGGAATGATCCCTCAGCACAGAACCAGGAATAAGCATCATTAGATGTGGTCCAAAATGTCAAACCAAAATAAAACAACAAAACCACACGATCATTTCAATGGCATTTTACAAATTTCAGCACCTCTTGAGGAGAAAAAAAATCAGAACAAAAAATGAACTTCTTCAGCTTGATAAAGGACATTTACTAAAAGACCTGACATCTTATTTACTGCTTAGAAAAGCAAACATTTTCATCCTAAAATCTGGGACAAAAAGATGTCCTTGCCCATCACTTTACCACAGCTAGCAGTACTGAGGGTTTATTCCTGGCTCTGTGTTCTAGAGGTATTCAGGGACCATATGCAGTGACAGAGTTTCAACTGAGGTCAGTCATATGCAAGGCAAGTGCCTTCACCTCTATAGTAGCTCTCTATCCTGACATGATCTTAAAAATAAAAATCCTGAGGAACCCACCACTTTACTATTAGAACTAATAAATTTGTCATCATGATGGAAGATTGACCTAAAAAAATCAGTTGTTTTCATACAGTAGCAATGTAATCCAAAAATGAAGTTAACTTATGGACCAAGAGTATAATGCAAGCAGCAAAAACAAAAAGGCAACCTACAAATTGGAGAAGATATTTACACATATATATCCAACAAGGCATTGGTATCCAAAATACATAGCACTCATAACCTAACAACAAAAATCCAAACAACCAAATTCAAAAAATGGACAAACAACCTGAATAGACATTTATCTAAAGTAGACATATTGATAACCCATAGTACATTAAAAAAATGTTCAACTTCACTTATCATTAGGGAAATGCAAATTAAAACCTCATTGAGATATCACTTCATACCTGCAAAAGTGATATATATCAAAAAGACAGAAAGCAACAAATGTTAGTGAGGAACTTACCAGGAACTTACCCACTGGTGGTGGGGATATAAATTGGAATGAAAAAGGAACTTAAATTGAGAACAGGGACCTGACTAAGCACACTTATTGAGAATATAAATTGGTGCAGCCTCTTGGAACATAATGTGAAGAGTCCTTAAAAACGAAAATCTGGGGGCAGGAGAGATAGGATAGTGTAAGGGTACTTGTCTTGAATACAGCCAGCCTGAGTTCGATCCCCAGCACTACATAAAGTCCCCTGAGCACCGCCAGAAGTAAGTGCTAAGTACCATCAGGTGTGGTACCAAATCCAAACCATATCAAACAGAACCCCCCAAAATAGATATGTTATATGTCACAGCAATATCACTCCTAGGTGTTTATTTGAGCTATATAAAAACAGTAATTTGAAAAGATATTTGTATCCAGTGTTCACAGCAACATCGTAAGTAATAGCTAAAATATGAAATCAATCTAAATGCCTGTTGAAAGATGGCTAGATAAAGAAGATATAATATAGGGCCAGAGAGATAATACAGGGGTTAAGGTGCTTACCTTGCACACAGCCAACCCGAATTTGATCCCCAGTGCCACATATGGTCTGCATCGCCAGAGTATGCCCTTGCACTGCTGAGCATGCCCCCCCCCAACAAACAAAAGATGTGCTACATATTCTCAGTGGAATACTACTTAGATCTTTAAAAAGATAATATTGTGCCTATTGCAACCTCATACCACATGGAGAGAACTTGAAGTATGCCTAGTGGAATAAGTCAGAAAGTGAAAGACAACTATAGGTGTTTTGCTTCTGTGTGAAATATAAAGAACCAAAGAAAATGGGCTAACTAAACACAACAAAAATAACTCAAACTCCATGAGAACTGCAGTGATTATCAGAGGGAAAGGGGAGTGGGGTGTCAGGAATGGGTAGAGAGGGTCCTTTTGGATGGTATGACAACACTGGAACTTTGCTGGTAGGTGCAGGGAGGCTTATACACATACAACAATATGAAGCTGTACTGCCAAATTTTTATAGTATTGTAAACCAAAAGTAAATCAATAAAATGTGTGTTTTTTTTTAAAAAAAGACCAAAATGCTCTGCAAAAGAAAAAAAGTTTTATTAGGGCTGAGGATATGACTCAAAGTGGCAGACCATATTTCTAGAATGTGCACAGCCCTGAGTTGGATGTCTGGCACTGCATGACTCCTGAGCACACACACGGGTCTGTAGGCCTGCTGGCACCCAACAGTCAGGTCCATCTGGCAGATGAATCTGGTCGGGCCCCCAGCACATCTGACTGTGGCCCTATGAAAATTTTTATTAGGGGCACCAGAGCCATAGTACAACAGGTAGGATTCTTGTCTTGCATATGACCTCTCTGGGTTTGGTCCCTGGCATCCCAGATGGTACCCCCAGGAGTGATCTCTGAGCACAGAGCCCCAAGCACCACTGGATGTGTTCCCAAAACAAAAGCAAAAACAAAAACAATTTTTATCAGGACCACAGAGATAGCTTAATACACTGAGCACATGATTTGCATGCAGGAGGCATGGGTTTGATTCCCCACGGCGTCCATAGGTAGGGTCCTCTGAGTACTACCAGGAGCAATCCACCAAGCACTTAATTGAAGAAGGTTCTGAGCAACACTTGGTATGGCCTCCTAAAACTATCACTGTATCACTGTCGTCCCGTTGCTCATTGATTTGCTCGAGCGGCACCAGTAGCATCTCCATTGTGAGGCTTGTTGTTACTGTTTTTGGCGTATCCAGTATGCCACGGGTAGCTTGCCAGGCTCTGCCGTGCGGGCGAGATATTCTCAGTAGCTTGCCGGGCTCTCTGAGAGGGGTGGAGGAATCGAACCTGAGTCGGGCCCCCCAAAACACAGTTTATTATATTTTAAACATTATAATTTGTACATATTGACTTGTGATGAAGTGAAATAATGATTAAGGCTTAAGTAAAAATCTTAAATATTTCATAAAATTTTCTCAATAGCTACAAAATATTTCATTAGTGATATGTCTTATTTCACTACATATTTGCTTCATTAAAGTTTTATTATTATATGTTATGCTACAGTGAATATCCTTAGGGTTGATTCTTAGAAGTGAGTAACTATTTCCTGAAAATAATTTTCTTAGGATTGATTCCCAGAAGTGAGTGATAGGAGGCACCAGTATTTGTAAGATTCTTAAGTACACTGCTGATTTTTTTCAAAAGCTTCATTAGAAATTATGATTGCATGATAAATTACATGCTAAAATTTAATCTTATATGCTACTATATATTAAACATTTGATGCAGAAGGCAAAAGTATAAGACTTTATAAAATACTTATAGGAGCACATATTCATGATTTTATGATAGGGGAAAATTTGTTAAGCTAAACACACTTTTAAAAAGGGGACCAGAGAGAGTACAGCGGGTAATGTGCTCTTGTCTTGCATACTGCTGGCCTAGATTCAATTCCCAGCATCCCATATGGTCCCCTTAGTTCACCAGGACTGATCCCTGACAACTGCTGGGTGTGCCCCCCCCACACACACACCATGAGGAAAGAAAGGAAAATAAGCAAGTAAGAATGAAGAAAAGGATACTACTAAAGATCCCATAACTATGACCATAGCGATAATACAGCAGGGAGAACACTTGCCTTGCGCTCAGCTGACCCTGGTTCTATCCCCAGCATCTCATATGGTCCACTGAGCGCACCAGGTGTGATCCCTGAGGACAGAGCCAGGAGGAAGCCCTGAGCACCACCCAGAGTGCTCTCCCCCAAAAATATCCCATAGCCATCTAAAAGTTACTTAGAAGATGTTATTATGAATAGCTTGTGCCAATAATTGTAAGAGTTGAGATGAAATAGAAAAATTCCTAGAAATAACAATTTACCAAAGTGACTCATGAAGAAATGAAAAACCAAAACTATTAAAGAGATTTAGTCAGAGATTAAACCTTCCCACAAAGAAAGTTCCAAATCCATATAGCATTACCTGTTATTTATGTTCCCAAAAAAGGCCACTCTTTTTTCGTTTGTTGTTGTTGTTTGTTTTTGGACTATGCCTGGTGGTGCTAGGTGACAAGGCAAGTGCCCTGCCAGCTATATTATCTCGCCAGCCCCTTGGGTACTTTCTTAAACAAAGCACAAAACCAACACCACAGAGAATAGAGAGATAAAATGAATTTTTATTCTTCAAAAGACAGCATTAAAAGAATGAAAGGACGGTGATAAAGCAGGAGAAAATAGGAGCTGCAGCTGAGCAGTAGAGCTTGTGCTCTTCATGCACAAGACCTGAGATCAATCCATAGCACTGCAAAAAATAATAATGAAACAACAGCAACAACAATTAAACAAAGTAGCAGAAGGTTTATTGCAATGGATAAAACTGAAAAAGTGCTTTTCCCATACTATTGACAGATCTCCTAAGAATTAATGATAAAGACAATGGAATAGGCACTGCAGAAATAACTTAATAAACTGAACCCAAGCTTTGCGTGCAAGAAGATCAGGTTCAGTCCCTGATTACTACATGGTCCCTTCAGCACTGCAGATAACAACCCTCCAAGTACAGGGCTCAAAATAGTCACTCCTCCCCACAGCATGATTCGGTGTGGTACAAAACAAAACAAAACAAAACAAAAAACATGAAAAGAGAGAGAACTCAACAGAAAATTAGGCAATGCAAAATCAAAGATGTCAAGTATATATATATTCAGTATGTACAATTGTCAGGTTTTGTATGTCATATTTCAACAAGTGGCTTAAAATTAATTTGAAATAAAAATAACATGGAGAAGGCAAAAGGAAATATAGGCAAATGATAGAGGCTTCAAAAAAGAAGAAAGCGGCTGGAACAATAGTATAATGGTAGGGCACATCGACCCAGGTTCAATCCTTGGTATACCATATGATCCATATGACCCCCTTAAACACTATCAGGAGTAATTTCTTTCTTTCTTTTTTTCTGGTACTCTGCCCAAGATTGTTGGGTAGTTTTTAATTTATTTTTTTCCTGTTATTCTTTTTCTTCCTTCCTTCCTTCCTTTCTTTCTTTCTTTCTTTCTTTCTTTCTTTCTTTCTTTCTTTCTTTCTTTCTTTCTTTCTTTCTTTCTTTCTTTCTTCCTTTCTTCATTGAATCACCATGAACTACAGTTACAAAACTTTCATGTTTGAGTTTCAGTCATACAATGATTGAACACCCATCCCTCCACCAGTGTACATTTTCCACCACCAGTATCCCCAGTAGGAGTAATTTCTGAGTGCAGAGCCACGATTAACCCCTGAATATTACCAGGTACGGCCCCAAAACAATCAAATAAAAAAAAATTTAAAACAAAAAAAGAAGAAATCCTAAAGACAGTATCATAAAGAAAACAACTTTTTCTTTGTTGGCAAAGAGGGAAATGCAGATTAAAATCATAATGAGAAATGTCTAGAATTGTGACTAAAGTGGCAAAGTCTGGCCTGGTTAGATCCTGGCATAGTATCCCATCCACCCGCAACCACAATTGAGATTTTATTTATAATCAATAAAATATACTCAATTAAAAAATCATCACGCAGTTACCAAATTGACTACAAGTTAAAACTCAGAATGTCAGGGTTGATGGGCCAGTGAGATAGTCTAGTAGGTAGGATGCTGGCCTTGCACATGGCTGGCCGGGGTTCAATCCTTGGCACATGCAAGTCCCGTCAGGAGTGATCCTTGAGCGCAGAGCCAGGAGTAAGCCCTGAGCAAATGGGGTGTGGCCCCAAAACAATAAACAGAAAGTCAAAGTTGGGGAGATAGCTCAAAGGGCTGGAGTGCATACTTTGCATAAGGCAGGCGTGGGTTTGATTCCTGGCACTGCATGATCCCGTGAGCACCTCCAGAAGTGATTAGCCCCAAGTGCTGCCAGGTATGATTCAGAAGCCATAATAATAATAGCGATAAAAGAATAATATCAGGTATTCATAAAAATACCGATTAACGTAGATTTACACAAACATGCATTGCACTACAGCATTGTAGCACTGTCCTCCTGTTGTTCATAGATTGCTCGAGTGGGCACCAGTAACGTCTCCATTGTGAGACTTGTTATTGTTTTTGGCATATTGAATACGCCACGGGAGCTTGCCAGGTTCTGCTGTGCGGGCCGGATACTCTTGATAGCTTGCCGAGCTCTCCGAGAGGGATGGAGGAATCGGACCCAGGTTGGTCACGTGCAAGGCGCTGTGCTTGATATAGCACCCGCCCTACCAGCTGTGCTATCACTCCAGTCCAAACTGGAGCGAAACATGTATTACTGCTTTGAAAACAGTTTTGCACTACTCAGTTAAGTTGAAAATAACATGACCAGCAAATTAATTCCTAGGTAAATCTATAGGGAAAAAAAAGTGTTTATATGTACCAGAAGATATGGACAAGAATGGTCATAGAATGGGCATAGAATGGCCATGGAATAGACAAGAATGGGCATAGATGAGCCTAGAGTGTTTTGAATCAGTGCTGTCCTAGCCCAGGTTCCCTGGAAACATGCTGAGATGAAGTTTGAGGTATAAAATATTTATTAGGGATCAGCATCTATGAAACAAAGGGAGAGGAAACCAATGACAAAGTGTGATGTAGGTTTGACAAAGTCTAAACCAGTTTGGGGGTGCGCTGTGGAGCAGCTATTATGCACTGCAGCAGCCCTAAGCATTAAACTACATCCCAGTCTACATGCACTTGCTCTGCTCAGCTTTGGGAAGGGGTAAGATGACTCTTGGCAGCAGGGTCAAATCTTGAGAAAGAACTAGCTGGAGGCTTCTGGAATATCTGCTTAGCTAAGTCTTTCTTTAAGAGGCCTGTGGGGGGGGGGGGGGTCACATCTTTGCTTGTTATACAAGGACCAAAAGACAGTGACCCATGGGACTAGAGAGATAGTACAGGTAGGGCACTTTCCTTGCACACAACTGATCCAAGTTCAATCCCCACAATCCATATGTTCCTCCTGAGCCACATTAGGATTGATTCCTAAGCACAGGAGTCAGCCCTGAGCATTGCCAGGTGTGGTTGCAACACAAAACCAAAAAAAAGATAATGACCCAAATGTCCATTTCCCAAATAAAGGTTTAACCCTGCCGTATTTGTGTATTTCTAGCCTGTGCTAGGATACCCACTGAAGCCCGTCTCTGCCCACTGGGTCATCTTTTAGAATTCTAGTCCTAGTAGATCTTAAGTTCTAATTTGTGTTTCCCTAATTATAAGTGATGCTGAGCATCTTCTGATGTGTTTATTTGCTTCTAAATATCTTCTTCAGTGAAGTATCTAGTCAAGTCTTTTGGCATTTCTAGGTTGGGTTATACATTCTTTTTCTTTTCTTTTTTATTTTTTTTGGGGGGTCACACCTGGCGATGCACAGAGGTCACTCCTGGCTCATGTACTCAGGAATCACTCCTGGCGGTGCTCGGGGGGACCATATAGGAAGCTGGGATTCAAACCCTGGGTCGGTTGCGTGCAAGGCAAATGCCCTACTCGCTGTGCTATCACTCCAGCCCCTCTTTTTCTTATAATAGCATGTATGTAATTGCATATATGGTCTCTGTGGGCCCCACTGTAGTTCACACTGCTTTAATTTTTATCTGTGGCATGTGTGTGAATGAAGGATAAAGGTTCATGAGCTTAGCTCATGAACCATCCAGTTCTTCCAGCAACATTTCTGGGGAAAGATTGTTCCTCTTATTTGCCTTGGTGCTCTTTGTTGAAAACCAATTGGTCATTTCTACCCTTATAGCAACGTCACATTAAAAAAAAAAAAAGAAACTTTTTAATTTACCTGAGTTTACTTACATGAGATCTAAGATAAAGATCTGAATTTATTTTGTCTCAACTATTTTACCAATTGTTCCTGAAAAAAAAAATCATGCTTTTCATCTCTACTGCTTTGTGGACCAAATTTATTTTGTACAGATTTATTATGCCATATATAAGAGTCTATTTCTGGGCAGTTCTCTTTCATTGACATGTCTGTGGTTTTAGTGTCAGTTCTATGAAGAGTGTTTTGATTAATACTCTGCCGGGGAGTTAAGAGGAAGCCCAGAGCAGCCTCTGTTCTGGGAAGATTCTCTCCTCTGGCCCGGAGTGGACATGGCTCCTGCCAGTCCTGAGTCCCCCTGCCCCCCAACACCCCCACCTGGCTGCCACCTGGTGCTTGCTTCCCTCAGGACTGTTCTCATGGGACGCTTTATCTGCCCCCTCACCCCGTTCCTATCAGCCCGACCAAGGCCCAGAATCTCGGGACAGCCGTCACCCCAAGACCCAAGATCACCTATGGCTCTATCATTTCCCTTTCTGAGCTCACCCCCACCGACCCTTATGTGCAGGACCCTTCCACAGAACTCTGAAACACCTGGGCTCGCGCAGCTGTCCCATAGCCTCCACCTCGTGTTTGAGCACCCCCGTCACTCCCTTGCTCGAGCGGGAAAACTGCACCTCCGGCAAGGACTCTGCTTCCTCTGCAGCCCTCCCGCCGCTGGGCCTCCTCTCCACCAGCTTGGTTTCCGCAGCACCTCAGCCTCTCACTCCCACAGCCTGACTTCAAACTAGTTGTTATCTGTCCACACAACCCCATCATCATCTCGATCCCTACAGCCCACTCTCAATAAACACCTTCTCTCTCCAGCTCACTCTCCAAGTGCCCCCACGCAGACCCCACCGATCCAAGCTTATGTCTGTCCTTCCCTCTTGGGGGCCCCTTCACTCCTTCCCTAGTTTGAGTCCCCGATTCAATGTACTCTTTCTTGCATCTCACTGCACATCTCACTGCACGCTAGTCGCCTGAAATAACAGCCCTGGTTGAGCTCAACCTTGACCGTCTCTATTCGGCTCGCACAGAAGACAAACCTGCAGTGAGGTGCCCGTCTCACTGTAGCTTAAGGCCCCGCCTGCCCAAATGAGACCAACAGCTGCCCAGCAATCAGACAGGATCCCTGAGTCTCTCCACACCCTCTCTCCCGGCCAGCTGCTTCTCGCCTTCTCCCCCACCTCCCTCCCAACCGACAACCTCTTCCTAGTTGGCCCAGAATTAGAAGTCCACCACAGAGACGAGATGTTCCCCAGGCTCCACCACTACTTCCCCCACCTACCCACATCTGTGCTCAGCACCGCTGCCTGCCACGGCTCGCAAGGTGTCCTGTCCCTGCTCCTATCCAGGGACAGCACCCCCCTTCTTCACGCACCAGCTGCCCCCCACCCCGCACCTGTCTCCTCAGTAACTTCCCTCCCACAGATCTCCCCTTTCTCACCCACCCTGGGAAGATTCCCATCAGAATATAATAATGTTATCATTGAGTGGGGGATGGTCCTCACAAACAATGCTCAAGGGGCCGGGGCCACTTCTGCGATTCTCTGCAAATATTCCAATTTTTAACATTGTAAAGCAAAGCCTCTTGCCTTTATATCCCCCTCAACTCTCGGCTTCTCTCTCTGCTCCTGTTCATGGCACAGCTGCTAGGAGGAACTGGCTCCTCTTGCCACCTTCCTCCCTCCCATGCACTCCCGGCACTTCGCCCCCACAGCCACAGCAGAGCTGCCTTGTCAGTCTCGGGCTCACCTGCCCTGCCTCCGTCACCGCCTGGAAGAGGCTTCCTCTCCCCCTGGCTCGGCCCCGCTGGAAATCTTCCCCTTGCTCCCTCTGTCTCCTTCACTGGCACTGCCTCATCTCCAAGCTCAGTCTCTGGGCCTCTTTTCATCTCTTATCTCCACTCACTCCCTTGATAATTTCCAGTTTCCTGGCTTTACATACCAGACCGTTGCCAGCGGCTTCCCAATTTACATCCCGCGCCCTAAACCTTCTGAGATCCAACCCACATTGGCTCTAGGCTGTCTCTCCCTGCTGGATCTTGGCCACCTCCTTCCTGGCAGGCCCACGCTCTCTGGCTGTCCTGAGTCTTTAGCTGGCCCACTCCCCTGGAGATGTAGGAGTTGTTGTTGTTGTTGTTGTTTTGTTTTTTGGGTCACACCCAGCGATGCTCAGGGGTTACTCCTGGCTCTGCACTCAGGAATTACTCCTGGTGGTGCTCTAGAGACTATATGGGATGCTGGGGATCGAACCCGGATTGGCTGCATGCAAGGCAAACACCCTACGCGCTATACTATTGCTCCGGTCCCACGTCTGAGTTTTGAACCCCAACCTAGATGATGAAATTAAAGGTGGTTGTCTGTCCAGGACTGTGGGGCCAAAGCACAAGTTGGGCAGTGGCTGAGTGACACTATAGTGTCTGGTTTCCCACTCTGACTTACGCTGAGTCAGCAGCTCTGTGGCTGCACTCTGGGTGTATCAAGGCAGCACTGGCTGCGTGTCACAGGTATGCCAGTCCCGACCTCTCTTCTGTCTCCCCGCCTTCCTACCGGGCACAAAGACACAGTGACCTTGCAGGAGACCAGCCGACTTGTGATCTTCCTACCCAGCTGGAATTCTCTCTCCTCTGTATGTCTCACTTTCCCAGGACCCCAAAGGGATCAGGCCAAGGTGGGGGTGGGAGGAAGCTCTTAAGATCTCTCTGCTTCCTCTCTGGATCTTTCTAGGCTCATGCCTCGACTCTCTCTGACCTGGGCAAGTCACCTGAGCTTTCAAGGTGAGTTACCTCCCCCTGGCCTGGAACCCCCAACGGGAGGTACCTCTGGAGGTATCTCTGCGCCAAGAAGCCTCCTGAGAGGGTTTCTCAGCAGCACAGGGACGTCAGGTGGCGTCTTCCCCTCCCCACACCACTCAAGGCTACAATTGCACAAAGCAGGAATTGAAAGCTGGACTTTTCAAATGCCCTGTGGTCTCCCAAAGTGGCAGGAAGCTAGGGAAGAACAATTTCCTTAGAAACTGGGCACATGGGCAGCGGGTGATCGGGTAGACCAGCAATCTCGGGGCAGTGCTAATGTGCTCTTTTCTCTTCTGTCAGAGTGTCTGGCTGAGTCTAAATTGAATTATTAATCCAGTCCTGTGCACCCGTGTCACTTTTCCAGACAACCAGTTTATTCATGGCTCTCCCACTATCAATTTCAACATGCAATTTGCAATGAAATCTGACTGATCAGCAATCCCATAATTAGTTGCAAATGTCTGTGCTTGTATGTTTGGTATATGGGCTTTTTCATTAAAGTGACGGAGGTTAAGAAACACCCTGACTGGGACTGGAGCGATAGCACAGCAGGTAGGGCGTTTGCCTTGCACGCGGCCAGCCCGGGTTCGATTCCCAGCATCCCATATGGTTCCCTGAGCACCGCCAGGGTAATTCCTGAGTGCAGAGCCAGGAGTGACCCAGAAAGCAAGCAAAAAAAAAGAAAGAAAGAAAGAAAGAAAGAAAGAAAGAAAGAAAGAAAGAAAGAAAGAAAGAAAGAAAGAAAGAAAGAAAGAAAGAAAGAAAGAAAGAGAGAGAGAAAGAAAGAAAGAAACACCCTGACTTTGCTCTGGGAGGCAGGTCTAGCAACACTGTATGAGTGTGGGGATTCAAAGTTGTGTTTTCATCTTGATACTTCTGAGGCCACAAACGCAATCTGAAGTGAGCAGATGATAATGTATGTAATCCATTCGGAAGACGGGAACTGGAGTTTGCTTGATGTCCCCTCTAAGACTTCCCAGATCTGCTTGCACACCTCCCTGTATGAGGGAGTTTTCATTTGCCAGTCTCAAGGATTATTAGTCAATTTCTAGATGCAGGTAACAGAAGTGGATTTCTCGTTTGCTTGTTTTGGCGTGGGGTGGGGGACACATCCAGCAGTGTCCAGGGGTTATTGCTGGATCTGTGCTCAGGGGTCACTACTAGAAGTGTTTGCAGGACCAAATGCAGTGCGAGGGTCAGCTGCATGTAAGGCAAGTCCTTTAACCTCTGTACTATCTGTCTGTCCCTGGTCTTTTTTTGAAGTGTGGGTGGGGGGCACACTCAGCAGTGTTCAGGGCCTACTCCTGCCTCTGTGTTCAGGGATCACTCCGGGACAATGCTCAGGGAACCTTATGTGGTGGCAGTGAATGAAACCGGGTTGACTACACACAAACTCCTTACCTCTGTACTATCTCTCCGTCTGGCCCTTGTCTTTATATTTTCCCCTTGTCTTCCTTTGGTTGTTTCCAGGGGTCATACACCTTTGTGGAGCCCCTCATTTTAGTTGCGGTGCTTGCTGCATGTCCCTCTCTTACTTGGCTACTCACACACGGCAGTGCAGCCAATAATCACTTGTGCTTCCAGGTTCAGAAAGCAGAGCCACTGGGACCAAACTCAGCATATGTGGTGGCACCAGGGATTGAACTTGCAGCCTCACCCTTACAAAGCAGATGCTCTAAGCCTTTGAGCTTTCCACTGGAGCCCCAGAAATAGGCTCTTAAAGTAGATTGTCTTAATTGAATGTTAGAAGAAAAGTTATGACACTAAGCTACTCTGTGACACAGCAGGCGAGGAGAGAAGCCCAGATGTGGTACAGCCACAGCAAAGCTCAGCCAGGTCCTCGCTGCCATCACTGCTACTGCCCCATCAGGCACAGGCTCTGTCCGCTGGACTTCAGCATCCTGCCCATGCCCTCAGATATCACCATCATCACCACTGGACTTACTGGGCTACTGCTTCACAAGTGACCATCAAAAAGATCTCTCAGTTGTTCCTGCTTCTTTGAGCCACTAGTTCCTGAGACACAGTCTGGGGCGTGGGTGTCTGATGATCAGTGCTTAAGCCACAGGCCTCACACATTCACAGAGAGGCAAGGAAAAGTGCACACATGATATTTTCAGTACCAGAGTGGGAAGTGGAGTCGGCCTCAGAATAAGGGTAATTCCCCATCACAGGAAGAGGCTTTAGATCCTGGGTCACCAAAAAGAAGAACCAAGAATCAAATAAGATGCCAGATGGTCAAGATGGCTGAAAAAGTATTAAGCTCAAGGGCCAGAGAGATAGTTCAGTGGGTAAAGCACTTGCCTTGAACACAGCAATCCAGCTGTGATCCCTGGCATCCTGTTTGATCCCTTGAGCACCTCTAGGAGTGATTACTGAGTGCAGAGCCGGGAGTAACCCCTGAGTACCACCATGTGTGGTCCAAAAACAAAACAAAATAGAAGTATGAAGCGCTACATACCCGGAAGTGACTAGTATTCAATCCACAAATGTTTGTACAGATACAGAGGGGAGAAAGCTGTGGTCTCTGCCCTCAAAGAGAGCACAGTACAATCATGAATGAGGAGGCCTGGGCCAGATAACGCCTGTTCAAAGCAGGGGATCTTGACCCTTGTGGATTTTAGGCTGCCCAGATTATACACTGATTAATAGGAAGGTACCTAGTCCCAGAGGGAGTGATGATTTCAAGGGGGCTTCTGAGGCAACCTAGCATTTTCTTGGAGGTGGGTGGCATCTCATATTCTCAGTGTATCTTGTATCTTGGGGCTGTGTATCAGTCCTCTGATGTCTTATCCACATCCAAGCCCAAGGAATCCTGCCTACACTACACCTGTTCCACTGAAGAACTGCTATAGTTTCCCCGATTAGTATTATCTCCCCTCTTCTGGAATCAGTATGCAGTTTTCATCCAAGGAAGGTCTCTTTTTGTCATTTTCAGTTCATGTACTGATAGAATTAACTCATGGAATTAATTCCCTGACTTGAGAGTCACATGTGAACCAGGCCTGGCCGATTTACATATTAATCACATTATATAGAGATGCATAATGATTGGTTTAGGAATGGGTATATGACCTAAGCCAAACTTCGTTGTGAAGAAGTCTTAGAGAAATCAGAAATGAGAATTGACCTGGTCCTGAGAACTGTTTTGAACCCCTGAATCAAGCTGTTTCTGAGATCCTTAAACATTTTTTTGGGGGAAGTCACACCCAGCAATGCCCAAGGGTTACTCATGCCTCTATGGTCAAGGATCACTCCTAGAGGTGCTCTGGGAACCACATGGGATGCCCAGGATCAAACACGGGTGACTATGTGCAAGACAAGTACTTTACCTTGTACTTGTCTGTACAAGTACTGCTGTACTATCTATCTCTCAAGCCCCAAGTCCTTGAACTTTTTCATTAAGTAAACCAAGCAAACAAATAGATTGCTTTTGCCTAAGTAAGTTTTGGTGAATTTTATATCACTTGCAGCTAAAATAGTTTTCTGTTTGGTTTGGTTATTATTATTATTATTATTATTATTATTATTATTATTATTATACCTGGTAATTATCAGGGCTTCCTCCTAGCTCTGTGCTCAGAGATCAATCCTGGCAGTGCTCAGGGGCCCAAAAGTGGTTCTGGAGGTGAACCCAGATCAGCTTTGGGCAATACAAATGCCTATCGAATGTACTACCTCTGGCCCTGAAAGATTTTTTAATTGATTCTTCCTCCAGACTCTGCCAAAGCGCCATCCTGGAGTCAACTTCTTGGATCAGTTATGACCACAGTGAAATCAACAGAGGCCATCTCTCCGGGACAGTTATTCTTCAGAGCAGCCTGATAAGGCAGGTCTCCCACAATCTCCCAGTTTTTAAATGAAATACCCAAACAACTGACCTTTAGCCTGGACTCCTCAACATCATCCTAGAGTCTCTGGATGAGGGGAGCTGGGTACCATTCCCTGAACTCTCCAGATTTCCACAATAGGTTTACAGAAACCAGTTTGCGGGTACAGGACCTGGAAACAACCTGATCACATGACTAGGGCAATGGTAGGTAGGGTTTTTGGCAAAGCACCCAAGTTGATGTAAAATTAAAAACATTAACTGATGTCTGTTATAAAACCCTTCCTGGGGGCCCAGGGATGTAGAGCACATGTAGGGCTCCATGTGTAGAGCACATGTCTTGCATGATGGCGGAGTCCCTAGGTTTGATCCCAAGACTCTGAAAATAAAAATCTTCTTGGCTTTGGGGTAATCAGCTAACTGAGGATCCTTGGCTACACCTGGCCCAGGTATCCTCAAAGACGGTTTCCATGGAGACCATACTCACAGAGATAATCTAGAACCCAAGGGGGGCTTCAGTGCTGGTTAACCTTCATTGCTTCCAGCAAGCAGTTAGCAGTGAGCAATGAGCTAGTGATGATAAATGTTCTTAATGACCAGCCCTCTCAAAGTGATGGAAAACAGACCTCAGTCCTTCAGAGAGCCCTCTCCTTTCCCAAGGACAATCCACAGGGGGGCTTCCTGCAGAGATGCAGTCAACTCTGCCCATTCCGGGCATCCAAAACCTGGGCCAGGTAAAGCAGCATAAGGGCAGCATCCACTTGCCTTTGAGCTTTGAGGAACCCTGTCTGGAGTGATTGCCTGCAGCAAGGAACCAGAATCTCACAGACCAGAGGCTGCTCAGAGAGGAACGAGGTGAGGACCTTGGCTACTAGGCTCTGGCAACAGCCTACCAGCTCCTGGCAGTCCTGAGCTGCAGTGTCAGTCACCCAGGCAAGGACACCCTGGGGTGCTTGGCAAGAATGTCAAGGCCCGCCAGGCCCTGGTGTAACTGTAGAATCCAGTGACAATGAGGGGATGCCTGACCTCATGTGGATTTTCACTATTGTGTTCTATCGTCAGAAATAGGGGCTTCCCAAGATGGTCTCAGGTGTCAGGGGCGGTGGTGGGAGGTCACGGAGTTGCGGGCCGTGCAGCATTGGCTCCCAGAGAGGAGAGCCCACCTGAAAGGGAGCGACGAGGGCAGCACTGGCCTGGTGGGCCTCCTCTGAATGCCTCTGGCTTGCCCTAGAGGAAAGACCAGATAGAATAGATGGGGGTAACGCCAAGGTCTGCCTACAGCCAATAAACACGGTCCACGGGCTGAACGAGCACCAGAGCTGGGCCCAAGGAGACCTGGCTGAGCCACACAGAGGCCTCTGTACCTCTCTGGGTCGCAGGGCGGACAGCTTTAGCTCAGAAGACTGGGCACTGAGTCGGAAAGAATGCTCCCTATCTCCCATCCACTGTACAGATGGGAAAACCGAGTCTTAGCAGAAGTCAGTGCCTTTCCCCACATCACAGCGACCCTGCTAAAAATCTGGGTTTGTGCTGTGCCATCCATCACGCCCACCCTTTCCATCTCTCTCCTCCGGTTCTGAATTTTTCACGAAAGCATTCTGCTTAGTCTCTCTCCTCTCTGTTTCTGTCTCTCTCTCTCTCTCTCTCTCTCTCACACACACACACACACAGTCGAGGAGAGGCTGGGTGGAGTGAGGGGTGGGGGGAGCCAAGCCACCCCACTTTTGCCTGCACTGGAACAGGTTTAGCAAACTGTGTCAAGGGTCAGTTAATATTTCAGGCCGAGGGTTCTAGAGGTCCAGTCTCTGTACAATAACCCCATTCTGCCTTGTCATGTAAAAGGCAGAGATGATATGTAAATCAGTGAGCATGGCTGTGGCTTCCTTTGTTCACAAATACTGAAATTTGAATTTCATATAATTTCCATGTGTCATGAAATATTATTCTTCTTTAATTTTGTTTTCAACCATTTAAGAATGCAAAAACTATTCTTAGCTCATGGGGCTCTACGCAAACAGGCAGAAGGCCAGCTCAGGCCCTCAGGCCACAGTCTGCCAATTCCCTGTTCTAGAATGTGCTGTCCTGGGGCCCAGGACGTCAGCGCCACTGAAGCGGGAAGTCACATGGTACCAGAATATGGGTGGTAATAGAGTGACCCACAAATCTGGTTAGCGCAGGACCGAGGTGTCGCCCTGGATGTCAGATTCTGGGTGCCAAAAGCAAGACTGTCCCAGGCTAAGCAGAACACTTGGCCACCTTGGTGGTAATCATTAACCTGAGATGGGGTCAGGAGCAGCACCCCGGCACCGTCCCCAGCACCGCCGGGCCTTGGGGTGGGTAGTGGAGCCTCCTCCAGCGCCTGCACCGGCCCTGGGCAGGGAGATGCCCCCTCCTCCAAGCGAGAAACCCTCTGTGGTCTGGGCGGTCTCAGAAGGCAGGAAGTTGAATCATCAGCTCTGGTAACGTCTGTCTCCGTCAGCCTGTGGGTCTGCCCCAGAGTGTAGGGCTCCAGCAAACGCTTTCTCTGAACAGAAGCGCTCGAGAGAGGCTGGTGAAGAAGGGAGAGCTGTTGAGTGAAGGGGTGGGGCCAGAGCCAGTGGCAGGCTCACCCCCAGCTGGAGCAGTGCTTGCTGAGCACCCTTCGGTGGTGTGCTCTCTCTGTCTCTGTCTCTCTGTCTCTGTCTGTCTCTTTCCCTCTCTCTGTCTCTCTGTATCTCTCTGTCTCTGTCTCTATCTCTTTCCCTCTCTCTGTCTTTCTCTGTCTCTCTCTCTCTCTCTCTGTCTCTCTCTTCCTCTCTCTTTCTCTCCCTCTGTTTCTTGGCTGGGGCTCCTACCACAGAAATGCTGATCTTTTTTTTAATCCCCTTGAATGAAGAGTGCGGCTGGTAACCAAACTGAGAGCATCCCAGCCCTGGAGATCTCCTCACTCACTCGGGGATGCAGGGTGCTCTCGACTCTCACCCTGCCTCCCTATCTCCCACTAACCTAGCATCAGGAGAAGAGGGGCAAAGGAGAAGGAGTTTGAAGAGGGACACCTACTGATGGTAACAATGATGACATTCACTATTATTACTGATTTCGTGTGCCAGGGATGGGACCCGGGATCTCCCGCAGGCAAGGCGCACGCTCTCCCGCTGAGCCACATCCCGAGCAACGGTGATACTACTGAGCACCCATCTTGTGCCACCTTGAATGGCTTCATTTAATCTCCCACCGTGACTCTTTTAGATAAGAATGATGAGGTTAGTGGGCTGGAGAGATAATACAGTGGGTAGGGCACTTGCCTTGCTTGCGGCTGACCCGGGTTTGACCCCCCTGGCATGTCATATGGTTCCCTGAGCCCTGCTAGAAGTAATTTATGAGCACAGAGCCAAGAGTATGCCCTGAACATCTCTGAGTGTGGCCTAAAAACAAAGAAAAGCCAAAAAAACCCAAAATGCGGGTTTGTATGATAGCTCAAAGGGTTGAAGTGCATGCCTTGCACTGTGGCCCTGAGTCCAGGGCCCCTGGGCACTGCCAAGTGGGGCTGATGGCCTCCAGCTCCACTTGGCTCAGGTAGCACTGCATGACCAGCCCTAGCACTGAACCATCTGGCCCATTGACTGAATCACTGGGAGTAGGCCCTCCCCTAGCATTGCTTGGAAGAACCTTAAGAAAATAGAAGAAGAAAACTATCTTTATCTCCCTTTTGTTGTTTTTGTGGTACCAGGAATGGAACTGAGGTCATGCATATGTGACGTGTGCCATCTATCAGTCCTTGGTCCTCATTATTTCCATTAATTGCTTCCCCCCTTCCCTTTGTTGTTGATGTCTGTGCAACAAGCAAGGGTTGCACACTTGCTGGAGGTATGCACAAATAGGATGGAGGTGGGGATCGAACTCTCCATCCCACTGGTCACAGGCTTGCAAGGCAGGTGCTCTACCCCAGCCCTGAGCCTCTATTTCCTTTGTTTTGTTTTGTTTGGGGCCACTCCCAGTGATGCTCGGGGCTTACTCTTGACTTGGCACTCAGAGATCACTCCTGCCGGTGCTCAAGTGACCACCTGGGGTAACGGGCATCAAACCCCAGTTGTCTGCCTGCAAGGCAAGCACCCTACATGCTGTATTATCGCTCCAGTCTGTATTTTCATTTTTTGAGTGAAACAAATGAGGCCGAGGGAGGTTAAGTCCTTTGCTCAGGGGACATAGCAAGCGTTGGTGATGCAGACACTGACCATCACCACTGACCTTGTGCTTTGAGATCTGCGACACAGCGGCTCTGACTCAGGAAATCCACCAGGGCTGGGGCAGGATCGAACTTTCCAGAGAGGGCTGGGGGACAACAATCTTTTTCCTTCCCACTGCAGCACAAGGACCTCTGGTGGAGACGGAGAAAGCAAGGGGTTTCTGGGCTGGGGAACAGAGCCCCGAGGAGGCAGAGCGGGCCCGCAGAGGTCGTAGGGCTCTTTGAAGCCCTGATGAGAACAGCAGACACGTCTCGAGATTTTGCAGTAGAATGAGAGCTGAGCCGATACTTTCAGATCCGAAGCAGCTGGCCTGGTGCAAAGGTGCTCGCTGGGTCTCTCTCTCCACAGAACCCGGCACCCCGCTCTGTATGGCTGCCCCTGCAAGCCTCCAGGGCAGACCACCCTTAGCAGAAGACCAAGCCCAGAAAGGGCCCACAGGGGTGCAGGAAACGTTTTCTGGGGGTTGCCAGTCCACACTTTAGTTGTCTTTAGTCACTCAGCAAGAGCAGGCCACTGGCCGGGCCCCCACAGAGACTCAGGACTGGCACGGAGATGCCTTCTCTCCAGCAATCCACAGGTTCTGGGGCCAGGCGTGGCTAAAGCCCTGAGGCATTTCTGACCCTCCCTTGGGCACCATAAAACCCTGATCTGAGGAGGGGTCCAGTCTGCTGTTGGGTGCTCACCAGTTAGTGAGCTTAGAGGCTTCCTGAGCCTGACGACCTTGGGGCAGCCAGGCCTGGCCCAAGACCTCGGGATGAAGGGCTGGGCCCTGGAGGCCAGGTGCAGGGGCTAAGGCTGTGCCCCACCTGGGCGAGGCCACGCTCCCAGGCCTCAGGAGCCAAGCCGTGCCTCAGACATTTGGCTCCCATTACCTGGCTATTTTGAGCAGCCCCGAGCTAGACTTGATTATGGCCAAACTGAAATAGTTCCTTATTGGATGTGGCGGGCTCAGCCTCCCACACGAGCCCTTCCAGGCCCCTTGGGGTCTGGTGGTGAACACACACCACCCTCCCCCTCCCCGCCCCCCCCCCCATGCCGCCTGCCCAGTGCCTCCGGCAGGAACGGAGGGGCAGCCCAGGCAGCCTACCTCTGCCGGGCGCTCTGCAGAGGGTGACCGCATTGGGCACTCGGGGCGTGGGGGCCCAGGGCAGCATGGTGCTTCTGGCCTGTCCAGGCCCTGCCCTCTTTGCTCCAGCTCCTCCCCCACGGGAAAAGGCAGAACAGGACTGGCTGGTTGAGGACACCGTGGGACCGTGGCCAGGAGGGTGAGCGTTCTGGCCTCTCCCGGCTCCCTGTGAGTGCCTGCCAGGGTGTGGGGCCTGGCGGCCTCAGTCCTGCCCCAGTCCAAAGGCCACTAACAGCCCCATGGCTGCGAGTGTGTGGAGGGGCCGGTCTGCAGTCAGGGAGCCGCAGGACGAGATGGCAGAGGCCGACCGTGCAGCATGGGGGCCAGGGCTGTGCTCTCGGGCTGCCCCCCCCCTCCGCTGACCCTCCTCTACTGACCCTGCAGGACTTGAGGGAGAGCTCACTATTGTGGGCTCCTGGAAAATGCCCACCCAGGCGGCGAGCAAAGGCTCGGGCACCTCCTGGCTGTCTCCATGCCAGGTTTTTGCCCTTCTCCGGTGGATGCTGACAGATCAGCTAATGGGGGGAGTACTGGCCAGGGCATGGGGGTGAGGACGAGCCTTCGGATCAGGGAGCCCTCAGCCTGCACCTCCAGTGGGCAGTGCTCTAGGGCACTGGTAAGGGGACTGCACAGGAACAGGAGGTCTGAGGCGGGGGTGGGGTGGGCGAGCTCGCCACTCCCCGGAGCCCTCTGCCTCCCCCATCGTGGACCCTCCAGGCGGAGAGAAGTCAGAGCAGGGCTGACATGGGGGGGGCGGGGGTTGGGAATGGATGCAGGGGGCTCCGGCTGCTGAATCCCCCATGCCAGCTAGGCATAAAACTGGGGGAAGGTAAAAAATGCCCACCCAGACAGGGTGTCGGGGACCCACGAGGCACTTGAAGCCACTCAGAAGTCAGCCATCAGAGCAGCGTCTGAGAAGCAGGATGAGAGGTGGCCAGAGAAGCTGAGGGGAGGGGGAGCCATGGCGTGGAAGAAGGGGCACGAGCCAAGCAGGTGCGAGAACCTGTGACCAGGGGAGACGTGGGCAGGGCCTGTGGGGCTGGAGGGGAAGTGGGCAAGTGGCGGAGACCTCTGACCCTTTCATGCCTTTGCCCGCCTTGGACCTTGAATTATGTGTCTCCACCAAATTCTCCAGCGAGAGCCCCCGCCCCCAATACCTGTGAATGGGGACTTACTGAGAAATAGAGTCTTTGCAGATCGAGTCTCACAAAAACGAGATCATCCCAGGTGGGCTCTCATTGAGCATGATGCCATTCTGGTAAGCAGATGGGTTCTGGAACTGGCCCCGAAAAAGGTACCTGCACAACAAGGCAGAGATCGGATCAGGCTGCCCGAGGCACAGGTGCCCCCGAGGCGGTGGGAAGAATCCTCCCCTGGGGCCTTGGCGGGAGCCTGGGCACGCCAGCACCTCAGTTCGGAGCTCCTGGCCTCCTGAGCTTTGAGAGAACATGTTTCTGTCCTTTGACACCTCCCGGGGTGTCCCACGGTGTGGAGAGTAGCTGAGCTGAACCGTGTCCAGCACTGCTGGGCTCCTTCAGGCCAGGACTGACCTGTGTGCTGCAGGAACCCCATGGTCATCGAGGGGAACAGAGGAGTAGCCAAGATGACAAGCCCCTCTGCATGCTGCACGTGCCATTTCCTCCACAGTCCAGCCTGGCTCCCACATCCCCAGGGAGGCCCAAGGCCCACCGCACAGCACCTCCACACCCCCGCTCGCTCCCGGCCTGGTGGAGTCTGAATAACTGGATGTGGGGAAATTCCTAACCTTCCCTTTCAATCAGGCCATTGGCCCTAGGAGCTCGCTCAGGTCCCTCCAACAAGGGGACTGTCTGTGGCTTGATGAGTCATGCACACTGCCTCGTCCCGCAGCCTTGGGTGGGACCCAGGCCTGGGGACAGTGCCAGCCAGGGCAGGCTAGGAGCTTGACATCCCGTTGTCCCAACCCAGTCCCCTGGAACGAAGTGTACTCCAGGCGTTGGGACAAAAATCTGGAAGCAGGGAGGCAGCTCTCATTTGAACTGAGACCTGAGTGATGAAAAAGAGCAGAGAGTTAGCAAACAGGGAGTTCAAAGGCCCCGAGGTGGTATGACCAAGCTTGGCATGATCAAGAACTGACAAGAAGGCAGGGACTGCAGCACGGGCAAGGCGAGATTAGTGGTCAGACTTGTGATTAGATGGGGGCCCACGTGGTTAATCCACCTCAAGGCCCTTCACCACATCTGCAGTCTCTTTGGCCAGGTGAGATCACTTATTTCGGGGTTGGAGAACAGAACATAGGCATGTATAGGGCAGGAACCTGCCTGGGCCGTGTCTCTGCTCTCCTCTCCGCTGCCTATTTGGACCGGATCCTGTCTCTGTTGACCTGTCACCGACACCATTTATCTCTCTTTCTCGCCTTCTATCAACTATTAAACTATTTAGAGGACCCAGGATGTCACTCAGTGGTCAAACACCTGCCTTACAGGCATGAGGTCAAGACTTTGTCCCAGCATTGCCACACATGCCACGTGTGGTCCCTGTGGCATTGTCACTGGGGTTCCTGGAAATACCACAAAACTCTGTGCTCTGCAGTGCCCTGCCTCCAAGCATGTGTGATCCCCGGACATCGCAACAACAGTGGCAAAGGGCAGGGAATGAGGAAAAATCAGAACGCGTTATTTAGCAATCTGTCCTCTCGCCCTGGCTTTAGCCTTTCAATCTGATCGTGGCCATCCAGCTAGCAAACTGACTCTTTTGGTTTGTTCGGGAGTCACACCCAGGGCGCCATCTTCCACTCAGTGCTTGGGCAACCATGTGGTGCTGGGGATGGAAACCAGAGCTCCCTCGTGCCAGGCGTGCCCCGTAGCCCTTTGAGCATCTCCCCAGCCCTAATAAACCAACTCTTGAACTCAATCTGTCATTCAGTTGTCCTGTGTGCATGAGGGACTGTCAGGCATCCAACTTCATATTTTCACCTGAGTCACATATGGGTGCAATCCCCGCCTGTCCACGTACTATATCTGCTTTGATCATCCTCACAGGGACCATTTCTTGTCTGTCTTTGGGCCCCATCTGGCAGTGCTCCTAGCTCTATACTCAGGAGTCACTCCTGGCAAGTTTGGGGATGCTGAGAATCGAACCTGAATTAACTGCGTGCAAGGCAAGTGCACTGCCCACTATACTATCTCTCTGGCCCCTCCCAGGGACCACTTTTGTATGGACGTTCCAGCCCCATCCGGGCTGTTCTAGGCAGCTTCTTGCTTAGCAGCCATCCTGTGTCTGCATAAATAATGCAGACTCATTTTAACTTGATCTTAGATAAAGTGTGGGTAGAAAGTATATCTGCTAGGCAAGCATCTTATGCATCCAATAACAAATCCTCAAGTTAAGTGGGACTTATTTTTAGGTTGTCTGGGCAAATAGCACAGAAGATGGGAACTCCAGAGATGTGTGCACTAGGCATGGGTGGGTGCGTGCCAACACACACCACACACACGCGCACATGGGGGCCGCACAGATGCACACGTGCACACAAGCACATGTGCGCCCTCTCCCTTCCCTCTGCCCCCACATAGTGGCTCCTTCCTGCCTGCCGCCTCCCCCCACGCACACACACGGCCAAGGCAGACACTTCAGCACTGACTCATGTCCTACCTCATCTTGTTTTCAGTCTAGGAATCTCACTCACCTCCCTACTTGGGTTGTGAGGTCTCCCAGGGCGAGGACGGTGCCTGTGGCAGGTGCTTCCTGCCTGGCCCTACACTCTGAAAAGCTGCTTGTCTTGCCAAGATCTCTGTGGGAGGTCAGAGGTCAGGGCAGGAAGGAGCTGGGGGCCCACTGTCACAGGCTTTCCAGGGCAGCTTCATCTGCACCACCTGTCCCCTGGGCCTCCAGGCGTCTGCCTCTCCAGCCCCAGCTGGAGGCAGGCTAGAGCAGGGTTTCATTCCACAGCGGATCTCTCCAGAGCAGCTGCACTGGGTGGGTAGCAAGCCTGGAGCTGGCATACTTGGACTTCCCTTGTTTCCAGGCATCTCCATGGCCAAGACAGGGCATGTTGAGAAGTAGCTGCAGGGCCTGGATGTCCTCTGTCCACACTGTCCACAGCACCCCAGGCCTCCCCTGCTCACAAGTCACTGTGCCACAGCTCTGGGGGAGGAACAGCTTGCTCATGAGAGCCTGCAAGAGATGCCCAGAGCACCTGGCACCCCAGGGATCTTCCTAGCAGTTGGGAGGCCAGGCAAGGCTGGGACACCTTTTAGGAAGCCCTGCCCGAGGGAAGGCACTTCAAGGCCTGGCAGTTTCTGGTCCCACACTGAGCCCCATCCTGTCCACATGCACGGCCCCACCAATGTCCACCTGTGAGGCAGGGACCTTCTCTAACACATCTGGGCTGAGGCTGCCAGAGCAACCTCGGGGCTTTATCAGACAGACGTCCCTTTGGTTCCACGCTGGTAGTGTCTGTGTCTCCCAGAGTCTCTAGTCTCCCACTGTCTCCCAGTGCCAGCCCCCAGAGTCTCCCTCAGGGGAGTCATGGACAGTTTAGGACCCGTCCAGTAATGAATTGTCCCCATACGTTTCTCGAAGAAGCCGGCCTGAGCTAGGAGCCTCAAGTGGGATGTGCTGGGAGGAAGGGAAAGCCATTTTGGAGACTGGGGGTGCCTCCATAAGGCCACAGGGTCAGAAATGTGCCCCCCCCAAAAAAGAAATAAAAAAATAAATATTTTTATTTATTAATAAATAAACAAATAAGAGTAAACAAATCAATGAACAAATAAAGAAACGTGTGCCTTCTTCCTCACAGTCCTCACCAGTCCCAGCAGGGCGCCTCAGCCCTCATGGTCAGGTTTAGGATCTCACTGGGCCACTTAGAGGAACCAGGAGACCCTGATGTTGGGGCCCACGGCCAAACAGGCACCCGGCTGCTCAGGGGACCAGGACGGGGCCCTGAGGTGAGTCCAGTGGCAGGGACAAGCCGCCTACCAGGTCCCTCTCTGGTCCGAGGAGCCGAGTCTCTAGCCCTTCGCTGTGAAGGAGTCAAAACTATGTACAACCCTAAAACTTGCCTTAGACCAAACTCTTTCCTCTTTTTTTTTGCTTTTTGGGTCATACCCAGCAATGTTCAGGGGTTACTCCTGGCTCTTCACTCAGGAGTTACTCCTGGCAGTGCTCAGGGGGATCATATGGCCCCCAGAACCGCTGAGCCAAGCAGCACTGCATCACAGGGTACTGCTGGGGGGTGAGGCCAGGGGGCATGTATCTCTGAGAGTGACAAAATGTACAAAGCAAGTGACCTCCAGCAGGGCTCTGGACTCAGCTGGTAACTTCTGGGGAAGTCCCTGAGACTGCCAGATGAGAGGAGACTCGCTTCCTCTGCTCAGGTTTGTCGGGAACTCTGTTCAGCTGCTCTTTGAACCAGTGCCTTGGGCTCCTGGGGGCTCTTACGTTGAGCCAGGCCCATCAGCCCCGAGTGAAGTGTCTCACACCGACTCTGGCTAAACTGGCCCCTGACTTGGCTGAGGTGACTGATTGCTGCCAGTTTCGGGGAGGGGGCATTGGAGACCCCAGGGATCTTTACTGCCTTCTGCCATCTGTGGCTCTGTTTTGGGTCTGAAGTCTGAGAAGGGACAGGTGACCTGGCTAGCACGTCATCTAGACATCTCCTGGGGTCAGTCAGTCCCAGGGCTACACACCTGCTGGTACAGTCTCTGGAGAGGGCCTCTCTAGGTTTGCACTTGCAGGACACTGCGGAGAGCCAAGACTGAGTCCTTCCAGGAGGGGGTGTCTAGGCCCAGCCCTGGGCAGGTTTCCCGGTGCCCCAAATCAAGCTTCTGGCTGGATTTGTTTTCTCTTGAGTAACAGAGAATTCTGTTCTTTTTTTTTTTTTTTTTTTGCTTTTTGGGTCACACCCAGCAATGCACAGGGGTCATTCCTGGCTCATGCACTCAGGAATTACCCCTGGCGGTGCTCAGGGGACCATATGGGATGCTGGGATTTGAACCCAGGTCGGCTGCGTGCAAGGCAAACGCCCTACCCGCTGTGCTATCACTCCAGCCCCAAGAATTCTGTTCTTTATGTAGAACTCGGCACATAGAACATTTACAGAATGAATGATTGAATGAATGAATGCAGAGTGAATACTCATCTTCCTTTAGGGAAGGCCACCTCATACCAGTGGTGTGAAGATAACGAGTAGATTCTTGAAAGAGAGGAACGAGAAGAAAGTAATGCACAAACTTCACCTGCACCTGTGCCCTGTGTAGTCACAGATTCCAGGCTTTCCCACGGGAGTCCCAGGAATTCCCCAGGAGCTAGAGTCGTTACCAATTGTCCTAACTCTCTGATCTGTGCTGCTGCAGGTGTGCTCATTCCCTCTGAGAGCTTGTTCGAAATGCGCCCCCCTCCGCTGCCCTTTGGGGCCAGGGTGATAGTCTCACAGGTAGGGTGCTTGCATTGCATGCGCTGATCCAGGTTTGATCCTCATCATTCCATATGGTCCCCCAAGCCTGCCAGGAATTATCGCTGAGCACAGAGCTAGAAGTAAGAATCACTAAGCACAGCAGGGTGTGGCCCCCAAACAAAAAGTAACAACAACCAAAAATGTCTACCCACAGGAGCCTTCATAGCCTTACTTAAACAAGATCCAGATGATTGTGTTGGTGACTGCCTTAGGCACCTTGCGGTAAAGATGCACACAGACCCCACCCTGAGGACTTCTCTCCCGCTCCGAGGACTGCTAACAGGCTGGCCAACTCTCTTGATATTGGGTCCGATCTTTTCCTTGCCTAGAACTTAGTAGGCCCTCAGTAAGTAGGAAATGAATGAATATTGAATGAACTTCAAGCTATTTTCTCTCTCTAGGGTCCTTGGGGCCTGTTGACCCTCTGCTTGTAAAGAATTGTTAGCCTCGATGAAGGCCCTTTGGAAGGACAGATCTGGTCTAATATCCAAGGACTGATGTCAGGCCAATGTTTGGTTCCCTGTGATTTCCAAAGTGGTTTGAGACAAAGGATGACCAAGGACTTCTTTAAAACACAAAAATTTGCTCTCCGCCAAGATGTGATCCCGGGGGCCGCACGTGTGCAGCCTCTCCGCAGCTGCATGAGCATGATTCCAGAGGCCAGCTAAACTACTTTTGATACCGGCAGCTCCTTGCAAAACGTCTCCAGACTGAGAACTAAGCCACGGCCCCATGCCTGCCCAGGAGGGGAAAGGTTTTTCTCTCTCGCCTTTTCCTTGCCGGTGGTGGGGTGGGGGTGGGGGGCGTGGCAACCGCCATATTATGAGGACCACTAATGAGAGATACAAGCTTGCAATAATCCAATTTCTGGAAGAAATTTCCCTGGACTTAGTTGCTAAAATACAGAAATCCAAAACCACACAGCCGCAATAGTGGCCACGCGACCTCATATCTCTTCAAAGCAGGTCTGACTCTAGTGGGGAACTCCTAACAATAATAGTGAGTTTTTTGTTGAAATATTGAATGTAACCAAAGTAAAGAGAAAGTAAAGTGAAATTTATCAGTTACACAGGCGGGGGGATGGGGAGGTGAGGGTGTGGGGGATGGGAGGTATACTGGTTTTGTTTTTGGTGGTGGAATAGTGCACTGGTGAAGGGATGGTTGTTTCAGCATTGTATAACTGATACTAAAGCCTGAAAGTATTGTTATTTTCTACATGGTGATTCAATAAAAATAAATGAATAAATAAATAAATAAATAAAATACCCCCCAAAAAAAATTTGCGGGGCTGGAGCGATAGCATAGTGGTAGGGCATTTGCCTTGCACGCGACCCACCCGGGTTCGATTCCCAGCATTCTGTGTGGTCCCCTGAACACCACCAGAAGTAATTCCTGAGTGCAGAGCCAGGAGTAACCCCTAAGCATTGCTGGGTGTGACCCAAAAAGCAAAAAAATAAATAAATACCACAAATATTTGCACCCTGACACAGGTTGCGAACTTTTGAGGATCAGACCCAGAAATCTGTCTTTCTATTGTTGTTGATGTTGTTGCTCTCATGGTTGTTTGGGAGCCACACTCAGTGGTTGGGGGCAACACCTGGCTCAGGGACCAGGGATTTACCCCATGGCCCCCGCATGCAGAGCCTATGCTCCAGCCCCAGATGTAAGCCATCTTCCTGGACCCAGAAACTTCATTTTAAATAAGCATCCCAAGTAAACTAAAGTTTAGAAAGTATGGCGTCACTAATTTACCGAGGAAGAAACTGAGAGGTGTTATCTGCTTTGTGCAAAGTCACAGAGCTGGCAAATTTTGGAAACAGGATTGCCTGAATTAAAACCACTGCATGAAACTACAACATCCAACAGGAGAGAGAACAAAAGGGAATGCCCTGCAGCAGAGGCAGAATAGGGTGGTGGGGGTTGGGATGGGGGTGGTGGGAGGGATACTGGGATCATTGGTGGAGGAGAATGGGCACTGGTGGAGGGATGTAAACTAAATACAAACATGAAAGTTCATAAGTTTGTAACTGTACCTCATGGTGATTCACTAATAAAAATTTTTTTAAATGAATAAATAAATAAATAAAAACATTGCATGGTTTTAACTGTATTGTCTTTGGGAAAATTGGTGTCCAGGTGAGCTGTGTGTAATTTGTCATTTATATCACTTTCCATGTATTTCAGGTGTATCTACAGAGTCAGACTGTGAGTTCTTGTGGAATCTTAGAAGGCAGTGAATGTGTTTGATTTCTTTCCCTCGGCATCTCTATTGTACCCAACACCCGAAAAATCTGCCACAAAAGTGGCTTGAGCTGAATTCCTGCACACATGTGATTATCCATCTCTTGAAACATGCATATACAGACGTCATCTCTGATGCAAGTCTCCTCTAGGAGCAAGCTATAACAACTGAAAACTTCCCTTCTCTCTCTAGTCAACCCTGAACTCACACCTCTCGCTGACACAGCGCTTGTGGGACCATCCAATGGCCTCCACGTGGCTGAACTTGGTAATCAAGTCTCAGTCCTTATCTTACTTGGCCCCTCAGCAATTTTGCTCACAGGGCTTTTTTCCCTCCTGAAATTCCCTTCTCCTGACTGCTGCCTTTTTCTCCCATTGAAAAAACTTAGAGAGGCTGGAGCAATAGCACAGTGGGCAGGGCGTTTTTGCCTTGCACATGGCCGACTCGGGTTCGATTCCCAGCATCCCATATGATCCCCTGAGCACCGCCAGGAGTAATTCCTGAGTATATGAGCCAGGAGTAACCCCTGTGTATCGCTGGGTGTGACACAAAAAGAAAAAAAAATAGAGGGACAGAAAGGGGGTTAACACATGCCTCACATGAAGAAGGGGCTGAGACAGGGTAGCCTCTGAATGCTGTGGGTATGAGATTTATTGTCCCCAAATAATAAATAATCTATTATGGTAAAATGCAAAGACATAAAGTTTACCATCTTAACCAGTTTAAGGGCACAATTCCATGACATTAACTACTTTCACATGCCCCATCATCCATCTTCAGAGCTTGAATCAACTATTTGAAGCAAAAATTGTTCCCCTTCAACACTATCTTCCCTGCTTGGCACAGTCCCAGACAATCTCCATTTCACTTTATATCTATGAAAAATCACCTTTCTGGAAACCTCATACAAGTGGAATCATTTGGTCTTTTGGTAACTGGCTAATTTCACTTAGTGTAAAGACTTGGATTCACCCCTGTAGAACACATCACAGAATTTCCTTCCTTTTGTTTATTGTTTGTGTTGGGTCATACCTAGCTATGCTCAGAGGCTACTTCCAGCTCTGTGCTCAGGGGGCCATGTGGTATGTGGTACCAAGGATCATACCTGGGCCTCCCACATGCAAGGCAGCATGTGCTCAGTCTCCCCAGGCCCCGCACCCCCACCCACCGTTTCTTTCCCCCAGTGCCAGGAATTTAACCTACCACCTCACATGTGCAAGGCAAGTGCTCGCCTGGCAAGCATATCCCCAGCCTTTTTAAGGTTGAAAAGTATTCCGTTCTATGGATATATTTTTTGCTGATCCATTCATACATCAACAAACACTTGGGTTGCTTTCACATTTTAGTTATTGTGAATAATGTGGCTGGTATTTGTTCTTCTGATTACATATTTTGGGGGAGTTGGGGGGGCATACCAATGCTGCTGATATTTGAATATGAGTGCACATATGTCTCCTCAAGACCTGCCTTCAATTCTTTTGAGTGTATACCCAGAAATGGAAATGCTGGATCATATGGTAATTCTATTTTTAATTCTTTGAGGAACAATTATACTGTTTTCCACAGTGACTGTACTATTTTACATTCTTACCAACAGAGAATGAGGGTCCCAATTTCTCCACATCCTCACCAATTTCTGTCCTTTTCTTTCCTTTTGGATAGTAGCCACCCCAATAGGTGTAAAGCAATATCTCATTTTGTTTTGCTTCTCATAGTGCATCTTTTTAAATTTTTAATTTTATTTATTATTTTTGGTACATCTTTTTTATGTGTTTATTGATCATTTGCATCTCTTGGAGAAATTTCCGGATGCTGCTTTTATTTATTTATTTTTGGAGTGGGGGAGTGTCACACCTGGCAGTGCTCAAAGGTTACTCCTGGATCTTCACTCATGAATCACTCCTGATGGCCGTGACGGACCATATGGGATGCAGGGAATTGAACCCAGGTCAACCGTGTGCAAGGCAAGTACCCTAACAGCTGAACTATTGCTCCGGCCCCTGTTGCTTGTTTAAAAAATAATAGCACTGTAGCACCGTCGCACTGTAGCACTGTAGCACTGTCGTCCCGTTGTTCATCAATTTGCCTGTGTGGGCACCAGTAATGTCTCCATTGTGAGACTTGTTACTGTTTTTGGCATATTGAATACGCCACGGGTAGCTTGCCAGGCACTGCCGTGCGGGTGGGATATTCTCGGCAGCTTGCCAGGCTCTTCAAGAGGGGTGGAGGAATCGAGCCCGGGTCGGCCGCATACAAAGCAAACACCCTTTGCCCGCTGTGCTATCGCCCCAGTCCATTATTAAAAAAATAATAATATTTTTAAAATCATTATCACTATCACTATCATCCTGTTGATTGTCGATTTGCTCGAGCGGGCCCAGTAAGTCTCCATTCTTCCTAGCTCTGAGATTTTAGCAGCCTCTCTTTACTCATCCTTCCCAGTGGTGCTGTATTAGAGGCTCTTTCAGGGTCAGGATAAATAAGATAATAAAGATAATGGACTGGAGCAATAGCACAGCGGGTAGGGTGTTTGCCTTGCACATGGCCGACCTGGGTTCAATTCCTCTGTCCCTCTCGGAGAGCCCAGCAAGCTACCAAGAGTATCTGCCCGCACGGCAGAGCCTGGCAAGCTACCCGTGGTGTATTTGATATGCCAAAAACAGTAACAAGTCTCACAATGGAGATGTTACTGGTGCCCTCTCGAGCAAATCGATGAACAACGGAATAACAGTGCTACAGTGCTACAATAATGATAATATTCTGTTGAATCCTCTTTATCTTCATCCTCTTTGCCTCCAGAACTCCATTATTTAATCTCTTCTTTGGTGCGGGGAGGTGTTGGCCCACACCCAGCAATGCTCATGGGTTACTCCTGGCTCTGTACTCAGGAGTCACTTCTGGCAGTGCTCAGGGGACCATAGAAGATGTCAGGAATGGAACTTGGGTGAGCCTCGTGCAAGGCAAGAGCCTTACCCACTGTACTACCACTCTGGCTCCATCTTTCTTTTTTTCTTTGTTTTTTGGGCCACATCTACCGGTGCTTAGGGGCTATTCCTGGCTCTGTGTTCAGGAGACCCCTGGCAGTGCTTGGAAGACCATATGTGGTGCCTGGGGATTTGAACGGGGTTGGTCAGCCACAGGCAGAAGCCACAATACCTTCTGTATTATTTGTCTGACTCATCTCTTCTGCTTCTACACTCACTTCCTTAGTGACCTTGAAGAGTCGTAAAGTTTTAAATTCCATCTATCTGCTATTCCCTCTCCTGTGACATCTTCTGCCCAGATCTTGACTGAGAGCTGAAACTCTCAGTCTTAAGGAAGGCTGCCCCAGGATGTCTAATAACCATCTCAAGCTTAACGAGTTCGACACCAAACTTCTTAGCCTCCTCAAAACCTACTCCTTCCACTTTCCCACCTCAGGGAACAGCAATTCCATCCTTCCATTGGCTCAAAGGAAAATTCTTTTTTGGTGGGGGTGAAGGGGGCATTGGGTCCCATCCAACGATGCTCTGGGCTTACTCCTGGCTCTGCATTCAGGAAATTACTCCTAGTAGGGTTCCAGCAGTGACCCACCTGCTATACTACCTCTCTAGTTCTTCATTCAAAGCAAAATCTTACCATCATTTTTTTTTTAATGAATCACTGTGAGACACAGTTACAGACTTATAAACTTCCGTGATTACGTTTCAGTCATACAATGATGGAGTACCCATCCCTCCACCAGTGCCGATACTATCATTCTTGACTCCTTGTTTTCTCATAGTCCTTCAACTAATCCTATCAGAGGTTTCTTCAAAAGAGATACAGGCTGGAGAAGTTAGTTCACGGGGCTGGGTGCATGCCTACCCCGTGTGAGGCCTTGAGTTCAATCTCTGTCACCTCACAGCCTCACAGCCCTCTGAGCACCACTAGAGGTAGCCTTGGTGGCCCCAGCATTGTTACCCTGGGGATCACCAAACACCAACTCAGCCAAGCATTAAAGGGTGAGCCTCATCATGAGTGGCCCATATTCAAAAATTACATATATTTATGTATGTCTGTATTGGGCCAGAGATCATCAGAAGGCGATCAGCTTGTCTTGCATATGGCTGGTTCCAGTCTGATCCCCAGCACGGCCAGGGGTTACTCCTGAGCACAGAGCCAGGAATAGAATAGCACCTGAGCACCACTGGGAGTGGCCCCCAACCACACACACACACACACACACACACACAGACACACACACACACACACACACACACACGATTGCTTCAAAGCTTACATTCTAGTCTACATAAGCATCTCTTACCTGGTCCATTAGTGACCTTCTAACTGGTCTTTCTGCTTCAGCTTTGTACCCTTAATCTGTTCTCTTCCTGATATCGAGTGACCTCTACAACCCGGTGTTGATTATGTCACTCTTCTGCTAAAACCCTCCTAGCAAAAGCTAAATTCTTAACAATGCCCTATAGAATCTCTTCCTTGTTCATGTACATATTAAGCATGTTCCTGCCTCAGGGCCTTGGCACTTGCTGGTCTCTCTGTAAAGGCCATGATTCTTAATCTTTTATTTTGTGCCATGGAACACTTTGGCAAATCTGTGATGACTGTGGACGGCTTCTGACTAGAATACCCGTAAATCTGTAAAATCACCTACAGTAATGATAAAGAAACCAATTATATTGAACTACAACTCTCAAAATAATTTTTAATTGTGTAATATAGTAATATGTGCTTCTTATTAATTCACTAAATTACAAGAACCAGCAGCATAATTTTGAAGTAGTGATGAGTGGAAAGATATTTTAAGATATTTGCAACAACTAATGTGATATGAAAATATCTGTGATTTATACTAGCAACAACATCACAGGTGCTGCTAATATCACTACAATTTGCTGGATACATTTATATGGAAGAGCACTCTAAACTCTAGTGAAAAGAGAGCAATCATTTTCCCCCCTTCTAAGGCCAAGAGCCCCTGAGTTCTGTCCCCCAACCTATGGAGCAGGGTGTCTGTGGAGTCCACGTTAAGAGATTCCGGCTCAGCGGGCCAGCGGGCTAGCGGAAAGGGCTAGTGCACTAGTGTTGCATGTGGTTGTTGGGGTTTGATCCCAAGCTCTGCGAAACACAGCCCTCCCTGCTCAGAACATTCTAACCCGCTAATCTCCACAACTGACTCCCTCCCTTCTTTTTACTCAAAAGTCACCTTCTTGACAAGCTCTTCCCTATATAATTCTTAAAATTTTCATTCCCACATTCCCCTTTCTCTTTAATTTTCTCCATACCACATCTTCACCCGCAAACATACTATTTGGAGGGTGGTGGTAGGCCACACTTGGTGGTGCTCAGGGGATACTCCCAATTCAGGGGCCGTATGCAGTGCCAGGGATGGAACTAGGGTCGGCCATGTGCAAGGCAAGCAATTAAACTCCTTACTATTTCTTTGGCCCAAGTATACCACTTTATTTTTTGCAAGGGGGGTGCACAGCCAATGATGCTTAAGACTTACTCCTGACTCTGCACTTACTCCTGGTAGTGCTCGGGGATCACGAGACACTGAGGATTGAACCTGGGTTGGTGCATACAGGACAAATGCCCTCCCTGCTGTACTATCTCTGCAGCCTCCCCCCGCCTCCATATGCCACTTTTTAAAGCTTTTGACATATATTTTTTATTATTTTTTTTTTTTTTTGCTTTTTGGGTCACACCCAGCGTTGCTCAGGGGTTACTCCTGGCTTTGCACTCAGGAATTACTCCTGGCGGTGCTTGGGGGACCATATGGGATGCCGGGGATCGAACCCGGGTCGGCCGCGTGCAAGGCAAACGCCCTACCCGCTGTGCTATCACTCCGGCCCCGACATATATTTTTTAATTAATTTATTTTTTAAATTAGTGAGTCACTGTGAGGGTACAGTTACAAATTTACCCATTTTCGTGCTTGTGTTTCCCTCATACAATGTTCGAGAACCCATCCCTCCACCAGCGTCCATTCTCCACCACCAATGAACCCAGCATCCTTCCTACCCTAAAGCTTTTGATATTTTTGCATCTACTTGCACTCGGTAGTGAGCGCGTTCCCCGAGAGCAGGCCGGCCTGACTGTCATGTGTGTGCTGTGTCCTTAGCACCTAGCATGGCGCCTGGCACACTGGAGGCACTTAATAAATATTTGCTGGGGGGGAGGGGAGAGTGGGTGATTACATCTCAAGAACTCTATGTTTCTTCTCATTTGTTTTCTGTATGAAGTTAATGAATGATTTTTGAAATGTTCACGAAAGATTAGGAGCTATAATTAGCTTTATTACTATAATTCTTTTACCGTTTTCAAGATTAACCTTAAAACAGTAGCAGAGAGCCCTGGATACCCAACCAGCTCCCAGTTTTCAAAAGAAGCGTTTTCCCAGGACTCCTTTACTTTCCCTCTTGTTTTGTTGTGATGTCCAGGGAGAAAGGGGGAGTCTGCAGCCCTTAGTGATGGCGCTCACTTGGCTGCGGGGCTCGCATACACGTGGCCGGGGTGTGCCGGGGATCCCATACTTGCTGGGTTGTCTGTGCCACGGAACACGAGCAGTGCTGCTGGGATGGCCTTCAGTGGCAGGGAGTCACGCCAGGGGTGGAGTCCTGATCCCAAGCCTGCACAGCAGGGGTTCTGCCACTACGCCATACCCCCAGGCTCCTTCTAAGAGGTCTCTTCTTCTTTTTTTGCATTTTTTTAAAAAAAATTTTTGGGTCACACCCAGCAATGCACAGGGGTTACTCCTGGCTCTTGCACTCAGGAATTACTCCTGGCGGTGCTTGGGGGACCATATGGGATGCTGGGAATCGAACTCAGGTTGGCCGCATGCATGGCAAACGCCCTACCCGCTGTGCTATCGCTCCAGCCCCCGAGGTCTCTTCTTCTTTAGGGGACCTGGTCGCACCCAAACTCAGGGAAGTACCTCAGAGGCAAATATTACCCTCCAGAGCCACATCCAACCATACTCAGGACTTACTCCTGGCTGTGTGCTCAGGGATCACTCCTGATGGTACCCGGTGGGGAGGGGGGAAGGGAGCACATGTGCAGTGCTAGGGATCGAATTGGGGTCAGCCACATGCAAGGTGAGTACCCCAACCCCCATACTCTCTCTCCGGCCCCTCAAATTCTCTCTCGACAAGAGCACACAACCTTCCCTCCGCAATCACACCAACACTACTATTCTGTGCTGAGAAGCTTCTGGTAGTGTGGCAGAATGGAAAACAGAGGTCAGAGGCAGGTGTGATGCTGCCAACCACTTATAGGTCACATGATTGTGAGTATGTTCCTAGCCCTTTCTGAAAAGGCTGACACAGAGCTGGTGTCCTGTAGAGTCATCCCTCTCCTCCTCCTTCTGTCAGTCATATCTTCACAGCCTACAGGAGCGCCCTGTCTAGCCCTCTCTGGTATGTAAACTCACGAGACACCCCTGCCCCTGGGCCATGCCACTGCAACTGGCGCCCGTGTCAGCTGAGGCTCTGCCCCTCACCACGCAGCCCACCATCTAGCACAGTTTCTCGCCTGGGCTTCCTTCTCTTTTTGCCCACCCTGAGAAATCTGGGGTGTGTTCTCAAGACAAGAGTCAATGCCCCCAGCCTCATGGTGTTGGGAACTCTCAGGGATCATACTTACCCTTCCAAACAGGCACCCCGAAGGGTGCGGGTGTGTGCTGTGCACCTGAGCAGGCCTTGCTTTACACACCAAGCATGTAGATGTCACACATCACACACATGTGGATATGCACAAGTGGCCCCAGGAACTGCTAACCACCCCCATTCTACAAAGCGGGGTGTGGGGGGGGGTGTTGGGGAAAAAGAGCTGAATTGACTTGCCCGCTTAGCTAGAATGCAAACCCAGGCAGTTCACTATTCTGTCAGACACTCAGCGGGGACAGTTTGCAGGCGCTGAGCTTGGTGTGGGTATGTCGGACACCTGCCCAGGGAGAGGCAGGTGTAACTGGGAGAGGTTTCCCAGCCCCTCAGCGGTGCGGGCCAGCCTCCCCCCACTTTGTGAATGAAGGCAAAGGAAGAGAAATGTTGCAGTGATTCCCTTTGAGCTCCTATTTCTTTCTTGTTGCAAAAAAGTGCTTATTTCAGCATCCATCATCTCCGTCTTTGTTGTGCAGACAGTCTGCCCTGTCGCAGGATCTGTGCTGTTATTATGAGTTTGTTTATTATTAGATTTATTTCTCCTATAAGCAAATGTGTTCACAACATTCCATCGGGGAATCTTCTTAATTGTCACATAAATGTCATTTTATGTAAATTGAATATTTATCTTTCCATCCATGCAAGGGGGTGGTAGGAAAAGAAAGAATAAACAACCTTCAGTCTCGGAGAGAGGGAAAGGCACCCCATCCCAGCTCACAACTCACCCACGTGCCTTCAAAGCCAAAGGTGAGCTCAAAAAATGATTGGATCCTGTTAGAGGGGCTGCCGAACGCGTAGAAGAAAAAGTTGGCAGCAGAGCTCTGGGGTTCCAAGGCCAGGCGGCCCCCGCCGCTCAAAGCCCACCTGAGACCATCCCCTCCCCTCCCCAGCTGGGAGCACCGGGAGAAGGCTGCAGCTCGCCCCCCTACTTCTTCCGATCCAGGAGGCTACCCCCCTCCCCTTGCTCCTTCCTCGAGAGAAGGTGAGCACGGCGGGCGCCGCGGGTTGGGTGGGTGTGGCCCGTGGCTCCGGGAACGGACCCAAGGCCCCGCCACCGCCCGCGAGCCGCCCGACAGCCCGCCCGCCTGGCGAGCGCAAGCTCTTCTTCCAGAAACTGCGAGGATCGGAGAGCACTGTTTGTGCACCACAAGGTCAAGTCGGGAAGTGGAGCCGGAGGAGGAGGGGCGAGGAGGCGAAGGGTGGGGAGAGGGGCGCACCGCTTCCTCGCCAAGTGCCAGCCTTTGGAAGTTGCCCCTCGGTTTTTAACCCTTTAGGGGGAGTGGGAAGGACGAGCCAGGCGGAAGGGGGCACCCTGGGGCCAACTCCTGGGGCCAGGGCGCGCAGCCGCCCACCCACTCAACACCGCGTTCCCCATCCCCCGGAAATGCAGGGCAGAGCAGGGCGCCTGGAGGCACCGGCGCGGGGGGAGGGGGCGGCGAACTCGGGAGAGACCCTCTCTACGGACCGCCCCTCCTTTCTGGAGGTCGCCCACAATTTCAAGTTTCCCCCGCCCGGGATGTTAGTTTCCATCTGCCGTGGGTGGGGGAGGAGAGCCGCGCCCCCTCCCCCAGACTCGCGCGCGCCCCTCCCCTCCGCTTCTGCCAGCACTTTCTGCTCACTTCTGGCGCTGCAAAACGCCACGCGATATATTCGATTCGCATTTTAAAACCAGCGTTTCGGGAGCAGGGCCTAGGGCGAGGGTCTTCCCGTGCTGGAGCCCCGGGAGGCGGGGTGCTCAGTGCAAACCTCGTTCCCTCCGCGAGTGTCGCCTCCAGGCTGTTATTTGCAAAGAAACGTCTTTTTGACGCAGGGAGAAATGGCAAATTTTAAGTACGTCATTAATATGGCGCCAAAAGATTTTTTTAAGTATAAGCTCGCTGTATTTTTTTTTTAAGGTTGCGGGGGGCGCCGCCCGGGCCTGGGGCGCGAAGGGGGCGGGGTGTGAGCAGAAAGTGTGAGTGAGAGAGTGGAGGGGCGGGGTATGTGTGTGAGTGTGTGAAGTGTGAGCAGACCTGATGGGACTTGCACGGGCGCAGCCGCCGCTCGGGCCCGGCCCTGGGGACAGGGCGGGCTGGGGGCGCCCCAGAGCCCATGGGGAGTCCGGACCCGGGGTACAGGCAGGCAGGAGGCCCGGCTGGGCCCCCCTACCCTGGGGCCTGCAATGCTACCTGGACCCGCAGCTGAAGCCAAACAACTGGGCGCGGGGGGGGGGGGGCGGACTGGAAGGGGGAGGTCGGGCGACGAGGGGGGTGTCAGGAGTGGAGATCCGAGTGAATAAGAAAAAAAGTGGCTACTCCCCCTCCCTCGCTCCTCCCGCCCGCCCCCACCCCACCCCCACCCCAACACATTTTTTTTTCTAAAGAGATCACAAGGAAGTCTTGGTTTAAAAAGAAACAGAAACATACACAGGGGGGTTGGTGAATGGTGCCGACCGCGGCCATCGCACTTGGAGGCTATTTTTTGGGGGGTGAGTAGCGTCAATGGAGTTACTTTGCGCCCACTCCTAGCGGCACGGGCTTGGGTTCCGCGGGCTGACCGTCCCCCGCAGGGGTGCGGGGCTGGGGACGCCGTGGGCCTGGCCGCCTCCCTCGCCGCGACCCCGGATGGATGCGCGCCCCCCACCCGCCCGCGCCGGCCCCAGGAGCTCCGGGTTTCGGGAGCATCCTTCCCGCGCCGGCCCCCGTCGTGGCGCGTAGCCGAGGGCAGCGCCCCTCGAAAGGGCACCGCGGACCAAGGTAAGATCCAGCCCCGGGCGATGGGCCCTGCGCATCTCCCCGGCGTTATTTTGTGTTTTTGCAACAGATCCGCCAGCGCTCCTCGCGTCCTCGCTCTCTCTCTCTCTCGCTCTCTCTCTCTCTTGCTCGCTCGCTCCCTCTCTCTCCTGCTGGCTGCCTGTTCTAGGAAGCCAGCGCGGGGGGGGGGGGAGAGATGCACAGCACAGGGGAGAGAGATTGCGCATGTTGGTCAGTCGTATTTTAAAGAGTACATTGCGGGGAGGCTGAGAGGGGCGCATGCAACAACAACTTTTGGAAGGGTGAGCTTGGCGACCTTCTTTATTAATGACTGCGGCAAAGCGCCCCTGGGCCGGCAAGGGGGCGCGGGCGGGCGGGGGCGCGCCAGGGCTGCAACTTGCCCCGCGGGCTCTGGCTGGGCGGAGGGGCTGCGGCGGGAGACCGGTGCCGAGGGGAGGTCGCGCGGCTCGGAGGGGGGGGCGGGGGCTCGGAGGACCCGGAGCTATCTGCCCTCCTGTCGCCCCGAGTTTCATTTTGTGGATACGCAGCACGTCCGGGCGCCGAACCGGGCTGAGCCGGTGCACATGACCCCGCGCTGGGCTCACGTGCAGCCGGTCCGGTCCCAGACACCTTCCGGGGGCCACCGCCTCCGCCCTGTCGCCCCCTCTCCGGGCTTGGGTGCACGCGGGCGCTGCACGCGGGGGCAGCATGCTCCGCAGCCGGGCGCGGAGGCTCTGCACAAATTGAACAGTTTTTTTGGAGGGGCGGGGGACACCCTATCCAGGTGAGTGTGGAGGGTGAACCGTCCCGGCGCTGGGGGCGCGGGTTGGGGTCGGGGACAGCTCCCCCCTCCGGGGCTGCGCGGGAGTCCGGCGGGGGAGAAGAGCTGGGAGAGTGGAAATGTACCGGCGGCGGCCGGAGCGGCGGGTGCGCGCCCGCGGGGCGACGGCAGGGGGCGTGGCCCTTGTTTACCTTCTCCCAAACTCTGCCGGTTCGCGTCCCGCTCTGGGGACGGATCCGCAGTCCCTCGCCCTCCGCCCCCGCCCCAGCGCCCAGGCTAGGACCGGGAAGACGTCTGCAAGTGGCGGCGCCCAGCCTGGGACGTACACACCTGACCCTCAAATGAGTGACATTGCAGCCCCCGCCCCCACCGAGCACCGCTGCAGTCCCTCTGCCGGTTCCCGGGCCCCGCCCCGCCTCCGGCTGTGGCATCTTCCCGGCCTCACCTCCTTCCTCCCTCTCTCCTTCCCACCCACTCGCCTGCGCCTGCCGCGCGGCTCCCGCCCGCCTCCTCCCCGCCGGGTGCAGACTTGTGGCTCCCTCCGGTCCCTTCCCGCCTATCCCCGGGCCCCGAGACAGCCTCTGCTCCGGGCCGAGGGGATGAGAGGGACCAGCCTGGCGATTCGTAGATGTTACATCAGAAGCGGAGGATGTCTGCGAGACAGGCAGTAAGGCTTTACTCTAGCTTCCAGAGGCCCGGACAGCCGCCTCCCCCACCCCCACCCCTCCTACACCCCGTCCTCCACTACACACAGCTGCCCACCGCCAGGGACTCGATCGCCGGTGTCCACAGCACCTAGACCTCCCCCCTCCCCGCCTCAGCACCTGGGGCATCTAGTCCGCCTCCCGGCACTGGCCCCCGACCCGAACCGCCTCTTGCCCTTCGATCTCCTGGGCCGGAGCCCCCCGCAGCCACCTCCGGCTCCTCCTCCCGGCTCCCGCGGTCGGAATCACGCCGGCGCGCCTCCAGCCTGCGGTCCCGCGCACCGCCTGCAGGGGCAGGCTGGAGGCAGGCGCGCCGCCCCCTCCCGATCCCTCCCCCCCACTACCGCCGCCGGCCCCGGCACTTTTTTTTTTTTTTAACCACCTTTTATGAAGGCCTGGTGTCCAGGCTGCACACTAGGGGGTGGCAAGAAGTGCCGCGCATCCACCCCGCCGGGTGCCGTGGGCACGCGGCGGTCGGCGATGCTGGGCCTTGCAGATTTTCAGACCTTAGCCCCCCACCCCGGTGTGGAGCAGCCCCTCCCCCTCGCCTGCAGCGGGATTCTTAGAAAGTTTCATCCCTGGAGCTGACTTGGCTGGGGTCTTTCCCTAGGCTTCATCTCCGTGCTCAGACCTGGGCCCGTGGGGCTGGGGGGCGACTCGGCAGTGAGCACCTCTGACCAGCGAGCGGGCTGCCTTACCTTAGCTGGAATTCAGAGGAGCGCTGGGCCCTTGGCTGTGGCGAATCCTAAAAGTTTGTGTTTGCAAACTCAGGCTTGGTAGCGAAGGCAGCTGGGCCCTTCCGCCCGAGGATGGCACTAACTCCCCTCCTTCACTGGTAAAATTCCCAGTAGGACATTTGGCGAAAAAGGGCTGAGCAAGGGAGCTGCCAACCGGGCCTGGCCCTGTTTTCCGGGTTCCCAGGGTGCTGCCATTTCCCCCTCCCCTAACTTCCTCTCTCACCTCAGGGCCCCCGGGTGAACGCACCATCTCTCCTGTCCCATCTTCCTCGGGCGGGTTGGGACTTGCAGAGCGATCTAACAAGCAGGGGAGGAAAATAACAACAGAATAACTGTAAGGGGAAGGAATGAGTAATAAAGCCGACCCAGGCAGGGAGGAGGGCTTTCATGTTTAAGAGATGCTATTTGCTTTTTAGGTCACAGGCCTCAAAAACAGGCTTTGATCCGAAGTGGGCGAATAATTTATTGAGAAAGTTTGCATGGTAGGGGAAAAAGGGATGTTTGTTTGATCTGGAGCCCTCGGCTGTTGTTCAGAGTGGAAGAGCATTTGGTTCCCCAGCAAATGCCTCACAGAGGGAAGTCCTTGCCCCAGGCAGCAGCAGGCTGTGGAGTAAATGTTGGTTTTGAAACTGTTTGGCCAAGGGTCTCCCCTAGCACTTTTGGAGATAAAAGTGTTTAAGGATAGAGCTGTTTTGGACTCGGCATACAGCTGGTGTTTCCAGAACGTTTCCCTCCAGCCTGCTTTTCTTTTCCCCAAATAGCCTGGCTGAATGGCCCGTGACTCTGATCCTGGAGGCTGTCAGAAATTTCTCCTTCGCCTTCATTGACAAATGAGGTAGGACGGTTGGTCCCCACCCCCTAGGTACACTGCAGTTTTGAGGTTAGACTTGTTTAACCCTGATTTCATACCCTTGAAGTTGGGGGCAGGGTGTTCTGATAACTGCCTTATACCCGGACCCCAGTCAGAGAGTTTGAGTGCAAACCCTCACACCTCCTCCGGCGGACGGGTTGTGGAGGCCTCGTGGTTCTCCCTTAAAGGCTGTGAAAGGGACAGACTAAAGCTGCAGGCAGGGAAGACCCTTTACCTAGCACCCCCTACCAGTGGAATTTGAAGGTCCGTACACCGAAGCCCAGTGGGCCTGGTCCCTCCTCCCTCTGGAAACCAACAGCCTGTGTTAGCTGTGCGGTTACCAGCTAGACAGTTGCTCTGTGCCTCAGTTTCTCCATCTGCAGATGGACTTACTAACGGTTCCTAGGTATTTATGTACATATGTAGGAGCATGGACTAAACGAGCCTTTGTAGACTGAGCACTGTAAGCCTAGAGGCAGGCATGAGGGAAGCACTTGATGGCTCCTGGCTTTTTTTTTTTTTTTTTTTGCTTTTTGGGTTACACCTGGTGATGCACAGGGCTGACTCCTGGCTCTGCACTCAGGAATCACCCCTGGCAGTGCTCAGAGGACCATATTGGATGCTGGGAATCGAACCCAGGTCGGCCGCGTGCAAGGCAAACGCCCTACCCGATGTGCTATCGCTCCAGCCCTGATGGCTCCTGGCTTTTGGAGTATTACTATGAATGGTCTGAGAGGACCCAAGTGCAGCCTAGACCTTTGCTGTCTTCTCTTGAGGTTCTCTCCCAGCGAGCCAGGCTCTATTCTCTGAGGAAGGGGACCAGAGGGTCCTGCGGCTGCCCCCCTGGGGAGGAGCAAGGAGAGGGCTGAGCCTGGCTCTCACTGAAGTGGAGAGTAGGTGCTGCAGGACAGCAGACAAAGCCCCCTTTCTTTGTCCCAGCATCCCCTTGGTCTGTCCCCAGAGCCAGGGCTGGAGGGGAGGCAGTGAGCGGGCAGCCCGTGCCAGGGGCGCCGGGAATCCCAGGTGGACCGCGAGGGGTGTCCCGAGCAGGGATTGGGCTCCCCACGGTGAAAGCACGTCTGAGGATCTGTGTGTTCCAGACCTGTTTCTGGGGCAGCCACGCCTGTCCCAGGGAAGGCATTAAAGTTAACGAGAGATAGGAGAGCGGGGGCTCCGACCCCCGATGGTGGCGCCGTGAGAGTGTGCCGCGCTTGTTTTCTGAGTGTCTGGCCTTCCCGACACAAGGAGGCTCTGAGGACAGGTTTTCCAGCCGAAATATCATTAAATTGTATTAGCATCTTATTACACACGCGCCTTAGTGGTCTGCCTCAGACAGGGAGAGTTTTTGTTTCTCTCTGAAAGATTGTGTCTGGAATGGTAAATTGCCTGCTTGAAAGCCCTTTTCCCCCTTTTTAAGAAGGAAGACGAAATCCTGCTGTGTGTGGAGGCGGGTCGGGCAGGCCTGGTGGCCCCCAGAGAGGAGAGGCCAGAGGCCAAGTTGGGGTGTTTTAACTGCCCGAGGAGCGGCTGCAGTCGCAGGCCTGAAAGGCCCACTGTTCCCAGGGTCAGCTGGAGGGGCGGTAATGGAGGCCCAGGGTGTTTATTTGAGTTTATTTGCGGAGAGGTCTTTAAAGGGGGCTGGCATTAGACATCGCGGCCCCCACTAAAACCCGTGGCTCGCGCTGCCAAGAAAACATCTGCCACCAAATTGCTGCCCTATTACTAAGTTGACATTGATCATTAGCCAGGAGCCCAACCAAATAAAGCCTCCTGGAAAATGTGTGAGGTGAAGAGGGGGAAAGGCGGGCTATGAAAACAGGGTGAAATCTTGGGCCCGGGTGTTGGTTCCTGCAGGCTGCAGGCAGGCCAGCTGGACTGGGGGGTGGGGGCGAGGGTGCCCTCGGCACACATCTAGCTCGGGTAGGTGCCAGGTACAACACCAAGGTGGTGTCGGGGCGCCCCGAGAGGACCCAGCTAGATGTGCCTCTTGGTCTGTGGACTGCATGTTCCAAGTCCGAGCAGAGGTTGGAGGAGCCGACCCTGGCTGGGCGGGTGCCCTGCAGGTCCTGAGTAACAGAAATGGTTCCGAGAAGGTACTCTGCACCACCTCTGGGACCCCAGAGTCAGATCTGCAGAGACCACTGGTAACCACGCAGCAGGGCGAGAAGGTGGGGGCCGGGGGCCAGGCGCCCGGGAACGCGCCGTCAGTTGGCCGAGGGCCGGCTGGAAGTCGGTGGGAATGGGATCGTGGTCAGCGGGCACCGGTTGAGGAGCTGCAGGAGGCCTTGAGGTCGAGGTCGAGAGCTTGGTTTTTGCCCTTTGGGAGGAGGGAAGCCTTGAAAGACTGAAAATGGGCCTGGCCGTTGGATGTATGCGTCTGAGCGGTCCTTTTTCACGGCTCTGTGGGTCCTGAAATAGGGGAACCCTGTAGGAAGAGGGAGATGGGTGTGGAGACCCAAGGCTGGGGATGGAGTGACTGGGCCCAGTGGGAGAGCCGCAGAGATGGCAAGGGGACCAGGATGGGGACCAGAGCCTTCCCGGGCTTGGCTCAGTTTGGTGGATGAGGGTGAAGGACACGCAGAAAGACTGTGAGCTGCCGCTCCCTGGAGGGTCCCGGGATCCCCCACTGCCCTGAGGGAGAGTCTCCCAGCTGTGGCTCTGAGCTGGCGGCTGAAGTTTAGGGGCGCTTTCTTTCCTGGTGGCGCTCCAGGGGCACATAAGGGCCTTCTCCAGGTAACTCGGGGAGCATTGAGGGGCCGGTGGAACATTTGCTGCCCTGGACTTTGGTCTGCTGAAAGTGGGTGGTCCCCAAAGGAGCACAACCCCCCCCCAACCGCCGCACTTTGTCTGGGGCTTCCTTAGCCGCTGACACTGGGGTTCACTTGCGGCAGGAGCGCCTCTAGAGCAGGCTGTTCAAAGGGAAGAAGCCTCGCTCCTGGAGCAGGGGTTGCCCGCCGAAGCCTCGTGATGACTCCAATTAAGCCGCTCCGCAGTGCAGCCGGCTCCCGGGAGCACTCGGGGTGTTTCCAAGGCCAGCTTGGACGGGGGTCCAGCCCAAGGCAGGGTGTCTGTGGACAGGTCCCTTTTGGTGTCTGGACAGTCGGGAGCAGCGTGATGAGAAGGGCACGTGTGGTCCCAGAGGCCTGTCCCAGGGACCTGTCATGGTTCCTGCGGTGGGGGCCAGTCCCTGCGCTCCAGGCTTTGTCCTACAGGCCACCGTCTACCCCGCCTGGCCCACAGATGTGTTCCGCTCGGGCCTCTCTGAGTGTTGTGAAAATTTATTTAGAATCAGTTGCCAATTCTAATCTCAGCCAGTTCATGGCCCTGGACCACTGAGGGGATGCGGGCAGAACTAGGACTAGAACTAGAACTCATCATCACCCCGGAATCCTGAGTTTGTGCCTTGGGAGGGGGACCCCTCGGGGAAGACTCCTATTGGCCGCGCCAGACGAGCAGTGGAATTCTGGCCCGGGATGGCCAGGGAAGGGGGGGCAGGGGGCTGAACTGCAGAAATAGTGTCTACCCTGCCTGTGACAGGCTGGCCTGGCAAGGGTAGGCGAGAGTTGGGGGTCCTGTTAGGGGAACCTCCTTGTCACACTTTGACCCAGGAGGATCGTAGGGGCTGCAGCTTTGGGGGGTGGCTAAGCATTGTTACCCAAACCAAGATCGGGGTCCCTGGGCTGCTCATGCCCGTTGCTCAGAGGTGGAGAGGCTCCAGACCACCCGTGTGGGCCCCTTCCCCCCCCCCCCCCGTCAGAGCTGTCCAGCAGGGTGCCCATGCAGGGTGCCCATGTGCGCAGGGGCCCTTCCTCGCAGCCACAGTGAGAACTGGGTTTTGGGACCTCGAAACACAACCCCCCCACCCCATTCCCAGCAGCCCTCCTGTCATCCTGTCCCTGCTGGGTGTTGGGAGGGGTGGGGGAGGGGCGGTGACTCTGGGGGTGAGAGCAGCAAGCAGGGTCTTCTCGGGCAGTTACATTCTGGGAAAACTAGTGCCCTCTGCCCAGCTCGGTGAGAGCAGACTGGGGGGCAGCAGCAGGTCCCAGAGGGGATCCCAGCCCCAGTCTAGGTCTTGTGTCACAGCAGCTGGAGACCCAGGTCCCCAGGGGAGGGGAGCAGGCTCCACCCCAGGAGGTGCCAGCGGCAGGTGGAGCCAGAGCCTCCCCGCTGAGACCCCCCCCCACACACACACACTCACACACTGCATTGCCGGGTGTGGGGGGGGGGGCTAGCCTTCACCCTTCCACTCTGTGGAGAGGTCAGCGTGCGCCTGGGGGCTCTCCCAGACCCAGCTCGGAGGCGCCCTGCCTGCCCACCATCTCTGCAGTCCTGTGGCCGCCACTGCCAGGAGGGCGTGTCCGCTGACGCCCCTTGTCCGCTTAACCCAGGGCACACAGCCCTCCCGAAAGAAGCCCTCTGCATGCGGCCGCACCCAGTTTAATCTGTGGCACCGTTGGGACCCCTGAACACTGAGGCCCTGACACCCCCAGGTGTTTGTGTGCGGCCCCGCCCCCCTCCTCCAATAGAAGGAGAGGAAAGATTTCATCTTGTTCTCCTCCTGGGCACGCAGCCGACTTGCAGCTTGGGGATGGGTAGAATTAGGGTGGGGGTTAGACCCCCGAGGTAAGGGAGTTTTTCTGCGAGACCCAGGGTTCCCTCTGCTGCCTGTGCGTCTTACCAGAACCTTCTTCGTTTTGCAGATGGAAGAGAAGAGGCGAAAATACTCCATCAGCAGTGACAACTCTGACACCACTGACAGTAAGACCTCCCAGATTGGGGCTCCCCCCGGGAAAGTGTTTGGCAGCCCCTCGGGCCCACAGGTCTGGGGTGAGGGTGGCAGCCCCATTGTCTCTGCCCGCTTTCACGCCCGCCTGGCCTTGTCTGTCCCACAGTGCTCCCCGGCTTTCGCCCGTGCTGCTCGCCTGCCTCTCCCTCACGCCTCCCAGGCCCTGGGCCATCCTGGCACTTTCGAGAGCTGGCGGAGGGGTCACGGAGGAATCCGCTTAGTCGCCATTTCAGTGACCTGAGCAGCGTCTTTTCCCCGCCAGTGTGGCAGTCAGGCTGTGCGCACAGCCGTATCCCCAGCTCCCCGTCTCTCTCTGGTGGCTAGCTGCTCAGTTAATGCTGGCTGGAGAAAGTATGGCCTTGGTGGGCTCTTGGTGTAGAATCTCAGGGGTGTGGGTCATGGTCGGGAGCAGGAGCAGGACTTACCGGGGAGAAAAGGGGGCGGAAGGAGCAGCTTCTGCAATTGGGGGAAAGTAGGGGAGTCCGCATATGTTACGAGCTTTTCTCATGGTCTTTTTTCTGATGGCTCAGAGGGCTGGATGGAGCACAGGCCTTGCATGCGAGAGCCCCGCGTCCCTGGCCCAGCGCTGCATGGACCACCCTCCCCCCACCTGCCACCCTCCAAGCCCCGAGCTGGGAGCAGCCCCTGAACGCCATAGGATAGGACCAATAAAAGTTTTACAAATTAAAAAGATGGGAGGGGCCTGGGGGTGCTTTTCTCTGGAACTAGTAGGCAGCTCTCCTCAGATGCCCCTGGTCGCCGGGCCCCCCCCCAATACCTGTGGAATGAGGAGTTCCTTTCTGGCCCCCAGAGCAGAGGCAGATCTGAGGGTGCAGATCTGGGTCCTGGAACCCCAGATCTGACGTCATTCCCACTGACACTAGGCAGATCCCCAAGGAGAGTTAGTGCTCCCTGATTCCTGTGACACGCCCCTGCCTGAGGATAGAGGTACGGAGGTGGGCCTGTCAGATCCCCAGGGGGTCCCTGTCAAGTCCTGTCAGGTCCCTGTCAGATCCCTGTCAGATCGTTGTCAGCCTCTGTCAGCCCCCGACAGTCCCTGTCAGATCCCTGTCAGCCCCGTGCCACCTGCAGCTCTCAGTCAGGCCAGCCGCCAGGGGCTGCTGGCACCAGGCTTCTCTGGTGCCTGACCAAGTCTGCCTTGACCCCACACGCAGCAGGCAGGAGATCACAGGACCCGGCCCTCTGGCCCGGCTCTGCCGGCCGTTCCCAGCGCAGAGTTCCGGGAGGCCAGGCGCCACACTCGTCCCACAGCTGCATCAGAGTTGGGTCAGGCTGGAGCCTCCTCCCTACCCGCCTCCCGCTGCCATCGCTGCTGCTCCTTGAACTTGCTGATGTCAGCACGGGCCTTAGCCACAGGCCTTGATAACAGTGACCATGGACCTGCTGGAGTCAGAGCAGAGTGCAGGATAGCCTACAAAACTCAAAACAACGGGGCTAGAGAGATAGGACAGCGGGTCAGGTGCTTGCCTTGTGCCCGGCTGGCCGGGCTTGATTCCCGGCCTTGTTTCCTGGCCTCCTGTCTGGTCTCCCGAGCACCACCAGGAGTGATTCCTGAGTATAGAGCTAGGAGTATAGGAGTAACCTCTGAGCATCTCTGGGTGTGGCCCAAAAGCAAAAAAACAAAAACCAAAAACCATGAAAACCTAGAATAAAGATTGCACAGGCTTGATCATTTAATTCTCGCAACTCTTTGAAAGAAGCTGTTCTGCCCCCTTTTATATTATATCTTTATAGAAGAGCAGAGCACTGAGCTCGGGGAAATCTGGCCATTTGCCCAGAGAGACCAGCTAGTACATGACTGGTGGGGCCAAGCTCACACTAGGGTCCATGGAGAGCAACAGCAGATGTCCTGCCCTGCCTGGGACATCCACGGGCCATCATGGCGGGGGTCTAGCCTGGGGCCATGGCAGAGCGTGGCATGACAGGCTTATTCTAGCCCTCCTACAGGAGGATGCAGAAAGGCCCAGGGAAGGACAGGACTTGGTCCTAGAACTGTGGACTTAGCTTGCACTGAGCTCCTTGAACTTGTCACTGTGCGCGCTCTCTGTCTCCCTCTCTGTCTTTCTGTCTCTGTCAGTCTGTCTCTGTCTCTGTCTCTCTGCTCCACAGCAGTGGTTCTTGGGAGACAGTGTAGGGCCAGGGATCAAACCCAGGGTCCCTCGTGCAAGGCAGCCCTTTTCTGCCTGTCCTTTATTTCTTTTGTGTGTGTATTTTTTTTTTAATTTTTTTTGTTGGGGTGGAAAGGTGCAGGTGTCACACCCATCTGTGCTCAGGACTTACTCCTGGTGCTCAGGGGACCACCTGTGGTGCCAGAGATCTAACCCAGCTTGGCCCTGTGCAAGGCAAGCACCTCCTTGGCTGTACTTGGTTGTCCCTTGCTCTCGAGTCCTTTCGTAACTTTCAAGCATCGGGGGCTTCATGTCTTGTTCCCGATGATGCTCAAGGCCCTGCCGCGTGCTTGCAAAGTCAGATCAGAGCTCATTTTCCAGGCTTCCTTCCCGGACTCCCCAGCCTGCTCACGGGCTGCCCCTCTCTCGGCAGGTCACGCCACATCCGCATCAAGATGCTCCAAACTGCCCAGCAGCACCAAGGCAGGCTGGCCTCGGCAGAACGAGAAGAAGCCCTCAGAGGTGGGTGGCAGGGCCCCGCTGCCCGCATGTGTGTGATGTGTATTAGGGAGGGAGGCATTCCTGCCACCAAGGGCACCAAGGGGCCCAGGGGAGGGCAGGGGGTCAGTTCTACAGTCTGAGCATCAGGACCAAGGGAGAGAAAGTGCAGTGGCCAGGGCTGAGAGCTGGGAGGTGCCTGTGGAGTCAGAAGCAGCAGGGTTGGGGGGCATTTGGGAGCAGGGAGTCTGCCCTTCTCGGGCTTCATGTGCATCCACCTCTCAAGCCTCCCTCCTTTCCCACGGAGGTGTTGCTGGTCGCGGGAGCTATGTAGAAAACTGGGGGAAGGGTGGACAGGTGGACATGGGGATCCTGCTTCCTCTGGCTGCTTCTTCCCTCCTGGTCTTCAGTGCATGGCCCTGGGCCGCAAAGGCTTCAAGAACCGGAAGTGCCAGGGGTGGGTCCAGATCCAGCCTCTATGGACACTGTCCTCCAGCCACTAGAGGTGTGGGGCTGGACCCTGTGCTTGTGTGTTTATTATTGTTTTTGATTATTTTAAGCCTGGTAGGGGGCAGGTGTAAGAGTGCTCAGAGTTCTGTGGGGTGCCAGAAATCAAACCCAGTCCTACCACATGCAAAACATTTGTCCAGCCCACTCAGCCTCTCTCTCAGCCGCCCCCCCCAACTTTTACTTTTTCCATCCTTAAAATTAGCCCAGAAGCCCCAGATCTGTGGTTAGTAGACACAGAAGCCCCCAAGGCTGCAAAGCCCAGCCCTGAAGTGTCAGGGGTGGGCAACTGAGCTTCTCACTTGGGCTGGGGGAGGGTATCTTTGTGGGGAGCCCGCCGCTACTCCCCCTGCACCAGCCTTGCTTTCATTAGCCAGCCCTTGGGGTGGGGGCTGGGGGGTGGGGGATCTTCCGCAGAGCCTGGAGTTAGCAAAAGGACTCCCTGCCCCCCCAGGGAGCAGCCCACCCTGGGACTCTGCCTCAGGGAGGCGGCAGCCTTTGAGATCTGATGCCTCCCACCCCTCCCCCCACCTGTCTCCTCCCAGGGCTTCCCGGGGGGAGGGGGGAGGTGGCGGGGAGAAGCTCCCGGAATGCAGCGGGGCTGGAACAAAAGGTGGGGATGGGGAGGGGGAAGGTGGCGCTCCTGGGCCCTCAGAGGCTGCCCTGGCCCTGGGTGGGTGGGTTATGTGTGCACCACTTCCCTTGGGCACAGGGGTATCCAGTGTGCTGGGGTCCCATGGGGGGCCTAGGACCACCCTCAGCCCTCCCCCACCCCCCCTTCCGCCCCTTTCACCTAACTTCCTCCACCGGGTTCCCTGCTACTTTTGGTTTTATTTGCGAGACTGAAGTCCCTCCCAGTCCGGGGAGGAGGCATTGTCATGCCTGGGACCCCCCAGCCCCTCTCCCTTCCGTAGCGGGTGGGGAGTCCTGGGAAGCTCCCTACAGCTCTGTGGGGGGAGGGGCCAGTCTGGGCGGGGCGGGGCCTGGGAGGAAACAGGTGTGAGTGCTGAGGGCTAGGTGATTTGCATGGGGCTGAAAATTCCCCTGCCTCTTGGGTTTTCCAGCGCAGGGCCTTTGAACCTCTCCCCACCTAAAAATAGGGTCAAAACCCTGTACAGGTGGCAACAGCCTGGGGTCCTGAGTCGGAGGGTGTGAGGCTTGGTGGGGCGACACCTGCCCTCCCTGCCCAGACCCCCTGAGGGCTGGGCCAGAAACCAGCTTTCATTCCACCCGGCAGGAGAGCAGCCGGCCCTGCATGCCTTGTCCCCTCAGTGAGGAGGGTGAGCCTGGGCGGTTCCAGGCTCTCATGGAGCTTCGAGGAAGCCATCCAGCAAGGCTTCCGAGTGACCTGGCTCCTGGGAAGGCAGAGCGGAGGGCGGGAGTAGGCGGCAGGGCGGGCCCGGGGCCAGGGAGCCACGGCTTCAGCATCAGGTTAAAGCCTGCATTGGGAAAAGGGGGTCGGGCCAGTGTGGCCCACATCCCTGGGAATTCGTTTGCCTGTGGAGCAGGGACAAGACCCCTCCTGGTGACTTTCAGTTTCCCGGTTTACTTTACCCCTTCTCGGGCTGAATGGTAGAGGGGAGGGGTGGCCCAAGGACCCAGGAGTACTTAGCCTAGCACCAGTACTGTCTCGAAGTGAGTCCAAGAGCTCTGACAAGGGCTGGGGTTGGGCTTCAGGGAAACCAGGGGGCTTCCCTGGGTATCAGGGAACCAGCCTTTCCCAGAGCCACCCAGCGGGTGCCTGTCAAGGGGTGCCCCCCATGTGGTGCCCTGGGGTGGGAGGAAATTGCTGCAGTCAGGAGTCAGGACCCTGGACAGAGCTGAGGCCTTGAGGCCCTCTTCCTGCCCTTCTGGCCTGCACCCCTGGCCAGGGAGTGAGAGGGACCGAGCACAGGGCCCAGCGCCTGGGGTGTTTGAGTAGGTGCCTCATGCCTGGCGTCCTTTAGCCTGCCTGTGGGCGGGAGGAGAGAGGGGAGCATGGCCTGGAGCAGGGTTCTGGGCTAGTTGACTTCTGTCCCAAAAGATGTGAGTCTTAACAGTGCGTGACTCTTTGTCCCTTTGTGGCATGGGAGTCTAATGAATCTAATGGGCGTCCAGGATTTGGAGATCAGCCTTAACGTCTGTGTCAGGCCCCATCCCTCCCTACCCTAACAATCCTTCCTCACACTGTCTGAGAGGGGCCCGAGGACATGTACTTCGTTGTTCTTAATTTTCTCGGGGGTCCCTGTGGTGTTGAGGATCAAACCCCAGACAGCTGCACATGTGTTCCAGCCTGTTGTGTGTATATTCTCTCTCTCTCTCTCTCTCTCTCTCTCTCTCTCTCTCTCTCTCTCTCTCTCTCTCCCTCTCCCCCCTCTTCCTCTCCCTCTCTCTCTCTTCCCCTTTCTCTCCCTCCCTCTCTCCCTCTCCCTCCCTCCCTCCCCTTCTCTCCCCTTCTCTCCCTTCCTCCTTCCTCTTTCATCTCCATCCTTTCCTCTCTCCTCAGTAGCACTTTGCCCCGTCCAGGCCGGGTCTTGACTTGGTCCTCCCTGGAAGACCCTGAGGTCGCAGTGAGGTGGGGTGTGGGGCTGTCCTGCCTCGCTCAGGGACCTAAGCAAAGCCAGGACTGGGGACAAGGGGCAGTGACCTGGCCGTACACGCAAGGCCCAGGGGACAGGCTCCAGGCCTGGCAGGGCTGTGAGGCCAGCATTGTGGTTTGGCAGCTGGGCCTTCCTCGGCCGGGGCAGATGGAAGGGCAGGATACAGGGTGGGGTTGCCCTGGAGCCAACTGTCAGGTAGAAAAGCTGTTTTCAGGAAGCCAGAATCCCCAGAAGACAGCCGCGGGGGGCATGGGGGGCAAAAAACATGAATCTCCAGGACAAGAGCCGCTGATGCTGATGAAAGTTACTGAGCACCTACTCCAGGGGTGGGCCGGAGAGAGAAAGCAGCTGGTCCCGGGGGAGTGGCCTCTGACCGACAGGATGCAGGTGCTGTGCAGCCGAGTGTGAGGACAGCTCTGGCACTGCCATGGCAAGTGAGCCCTGCCCTAGGGGTCCTGGGACAGAGAGATTGCCGGAAGAAAGTGGACATAAAGTTGGCCTCCGGGGCCCTGGAACACTGGCTGGCCCCAATGGGGGATGTGGTGGGGGGAAATTGGCAAGAGAGTGGGGATCCCACTGGGATCAGCCGGCCAAGATGAAGGTGCTGGGGGCCACCCACTTCAGAGGGACCAGGCCAAGGAACCCTGGCCATTCCTGGGAGAGATGAGCGATGCTGTGGGCAGCCTCCGTGGAGGTAGCCCCCCAGTCCCAGTGGTGCCCAGGGGAAGTGTCAGCGTAGCACACCCCCACCACCCCCTTTGCAGAGACGTTGAGTAAGGCCACCGTGGAGCCACTTGGCCATTCTGGGTCAGAGACCCAGCGTGAGGTCAGATGTTTGTCTTGCATATAGCCACCCTGGCACTGCCAACAGGTGCTTTCCAGAACAGAGCCAGGAAGAGCCCCTGGACACAGCAGAGTGTGGCCCCAAATAGCCCCCCCCACACACACACATACTCCAATCAATAAAGTTGGGCCCTTCTACTGCCAGATAAGGTGGGGTTCCCAGATGAGTTGGCTGTGGGCCTGAACGGTGTGCAGGAGGAACAAGGAGTGACCGATGTTTGGAAGAGCTTATTCTCTCTGAAGAGCGTGACGGTATGCACCGTGGGGGAGACGCAGAGTGCTCAGACTTGGGAAGTACCAAGAAGCCAGACCTAGTGTTTATGTGCCCTGTGAGGGATCCAGCCGGGATCCCAGCCTCCTGGCGCAGCCCCGAGCCCCGCGCCTGCCTCCTCCTCCTGGGCTGAGGGCAGGAATCTCCTGCACTCGTCGGAAGCAGTGCTGCTCCTGCAGCTGGAAAGGCCTCCTGGCCTCTGGGACTTGTCCCGTGAAAGAAACGTGTGTCGCGAATCCTCCTTAAGAGCAGGCAGTGCCGTCGTCCTTGTGAAAGTAAGAGAAAGCCATGGAGAGTGGGAGCCAGTGCAAGGTGTGTCTCTGCAGCTTAGCCTGGTGCAAGCTTCAGAGGGACCAGGCCAAGGCGCTTCTCAGTCTCGCACTAGTGTTTCATGCCTAATTTTTACTATATTAAGTTTGTTTTCGGCTAAGACATTTTTTAGCAATTCCCAGCATGGGAGAGAAGGCTTTGTTTCGTTTGGAAGGAATCATAGGTAACTGTGTGCAGGCAATAGTGCAAGGCCAGAGCCAGAGTACTTGGGTAGGGCGTTTGCCTTGCGCACAGCTGACCCAGGTTGGAGCCCTACCACTCCAGATGGTCCTGGATTAACCCCTGAGTACTGCCAGGTATGGCCCCAAACCAAAACCAAAACAGAAAGACTAGAGCAGGGGTTAAGGCATTTGCTTTGCATGCCTGGTTAGATCCCCAACACCCAAACCCCGTGAGAAGTGATCCCTGAGCACTGAGCCAGGAGTCAGCACTTGATAGATGTGACCCAATGCTCAGACACACACGAAGGCTTGTGCAGATCTCTGCAGGGGAGGTTAACTCTTTTTTTTGCTTTTTGGGTCACACCTAGAGATGCACAGGGGTTGCTCCTGGCTCTGCACTCAGGAATTACCCCTGGTGGTGCTCTGGGGATCATATGGGATGCTGGGAATCGAACCCAGGGCCAGCCGCATGCAAACACCCTACCCGCTCTGCTGTTTCTCCAGCCCCGGGGATGTTAACTCGTAAGCCTCAGTCTTCTCATCTGTAAAGTGGAGTGGGGCAGTTAATGGGACTTTGCTGAGGTTTTCTTTTTATATAAGGCAGTAAGCACAGTATCTGGCATGCCAGGACGGGGCAGTTGTTTTTTAGTTTTTTACCGTGAGCTAATGAGATGAGGTACTCAGAGAAAAATACTGTGATTTAAAAATCAGAACTCTGGTAGTGATTCTGTTTGATTCTTCTAAGACAGACCCTGAAGCATCCTTTGATGAGCTAACTGTGCTGGGGCTGATGCTGAGGTCTCGTCCTGACTAATGGCGTTTTCAGTGGCTCTGGGGCAGTGACCAGGAGGAGTCCCCCAGATCCGCCCCCTCCCGGTTCTCTCCGCTCGGTAGGGCAGGCAGTTTGAAGCGTGGGGTCGCGTCGCCAGTCAGTCCTAAGCTCCTGTCACTCAGTCATCCATTCCACAAGGATTTCTCAAGCACCAGCTGTTTGCCCAGCCCCGGGCTCCAGACAGGCACGAGGCCGAGCCGACCACAGGCCCCTCTGCCGCGCTCAGCTCGGCTCGGCTCGTCAAGGAGACGAGCTTTACACAAACCATCACATTTTGTAATTGTGATAAGTGCTGGAGCTTAACCCCACTTCCTCTTGGTGCCTCTTGGTCTAAAAAATCAACGACGAGCGAAGAGACAGGAATTTACCCTTGGGAGAGGGAAGCAGAGACGCAGAGACCAAGGTCCCTGGGCGCAACACTGAAGTAATACCCACCAATCTGGTGCTCAGATAAACGAATTCTTAGCATAGTGCGCTGACGTGGCCTGTTGTCCTTGTCTTTATTTGCCTTCGGTGATTGCATCAGACGCTAGAGATACTTTCTGGCAGAGCCTGTTTCTAGTTCTTAGGGAAGTAGATACAGAAAACTAGAGAGGTGTTTCAGAGGGGTGTGTGGCCCCAGGGATCGAACCCAGGTCCTTGCAAATACAAGGCAGCCACTCTACTCTGAGCCACATCCCTGCCCCCGTGGAGGTCTTTATTCTTAGGGGAAAGATTGGGGGGGGGGGGTGCTGGGATGAAACAGTGGTGAAACACCTGTGTGTGAAATCCTGAAGTCCGTGCCCTGCGCCACAGGCCTCCCCCTCCCAGCCCACACCAGACTTCACCTTCACTGCTCCACTGGACAGAACAGGGATCTGTGCCATGCTGGGGATCGATACTCGGGATCTGAATGTGCAAGGCTTGTTCCAGCCCTTTGAGCAATTTCCCCAGCCCCTAGGCAACAGACTTTTAAAGACAATGTGCCCGTGGCTGCCCAAAGAGAAAAATAGTAAACACTCACTTATCATAGAAAATGGCTTGTTCTAGGGGCCAGAGAGGTAGGACAGTGGATAGGGCACTTGCTTTGTATGCAGCCCACCCGAATTCTATCCCCAGCAACACATAAGGTCCCTCAAGCCCACCAAAAGTGATCTTTGAACACAGACAGGAATAAGCCCTGAGCATCACAGGGTGTAACAATGCCCCCCCCCACACACACACCCTCCACTAGCCCAAAATGGCTTGTTTTCCACTTTCCGGTCTGCTTGCCACAGCAGGCCTCCGGTTCATCAGTGTCCATTTTATTCTGTATTCCGTTTCCATAAATAATTCAGAGACGTTGTGAGAGAATAATTGGCCCTCTTTTTCACACCCGACCTCTGGCAGTTCAAAGACAGAGGATGTTCAGGTTTGGCATTGAATTGCCGAGTTCGTTGTACAAGTTTTCTGTAAGTGTCCAGAGGCTCCTTGGAAAGGAGCGTGTCCAGCTGCACAGTCTTGGACAGCCACCCAGAAAGGTGGCGGCAGATCCAGGCGAGGCTCGGAGCCACTCGGCCTTGGTTAGTGCCTGGCATTGCCAGGCCTGGGGTGCACTGTGGGGCTCAGTCCTCTGGCCAGACCTCACTGGGCTCACTCGTAAGGAGCCACGGCAGGAAGCCAGGAGCTTCCAACGCCGGCGCTGTGGGCATTCGGAGGAAGCCCAGAGCCCAGCCTGGCATCGAAGAAGGCTGCCCGGAGCAGCTGTGTGCTGGCCTGAGACTCTAAGCCCAGCCTACTTTGGCAGGGGTGAAGACAACCCCCGCTGTGCCAAAGCAAAAGTTCCCAGGACACTGCAAGTACATCCCTGTGGCCACAAGCCCGGTGGACCCGGCGGTGGGAAGCTGGTGCAAAGCTGTAGGGGGCTGGGAGCTTGCAAAGCCGGCGTCTGATTTACATGTCCCAGCTTTTATGGAAACCGTCTGATCGGGGTTAACTGCAGGACTTTGGCAGCGAGCACAGGACCGAGAGGGCCAGGGGCCCTGGGAGAGTGCTGGCAGACTCCAAGGCTGTCGCGGTCTGAAGGAACCCCGAGAAGGTTCCTTTACCTCTTGCAGTGCGTAGGACCTTGAGTCCGTTGTTTCACTGACCTGAGTTCAAGGGTCTCTCAGCTGTCGACTAGGGAGTGGAAATAAGCAGCTGGTCGCTCCCTAAACTAGAGGTGGCGTGGGGGCCACTAGCTAATTCATGGACTGTCCTCAGGCGTGTCTTGGGCACACAGAGCTCTTGGGGAGGGGGGTGCGGGAGGGATGGTAGTGGGGCACTCCCAGTAGCGCATGGGGGACCGTGAGGTGCCGGAGATCGAAGCTGGACCTCCCTCCAGGAAGCAAACTGTATCGTGCCCAGCCCAAGGAAGCATCCCTGCAGCCCGAAATGTGGACCTCTTGGAACGGGTTTGGGCTCTCCTGAATCACCCTGATCTGACTGAATTGAACTGGAGACAGAATTGAGTCCCTGCCTGGGTTGTGATCTGGTCCATGCCCAGGACCAGGTCTTGTCCACCCCTGGGCCTTGGGCCACACTCTGGTTCTGGTTTTCCAGCTGCTGTTCCAATAAGGTCCTTTCACGTCGAGATTTTGACTGGGTTTATCATCAGGGGGGCTCGCCCTGTTCCTAGGGGTTCAACAAAGAGCCAGCTGGGAGCTAAAGGCCCATTAAATAAAACTTTCAGAGATGCACTCTCATTCATTCAGTCTTTCATTTATTCAGTCGCTGTGCCAGGCACAGAGTATAGCTGAGAAGCTTAAGGCCCATTAAATAAACTTCCAGAGATGCACTTTCATTTATTCAGTCTTTCATTTATTCAGTCGCTGTGCCAGGCACAGAGTATAGCTGAGAATGGGTGAGGCGTGGAGGGGAGGTCCTAAGAAGCAGCGTGGGTCAGGCACTTAAGCTCTCCCGAGTGCCTGTGCGGGGCAGTGAGGTGGGAGGATGGGGTGGGAAGTGGCTGGTTTGGCCATCGGCATTCCTGGAGTCTGGGTGCTCCAGGCGAGGGACCCAGAGGGAGGTCTGATTACAACAATAACCCGGGATGCGAAACCACAGGTGTGTCCAGACTTAGGGGCGCCTCTTCAGGAGGACCAGGATGCTCTGCAGAAACTGCCTGCTGGCTGGAGCGGCACGCGGGCTCTCCCAGGGGTGCTGGCATCACGGCCGCAGGGCTAGGGGTCCTGGATGTGGCACTGGCTCCTCTGGGCTGGGAGGTCTTTGAGACTGTCCGGTGTCCAGAGTTCACTAGGGCTCAGCTCTCTCTTGCCAGGCTGGCCCTGCTGGGCTTGGCAGAGGCCTCAGCCAAGAAAGACTCCAGCCAGCCCTGGGGGCGCGGCTGAAGAACTGCACAGAAACGCCCCTCGCCTCCCTCCCCGGGCCTGGATGAGTGCTTGCTAGTAAGAGTCTCACTGCTTGCTAGTAAGAGATGCAAATTACTGGGGCTGTGAAATCTCCACCACATTCCATCTTCTGTTTAATTAGCATTTAATCGTAATCTCATTTTAATTTTTTTCACACTGGCACCCTAATTAAATGTTAGGGTGTTAGTCTTAACAATTAAATTATATTGGCAAATAGAGTCTTCAAGAAACTTGACCTTTTTCAAGCCAGGGCTGACTCCAGCTAGATGAAGATGTTAATTACATTTCTGCAAAAAAGGCTGCCAGGGCCCCCCTACCCACCCGCCCAGCCCCTTGCCCACTCACCCCTGCACCCTTTTCCACTGTTTCCTTATGGTAAAGGTTCTCCATTCGACGGACACCCACCCAGCCAGCCAGCAAGTGGGGCGTCTGGCGGGCTAGGGCTGCCCTCTGCATGGATGTCTGAGCCTCAGTGAGGCCAGCAGTGTTGGCTTTCTGGGGAGGGTGTGTTTGGAGTTTCGTGTGAGGCCTGGAGCCGTCCTTGAAGTGGTTCCTTTGGTCTTGGTGATGTGACTTCTTTAACGTGAGTCTCATGAGATAATCACTGGGGAAGTCGGCTCCCAAGCAAGTCCCAGCATCTGCAGCTGCCACCGAGCCCCAGCACAGCCCTTGGGGCAGGCCCCCTGTGAGGTCAGCAGCTGAGGAGGCACGGAGCGACGGTGGGGGTGGGGTAACGGTTATGGGAAGTGTCATTCCCTCAGTGGGAGGTACGCAGAGCATGAGGGTGTTCTCAGCCAGCCAGGGGCAGGGTGTACTTGCTTTTCAGAGAAATTCAACACCATCTTCTTCCCACCCTCCCGCACAGCAGGGAACACGGGGGTCTTTTTTTTCTGAGCCCCACCCTAGCGGTGCTTAGGGCTTCCTCCCGACTCTGTCCTCAGGGATCATTGGGATTCACACCAGAGTGCCAGGCACATGCTTTAACCTCTGTACAGTCTCTCTGGCCCTTGGCTTGTTCTTGGGGGACCTTGCAGACACTAATCCCTGGAAAGTCATTCCCTAGGCTGCCCAAACCCCCTTGAGAATCTGGCCTCCGCTTCCTGGGGCTGGCGCCCCGCGCGTCTTCCCCTCCACTTCCCGTGGCTGCAGGTGTGCTCCGTGCTCAGCCCTCTGCAGAGGTTGCCGAGCCGTTGCACACTGGCAGGAGGGGGTATGGACACCAAAGCTGGGCCTCCACACGTGCCTGTCCCCGCCCCGCCTCGCTCTTGCCTTCCTTGGCAAGTGTTTCCTGAGCGCAGAGCCAGGAGTAACCCCTGAGCATTGTCAGGTGTGACCCAAAAAGCAAAAAAGATGAAACATCTTGGTGCCTCTCTCGACGCTGCCCTTTTGTTGGTCAGAACACACGGGAATTCAGTTCTGCAGAGTGCTGGAGTCTCGTGTGCAGAGCCCTATGTGCCAGGCGACGGCTGGGCCCTGAGTGACAGGCTGGGTGCCTTGTGCAGGGTGACTGACGGCTTGTGTACTGACGGCTTTTGGTGGGGGGTGGGGGGCGGTAGCTCTCACGGTGCTCAAGGGGCCAGGTGACACTGGGCCAACTGGGCTGATGGTTCAGTGTTAGGGCCCAAGGCTAGGCTGCTTCCCGGGAGCCCGTGTGGCACCAGGGATTCATCCTGGCTGGGCACTTCCCTGCGCTGTGTCCCTAGTCCCCAGATTGACTTCTTTTCTCTCTTGGAGGGCGTGTGAAGGGGGCACATCTTATCCTACTTGCCAATGTACTGCTTCTCAAGCTTGGCAATGTTGGGGGCCACCAGTGTCACTTGCATGCCGTGCCGTGCCAGGGAGCAAACTTGGGGGCCTGTCCAGCCCTTGAGCTGTCCACTTGGCCCTCTGGCGTCCTGCTTGTCAGCGAGCGGGCAGGAAGCCGCTGGAGCCGCACTGTCCTCGCCTTCGCTGGCGCGAGTGTGAACCTCCCGGTGCCGGCTGAAGCCACTCGGCCCCTCACTGCCCACAGGTGTTCCGGACAGACCTCATCACCGCCATGAAGATCCCAGACTCGTACCAGCTCAGCCCGGATGACTACTACATCCTGGCCGACCCTTGGCGACAGGAATGGGAGAAGGGGGTGCAGGTGCCCGCCGGAGCCGAGGCCATTCCTGAGCCTGTGGTGAGGTGAGTGTCGTCCCTGGGTAGGGGAAGGGGGAAACCAAAGCCTCCCGGTCTGGGTCTTCTCTCTGGTCTGTTTCTTTCTCTCTGTTTTGGTATTTGTTTAGTAGGCTACCCCATACCCCAGCTCAGGGCTTGCGGGACCTTGTGATACCGAGAGTCGAAACTTTTCGCATGCAAAGTATGTGTTCTAGTGCTTTGAGCTACATTCTTGGTCCGTGTGTGTGTGTGTGTGTGTGTGTGTGTGTGTGTGTGTGTGTGTGTGTGTGTGTCCTGTTCCTGATTGCTCCCAGCAGTGCTCAGGGAACATTTTGGTGCCAAGGGATAGACCTTGGTTCTCCTGCATGCATAACACACGTCAGCCGTTGTACGCTGTCTCCAGTTTGTTTCTGATTCTTTTGTCCCATAAACCATCAAACGCGTTCCAGAAATACTGGTGGTTTACTTACTTACTTTGAGGCTGACGGCTTTGTGTGACCTAGGCCAGAAATGTAATCCGGCCTCAGTGGCATGGAAATGACAGAACTGACGCTGACCTCACACGTGGCAGAGAGAGAGAGAGAGAGAGAGAGAGAGAGAGAGAGAGAGAGATGGAAGGAGAAGGGAGGGAGGGAGGGAGGGGAAGAGAGGAGAGAGAGATTCTCTGCACCCCGGAAACCCTCTAAGGGTCTGTCTCCTGCTTGCCTTCCACCCCTCCCCCACTAATGGTCCTGGTGGTCCATTCCTGGTGCTGCCAGCCCACAGCTCTTGCCATGGCCCATTTTTCCCAGGCCTGGGGGCAGAGGTCACAGATGTGTGCCCAAGTACAGCGGGGAGAGCGTTTGACCGGTTTGCAGACACCCAGTGCCTTCTTGGTGCCTGACCTGGCCTGGGCATATGTCATAGAGGCAAAGTGAACTCAAAAGTTCTCCAGAGGGTTGGGTTAGACTCTGGCCCAGGCTTCTTCCGGGGGTCCAGACTGGGGGTGCCCCTGAGTTCTGAGAGTCTCTGGGCCTCTCTGGAAGAGTCTGCAGATTGAAAGGATGTGCTCCCCTGCCCCAGCTCCGTCTGTAGACTGAGCTGCTGTTCCCGCGCCTCTGAGCATCTTCCCAGCTGTCAAGTGGGTTGGAGCAGTGTGTCCCGGGGGGTGGCACTGAGGGTAAGACTGCTGCTGGAGGGAGGGGCGTCCTGCCTCGGCCCAGCCCACCAGTGTGTCAGGCCCCTGGATGTCAGTGTCGGGGTTCTGGGAGTGGACTGCAGATGCCTGCTTGTCCATCGCTGGATCTTGGCCTGCATGCATAGGGCGTATCTGTCGCCCTGGGCGCCTGTTGCTCTCCTCCAGGTCTGTGCCCTTGGGCAAGGAGCACCCAGGGGCTGCAAGGGCGGCACTCCTAGTGAGGTCACCCGGCTCCCCCTGCAGGTCCCGGACCCTCCGTCTTATGCGGGCAGCCAGCCAGACGTGTAGCGCTGTCAGGATGGTTCAGGCAAGCCCTTAGCTCCTGAGATCTCGCCGTTCATCTTCTCACTTAATTACCATAACAGCCCTCTAATGCACAGGTTCCTGTCCCCATTTCAGAGATAAGGAAGTACATTCTGGGGAATTCCCTGCCTGACTCCCAGGGCCTGTGGGCTGGGCCAGGAAATCATAGGCCACGAGAACAGACCCTGGCACGGCCCCTCCCCCGCTGCTACCCCGGCCCTCTCCCTCCCCCGCTGCTGGTCCTCCCTGCCTTACCTCATGGCCCAACATTTCTCAGAGGTGAACCCGTCTCACCGTAGATGGGAAATTGAGACAGGGCCTCTGCGCCTCCCTTGGTGGGGTTGGTGGGGGTTAAAAAACAGCTCCTGGGATTAGACAAACCCAGATGTTTGTCTTCTGGGTGCCCATCCCCCAGGTCCCAGCCCAGCCACCCACTTCCTCCCATTTGCCCTCAGTGTTGGCTTGGGGTGAGGTTTGTCCACGTGTTGGTAGCAGAGCTTCCTCCAGACCCCAGAGAGGAGAGCCCCAGGACGCACAGGAAATGCCTTTTCTGGGGTGAACCCTCTCACCCCAACTCTAGAGAAAAGGCGCTCATGTGATCTTGTCCCCAGGGCCTGAGCAAACTAACAGGTATGGGCAAGTCTGCTGAACGCCTGGGTTCTCCAGAATCCTTAGCCCGTGTTTAGAGTACAGAGAACAGGGTCATGACAGTAGTTCATGGGGTTGTTTTGTTATTGTCGTTTCTTTTTCTATCTTGCACATTTTTTTTTTTAAATCGAAATCATCTTGTTAAAGGAGGGTAGTTGTTATGTGGGGGATGGGAGGGGACACACCAGCAGTGCTCAGGGGTTACTTCTCAGGGGACCCTATGGGGTGCCGGGGATTGAATCCGAACCCCATCAGCCGCATAAAGGCAAGCACCCTGCACACGGTACTATCCCACCGGCCCCTGGAGATGGTAGTTCTAAGGAGAATGTGGGTGAATGAAAGAAAAGCAAGGCCAAGGCCTCGCCCCCTGCCCCCCCACTCCCATAAAGGAACATGCGCCCTAAAGAAGGGCATGGGTTACCCCAGAGTGTAGCACTGCGAAGTGAAGGGAAGAGGGACCGGGGGAAGCAGCTGACCGGCTTCCAAATGGAGTCTGCGCAGAGTGCCTTAGTGCAAATGAGAGCCTCAAGGTGGGGGCTCGACAGATAGTCCGGTGGGGAGGGCATTCGCCTTGCATGCAGCAGCCCTGGGTTCCCATATGATCTCCTGAGCCTCATATGATCTCCTGAGCACAGAGCCAAGAGTAAGCCCTGAGCACAGCCAGGGTGGCCCCCAGACAAACCATCGGAGCCTCAGGAAAGGCACTTGGAGGACTGAGCGTCTCCCTCGTGCTCCTGGAATGAGCAGCGAGGGTGCCCTGCAGTCCCGGCTCGGGCTGTTCTCCCTCCGGGCAGCAGCCTTCGCCCTGCCTCCCCCTCAGGCCTCCGCCGCCCGGCGCCTTCCCTTCCTGCCCCTCTTGCTGACGCCCCGAGTGCTTCCTCCCCACAGCTGGGCCGTGTCTCTGTGCCATGCAGGGCGCTGCCCTCCCCTCCCCAGTCTGCGCTGAGTCACAGCCCCTGGCAGCCCTGCCTCCGACCCCAGGAGGCCTCCCGGGCAAGTGAGGGGCCTCCCAGCCCTGGCAGGGCCGGCCAGATGGAGGCCAGGCTCCACAGCAATAACCATGGCAACCGGCGGGGGGTGGGAAGAGCTGGCATTTGGAGCTGGCATCGGGAACCAAGGGGCAGCGCACAGCTGAGCCCTGGGGGGTGGGGGGAACGGTGCCCTCGCAGGCCAGAGCAGTCTCGCTCGGGTGCAGAGGGGCACAGCGGTACCCCACGGCCCGGCCGCGCGCGCCCACGGAGGGCTGGGCTGTGTGCCAGGCGCCGAGCCAAGGGCTTGACGTGGTTCAGCCACCGAAGTGCCTCGCCAGCTGTCAGAGGTCGGTGCTCTCAGGAGTAGCCGTGGTGGGACAAGCCCAGAGGCACACATGGGTCACCGTGGTGCTCTGTGGGGTGACCCTGTCTGTTACCCCAGGGGTGGCCTCGCCGTGGCCCTTTATCTGGACCAAGCCACTCGAGGCTGCGTCAGTGCCTCACCCCTGGCCTCTCCACCGAAGGGCAGTGCTGAAGGCCCTGGGACCTGGTTGGCTCTTTCCACTTGCATGCCAAAGTGGCCTTGCTTGGGACACTCCTTGGCCTGCCTCCCTCCCTGTCTCCACAGCTTGGAGAGCAGGGCAGAAGCAGGGGAAGGAGGTTGGGGGGGGGGTCCCTGCTGGCACCCAGGGTGCGTGCACACCTTGATTGCCCTCAGCTCCTAGGCTGGGCCAGCCCGCTCATCGGAGGACCGCCGAGCCAGCAGGGGTGCCCAGCTGAGGCCCCTCTCCTCATGACTACCCCCCACTTTGATCTCCTAGGCTCCTGCCACCGCTGGAAGGCCCCCAGAGCTCCCCTGGCCACTCCAGACTTGGCGAGGGCTCCCGGCCCGACTGGCCGGGGGGCAGCCGCTATGACCTGGATGAGATCGATGCCTACTGGCTGGAGCTCATCAACTCCGAGCTCAAGGAAATGGGTAGGTGCCCCCGAGGCTGAGGGGGGCGGAGGACGGGGGGGCGGGCAGGGACGGGCTTTCCCCTCTGCCCCGCATCCTCCTGTGACAGGGCAGTGGCCGTCCTGGGCTTGTTGCTGTGGGGTCAAGGGCTGTCCCCCCACGGCACTGCTGTTTAGAGACATTCTCTGGCTCGCGTAGCTGCTGTGTGAGGGCGCCCCCGTCATGCGGCTCACAGCGCACCGGGAAGGGACTAATGAACTCAGGAGTGTGGGATGGCAGCGGGCTGGGGCCCAGGAAGGAAGGGCCCAGCCATTGCCACAACACACACACACACACACACACACACACACACACACACACACAGCAGGCTGGGACCCAGGAAGGAAGGGCCCAGCCATTGCCACAACACACACACACACACACACACACACACACACACACACACACACACACACACACACACACACACACACACACACACACACACACACACGTCTATTGAGGGCTGAGTCAAGCCCAGACCCCGGGACCTGCAGCCTTTGTTTTTACACACACACACACACACACACACACACACACACACACACACACACACACAGACGTCTATGGGGGCTGGGTCAAGTCCGGGTCCTGCAGACCGTTTCCCCACGAGGGCTCCTCCTGATTCTGTTTCTTTCCTGTGGCCTCCCTGGCCTGCTGGTTGACCCTCCGTCTCCTGCCATGCCTCCACCCCTGTGTTATGACTGTCACCTGTGGCCCTCTTGGGATGTCCTGGCGGCCTGTAGGGGCCCTTGATGGTGAGACACGGTGGAAGTGAGAAGCCCCAGGCAACCCGCCGCGCCTGACCCGCTCCCCTCCCGCCCACAGAGAGGCCTGAGCTGGACGAGCTGACGCTGGAGCGGGTGCTGGAGGAGCTGGAGACGCTGTGCCACCAGAACATGGAGCGGGCCATCGAGACGCAGGAGGGGCTGGGCATCGAGTACGATGAGGACGTGGTCTGCGACGTGTGCCGCTCCCCCGAGGGCGAGGATGGCAACGAGATGGTCTTCTGTGACAAGTGCAACGTCTGCGTGCACCAGGTGGGCGGCCCCGGGCCCCACGCAGTGCTCCCCCCTCTGTGCTCCCCCACTCTGCACCCAGTGTGAGTACACTGTGCTCACACCACCACCACCTCAGCTGGCCCCTGCTGGCAGTTCCCCTCTGGCCGGTCCGGTGGGGCACTGAGAAGTAGGGCTCACGCGCCCTGGGTTCAGCCTTGATTGAAGACATGCAGAAGTCCCCCCTGCCCCCCAGTCTCGCCCTCCTGAACATACACAGGCACAGCCCAGAACAGCGCCAGAGAGCAGAGCCCAGAGCCCGGCGACCACTGTGACTCTGGGTACCTGTCAGCCCCTCGGGTCTGTTTCCACACCAGGCAATGAAAGTGAGTTAAGAGGAGTCAGCGCCTTTTCTCTGAGCTGTGTCACCGCCGGGGGCATTGGTACACCAGGCTTCCCCACTGGCGCTCTCTTCATCTCAGGCCCCAAAGCTCTGCACTCGGAATTATGCCTGGGGACCTCAGGGAGGCTGCGCCAGGCTGGCGGGTGGGTGGGCAGTGGACGCCCTTCTCCCACCTCCCCCGTAGCCCGCAGCTCTCAGTGCTACAGGCCAGGTGTGTGCGGGAGGGTGTTGGCTTCGTATTGGAGGGTATTGACTCTGTTCAAGTCCAGGGGCATGGGAAATCGCTCCTGGACCCTGGAGCAAAGGTGACTATCCACCCAGCAGAGGGCAGCCCTGAGGCTGTCCCAGAGGACAGTGGATGCCTCTCAGGCTCCCAGGGAGCCACCAACTCCAGGGCAGAGCCATCGAGCTGGGGTGTCGCTCTGTATTTCTAGCTGAGGCTATGGCCCAGCCTGATTGGTCAGCTCTTCCGCTCACGACCGCCCCTTTCTGCTCTCTGCCTAGGCTTGCTACGGGATTCTCAAGGTGCCCACGGGCAGCTGGCTATGCCGGACATGCGCCCTGGGCGTCCAGCCGAAGTGCCTGCTCTGCCCCAAGCGAGGAGGGGCCCTGAAGCCCACCAGAAGCGGGACCAAGTGGGTGCATGTGAGCTGCGCTCTGTGGATTCCTGAGGTGCGTGGAGGGGCTGGAGCAACGGTGCAGCTGGCAGGGCGTTTGCCTTGCACGCGGCCAACCTGGGTTCGATCCTCAGCATCCCATATGGTCCCCTGAGCACGGCCAAGAGTAATTCCTGAGTGCATAGCCAGGAGTATCCCCTGAGCATCTTTGGGTGTGACCCCCAAAAAATCTCCCCCCAAAAAACAAAACAAACAAAAATCCTGAGGTGTGTGGACCGGACCTCAGCCCCCAGGCAGTGGGTGTGCATGACTCAGCTGGCAGAGCTCTAGGGTAAGCAGTGCGACCCACGTGTAAATGGGGCTGTCAAGTTTGGGCTCTGAGTTTGGGGGGCTGCCCACAGGGATCGCTCCACGCGAATGTGGGAGTGTGGGTCGTGGAAGGGTGGGCACAGATGGTCGGTATGGGGGCTGGAGAGAAGCAAGGCAGGGAAAGCAGGTTGTGGGGTCTCTGGAATTCAGGCTCTGAGTCACGCCCCTTGTTCTAAGCCAAAATAAAGAAACCCAAATGACCTTAATAAAAGTCAGGCAGCAGCAGCAGCCGAATGCACACTTAGCTGTGCTTGGAGATCACTCTGTTCTGGTGCACATGCCTGGTATGTACAAAGCACCAAGTTCAATTCCAGGCATTGCACAGAACCCCCAAGCACCAGCTCTTGATCAGCCTGACTTCTGAGCTCAGGTTGGCATGCCTAAAATGTAAAATTAAAGCAAAGCTAAATGCAGGGCTGGAGAGAAAGCACAGCTGGCAGGTGGCCCTGACACATACTCAACACCACATACATACACACACATGCTCACACAAATACTGACACACACATATATACCACATGCTCTCAAACACATTTACACACACTCCAACACATGGCGCACGTACACAAAGGCACACAAGAGTGCTCGAACACACATACACGCACACACACACACACACACACACACACACACACACACATGCATGTTCACCAGCTCGCAGTCCCTCGTGGCTTGCTGCGCTGCATATTGTGGCCTCGGGGGTAGCTGTACTGTGTGCCCACAAGAGCCACCAGCTCCCAGATCCACACTGGAACCCTGGGCTACGTCTGAGGACCCTCTGGGATGCACAGGACAGGGGTGGGTGATGAACCAGGACCCCAGTCAGTGGGACCCCCTGGTTCGGAACGTCTGGAAAGGCCTCCTGGGCATGACACCCAGGCCTGAGCGTGGGCGGGGCTCCCATCTCCACCTAGGGGCTCAGCCAAGCCCACCTCGACCAGCCAGGAGGACCCTGGGAGCCTCCCAGGGGTCAGGGGGACGTGCTGCCTCTGCTTCCTTTTCGGACAAGAGTAAGAAGTTAGACATGGGCTCTCGAGGGAAATCTGAAGATACGATTAACAGTTCTGAGGCAGAGGAGAGAAAAGGGCCTCATGTGTGCTCACCTGTACGCATGTACGCACCCAAGGAGTTCCCCCACGGGCCCAACCCAGGCACACACACCCCTGGTCCTTCACACCCACCAGCACGCCCACCCAGCCGCCAGTTTAGGGCAGTTGGAAGGGACTTGGGATTCAGGGGCTCCCTGCGTGCCCATCACCTGCTTCCCGCAGTTTGGGATCGGAGCCTAAGATCGCTCCCCGTGTCCTGCCCAGGTCAGCATCGGCTGCCCCGAGAAGATGGAGCCCATCACCAAGATCTCACACATCCCGGCCAGCCGCTGGGCTCTGTCCTGCAGCCTCTGTAAAGAGTGCACGGGCACCTGCATCCAGGTACGGTAGGGGCTCCGGGCTGGGGGTGGGGCAGGAACCACAGCAGCCGCTGCTTTTCCTACCCCCGACCCCTTTCCTAGACAATCCAGGAGCTCGGGACAGTACCCTGTGCCAGAACCCCAGGGCCGGTCCTCCATAACGCGAGGCTGAGCTGGAGCGAGCACAGGGCCCGTCCCCAGTGCTGAGGGCTCTGGCGTCCCCCGTCTGAGACTGTGGGCTGAAGGGGCCCATTGACCTTGCTGTGACAGCTGGTGCCCTTGACGTGGGCGGGGTGGGAACTGACGGCTCCCCTGACAACAGCAGTGCTCCGAGGTGGTGAGCAGCGGGGTAACCCCCGGTGCCTGGCCTGCCGACCTGCCTTTGCAGAAGGCCCTCCTGAGGCTGCTGGTCTCAGGTGGGGCAGGGTCACCTCTGTGCTCCCTCATTTCCTGAGAACAGTGACAGCCCTTCAGGGTCTTCCACCCGGTTGGGGCAGGGCAGGACTCATAGGCGGTCACTCACTATGGGATTCTTACCGAGAGTTATCCACCGCCCATGGCCATCCGTTGAGGCCAGGAGGGAGGTACAAACCCCTGGAGAAAAGATGGGATCAGGGACAGGGATGTGACTCGTGTGTGCGAGGCCCTGAGTTTGATCCCTGACACGGCATGCCCCCTCTCAGCACCGAGGGGGTTGTAGCTGTGGTTGCCTTGGGCACTATCATCTGTGGACCCAAAATACAAAGAGAAGGGTGCTGGGGGCAGAGAGATTGTACAGTGGGTAGGGCACTTGCCTTGCACGTGGCCAGCCCGGGTCCCCAGTACCGCGCATGATCCCCAGCCCTGCCAGGAGTGATCCCTGAGCACAGAGCCAGGAGATAGCCCTAAACAGCGCCAGGTGTGGCCCAATAACCAAAGCAAATAAAAATTTGGGGAGATCCTCGAGAGATAGTCTAGGGCCTGTCACGTGACTAATGCTGGTTGACTCCCTGACTGATCCCCAGCCCGCCAGGAGTGATTCCCCAAGCACAGAGCGAGGCATGATGCCTGACCAGACAGGTGTGGGTCCCCCGCACACCAAAAAAGGAAAAAGAGAAGGACTTCAGCTCTTGTTCTTGGAGGGCATAGCCAGGTCCCCCGAGCTGCAGTCTGCCCCACCCGAACCTCTTGCTTTTGATGCACAATTGGAGACATTTGGGTGCCCTGGAGGTGCCACTTTGCCACAGTTCTGTTGGCTTCCCGGGGTACATGCTGCTGAATTCTCATCCCTTCCTGTACCCTCAGAGCAACTTCCTCTTCCTGCCGCACACCCGTCCACGCACGGCAGGAAGAGTGGGTACCCTCAGGCACCACCTGGTGCCCCCAGCCTGCCCAGGCTGTCTCCACATCCTGTGCCTGACTCAGCCTGGGCCCCCACGGCACGTGCTCTCGCCCAGCTGCCTGAAGCCACCCCCCCTTCTCTCCACACAGTGCTCCATGCCCGCCTGCGTCACGGCGTTCCACGTCACATGCGCCTTCGACCACGGCCTGGAAATGCGGACTATCTTAGCCGACAACGATGAGGTCAAGTTCAAGTCCTTCTGCCAGGAGCACAGCGACGGGGGCCCCCGGGGGGAGCCCGCGTCCGAGCCCATGGAGCCCAGCCCAGCCAGCAAGGACCTGGAGAAGGTGACGCTCCGCAAGCAGCGGCTGCAGCAGCTGGAGGAGGAATTCTACGAGCTGGTGGAGCCGGCCGAGGTGGCCGAGCGCCTGGACCTGGGGGAGGCGCTGGTGGACTTCATCTACCAGTACTGGAAGCTGAAGAGGAAAGCCAACGGCAACCAGCCCCTGCTGACCCCCAAGACCGACGAGGTGGACAACCTGGCCCAGCAGGAGCAGGACGTCCTGTACGGCCGGCTGAAGCTCTTCACCCACCTGCGGCAGGACTTGGAGAGGGTGAGTGCCCTCCCACCCGCCTGCTTGCCCCCCGGGGGGCTCCCGGGGACCTCCCCCACCCCACGCCCCGGCCCTGGGGCAGCCGTGGCTCACTCAGAGGGCTGAGGTGAGCACCCAGGACCTCCAGGTCCTGCACTCAGTGGGGATCGCTCTGTCCAACAGGGAAGGTTCAGCCCTCGGGGCTCTCAGCTTCTCTCCTGCCAGCCCTCTCGCCAGTGCAGTGAAGGCGGGGGGCCCTTCAGGGACGGGGGGAGCTTCCAACACCCTGTGTCCTGGCCCCTCTGTGGCCTTGTGGCAGTTTCTGGCAGTCAGGGGCCAGTGGGGTCACCAGGGTCTGCCTGTGCTGTGCCAGCACCGGGGAGTCAGGGATGAACTGGTCTCCTGGGGGCGCTGGACCAAGGGAAGGGTAGGAGAAGGGGCATGGGGCGGACTGAGGTCGCTGCCACTCCTGTGCAGGAATTTAGGAACCCCCCCTCTGCGGGGTGGCATGACCCCCCTTTCATCTGCATGCAGGGGAGGCCGGAGACTCTGGCTTTGGGCCCTGAATGAGGAGAGGATGGGGGTCCCGGTGTCATGGCTTGGGGATGGGGCTGTGTTGGGTACAGGGTAATGAGTTGAATTCCTGAAGCATGGAGGTTACCCTGCGTTTCCAGTCCCTAGAGCCCCTGGAAAGAAGGTGAGGGGGTGGGGCGGGGGTCTGCCTCCAGCGGGCCCTCAAGCTTGATTTTCCTCTCCTTCTGGTACCTCCAGCTAATAAAATACCAGCCCCCAGTTCTGGCCATCCCCAGGATGAAAAGGTGCTTCTGGGTCAGTGACCCAGTTCTCGGAACCCCGGTGCTCTTCTGGCCTTCCTCGCAGGCGGGCCTGGGTTCCTGGGGGCCCCGCCACTGTCTGAGTGCCTGTGGCAGTGCCTGCCGGCTGTGCCAGGGCCAGCGGCAGCAGGCTTGGTCTGGCCTCGGGCAGCCGCTGTTCCCAGGTAGACGGCAAAGGGGGGGCAGCCTGGCAGGCTGGGAGCTCGGGGTCTCCTCCCACACCCCACTGCCCTCCCTCAGGTCCCCAGTGGCGACAGCCCTCCCCCGGCTCAGCAGCATTCACTTCCCCCAGCATCTCTCGGGGTCAGGGGGCAGTGAGCACACGCCCTGCTGAGAGCCAGGCTATGTCCCAAGCGTCCCTCGGGCCCACGCTCATCACCAGGGCTTCTCACGAGCCTCCTGCCTTGACTTCCTGTTTCCGAGCGACCCTGCAGCTCAGTGGTGTGGGGAGCAGAGACGGGGTGGGTGCGCCGACGGCGGGTATAAAGTTACCCTGGAGAAAGGCCACCGCGGCCCGTGTGGGCAGCTGCGGAAGTGCTCAGAGATTCCATGGCAGGAGGCCGTCCAGGATTGGGTTTTCTCAGATCTGAGCTGAATCCAAACCTGGGGGGGGGGGGGCAGGCGGGGGGCGGGATGCGACTTGCTGTGAAGACAGGGGCCGGATAACTCGAGCTTCTGTCATTTCCGGGAGAAGGCTCCTCCTCACCAGAGGCCACTGGTGACCGGGGCTCCGGCTGAGGCTGACCCCAGTCGCCCCAAGCTGGCAGAGCCTCCTTGTCAGGCAGGCCCTGGCCTTCAGGGCCTCAGGAAGAAGGGGTGGACTGGCTCAGAAGCTGGTGCAGCTGCCAGCGGTGCGGGAGGGTCTGTGTCCAGGCTGTTGGCCTGGGCCTGGCAGGCAAGGGAGGGGAGTGGCAGCAGAGCTGGGCCAGTAGAGCCCAGGTCCAGCCTCTGTCACAGCCACACTCTCTGCTCGGAAGGAGTGAACAGGACAAGGGCAGAGCCCCTAATGGCCCAGGCCTGTGGGTGGCCTGGCTGGCCGGTCAGTCCCCAAACAGGGCCCATGGCAGAGCCCAGTCTCTGACCAGCCTGGCGCAGGCACCTGTCCAGCAGGGCGGGGTCATTTGGAGGCGGAGGCCTGGGCGGGCTGGCCTTGATCACAGTGAGGATGAGGGAGCATCTTGTCAGTGGTGGGTTTATTGGAGCGACTGTGACCCCTTGAACAGTTTCACCCTTTCTTTGGGGTCTGGGGCCACACCCTGCGGTGTTCAGGACTTACTCCTGCCTCTCTACTTAGGGATCATTCCTGCGGGGGCTCGGTGGACCCTATGGGATGCCGGGGATTGAACCCGGGTCGGTGAGCGCCCTCCTCACGGTGCCGCCACTCCAGCCCCACAAGCAGTCTGACTCTTGTCAGGTCGGGTTCCATGGGGGAGCCGAGGAGCCTGCCAGAGCTGGAGCCTGGCTGTCGCGGGGCACCCTCCCGCCTGTCACTTTGTCCCTCAAGGCCAGGCACGGCTGCTGCTGATGGCAGAGGGCCCCTGCCCTGGCCGGTGCGTCTGCCTGCGCGTGCGTCTCCGCAGTCGCAGCCCAAGGCTCGGCCCGCCTGCTCGGGCACACGCAGCCCCTGCAGCCTTTGGGAGTCGTTCCCGGCTGACAAAACAGTCGCAGCGGCTGACATCAGCCCGCCCCACTGGTTTCCCCTAGCAACTGGGCTGGCTGCAGGGCCGCCGGCGCACAGCCCTGGCAGCACCTGCTCGCGGGGCGTTTATGCGAGACCCTGGTCTGAGAGGGGCCCCGGGAGAGAGAGGGGCAGCTCACAGGCAGCACCCCCAGCCACGATGGACAGGCAGGGACCCCCTTCCCCCATCTCGCCTCGTTGCCATCGCCTTCCCAAGGGGAGGGCCAGCTTGCCCTCCCCCACAGCTGCCACCTTCTTCCTCCTTGTCAGTTGGCCGCTCCCCGTTTCTTCCGTTCTCACTGCCGTGACTGGGGGCGTCTTGGCTGCCGTCACTGGGGGCCCTCCCAGCCCACACCTGCCTCCCCGGGAGGGCCCCTGCCTTGCTCAGCCCCTGCTGCCCCCTTCCGCTGGCTTCCCGGGCAGTCCCCGTTGTCTCCGCTCAGCCTCCTTCGCCCAGCCCAGCGCCTCCCGGGTCCCCGCCTCCACCGCCCGCCGACTCTTCACTCTGCGCCCCTGGCTCGCCCTCGGTGCACGGGTCTGTCCCCAGGGGGTCTCTCCCGCAGAGGGGCCATGGCGTCCACCTGCAGTGACCCGGGAGCAGTGAGCACTGGGTCGCCTCCACCTCGTGGCGTGCAGCCAGCCTGGGTGCTCCCACCTCTTCCACCTCCCTCGGGGCCCCCCTTCTCTCTGCACTCTCAGACCAGGACATCCTGACTTCTTGCCCATCGACCCCTATTTCCCTTCCCTGCCTCCCCACCCCCCTGCAGTGCTGCTCCCGAGCCCTAGGGCTCCGCCAGCATTTCAAACGTTCCCCCTTTTCCCCTCTAGGAAAACATTTTCCCTCCCATGTCCCAGGTCAGAGGAGGTTTTTTCCCCATCCACACGGCTCACTGCTCTTCCGTATTTGCTTCTGGCCAAACTCCTGCTACTACTATATTCTGGAACCATCCACCAGGACCACCCAGCAGTCACCTTCTTCCCTTCTCCCCGTCTTGCGTCCTTACGCCCTCCCTGCAGTGACCGCTGTGACCCCCCTCCCAACAGCTCAGTTCTCCTACTCCCTGTGTGGAAAGCTGCTCAGGCCCCAGTGCTCTTTCGCATCTACCCCATGCCTTTGCTCCCTACCTGGAGAAGGGGTTGCTGCACGCCTGCTCCTCCAGGTCCCCGGCACAGGTGCGTCTTAGCACAAGGCCACCAGCCAGGCGTCGTCCCCTCCCTCCTCTCCCCCTGCTTCAGCCCCTGTGTGGTTATCCGGAAAACAGACTGAGCTGCTTAGGTGCCCAGTCCATACCCTAGTTTGTTTCTTTTATTTGGGGCTGGGCGGGGCGGGGGGGCGGACACAGGTAATATTTTCACTTTATTTTTGGTTTTGGCTTTGGGGCCACATCTGACAATGCTCAGGGCTTACTCCCCACTCTGTGCTCAGGAATTAGTCCTGGCAGTGATAGCACAGCGGTTGGGCGTTCGCCTTTCACGCAGCGGACCCGAGTTCGTTTCCTCCACCCCTCTCGGAGAGCCCGGCAAGCTACCAAGAGTGTCGAGCCCGCGAGGCAGAGCCTGGCAAGCTACCCGTGCATATTGGATATGCCAAAAACAGTAACAATAAGTCTCTCAATGAGAGATGTTACTGATGCCTGCTCGAACAAATCGATGAACAATGGGATGACAGTGCTCGGGGGACGATATAGGATGCTGGGGATCAAACCCGGGTCAGCCATGTGCAAGACAAGCGCCTTTCCCACTGTCCTAACTCCCCAACCCCCACTAGGGTATTTTAGGGGATTTCTGTATGAGGAAGAGAGTGCTGGGCTAGCAGAAGGTCAAAATGTCCTGTCCAGGTGCCGAGGGTAGGGTGACTAGGGGTGGAGGGCACCGATGGGAAAAGCTTCAGGAACGTTCAGATGGATCAGCTCTGGGGGCCAGTGAGGTGCCGGGTCTTTGGGGATGACCTCTGAGGACTCAGCCTTCCCACACCCTCCTACTACTACCAAGAACCTGCACAGAGCCCCTGAGCCCGACTTTACTCTGGTGCAGTTCCCAGCCTGTGCCTGCCTGTGCGACCGACTCCCACCAGCCTCACTGCCCCCTTGGCAGTCAACATTCCTCTCTGGCTCAGAGCTGCCTGGTCCTGTCACTACTAATTGGCTTCTGTCTGCCCTGCAGAAGAAAGGGACCTGGAAGCTATTGCTCCCTGCGGAGCCCAGGGCCCAAGGCCCAGGGTCCAGAGTGCACAGCCTGGCCACATGAAGGAAGAACTTGCTGGAAGAGAGCCCCGAGGAAGTACGGAACTTGAGAGGAAGGACCCTCGGGCCGGAGCAAGTCCCCTGGGGCTGGAGCAGTGGCTGCCCCGTGTTAGTTTTTTTGCTTTTGTTTTTGTTTGAGGGCCACACCCAGTAATGCTCAGGGGTTACTCCTGGCTCTGCACTGAAGAATGACTCCTGGCGGTGCTTGGAGACCCAGTGAGATGCCAGGGATCATCAGACTGGGTGCATGCAAGACAAACGCCCCAACTTGCTGTACTGTCTCCCCAGCCCCCGTGGCTGCTCCTTGGAGAGGCTCTGGCCCTGTGATGGCATGGTGATCTGGCACACCTGGACGGAGCACCCCGGAATGACTTTGCGGAGCCTGTCCAGCAGGAGGGAAACTAGAGCAGGCTTTCTGGGGTCTCATTCAGGACCTCGCCCAGGAGGATACCTGGGCCAGCAGAAGTCCTGCCACTTCAGCACGGTGACAGCACCAAACCAGGGGACACTTTGGGACCTCCAGTTCAGACTTACAGAACAGCAAGCTGAAGAACATGAAGACAGACCTCTCTCTGGGGACAGTGGTACTGGCCTCTGCACGGGACGGTCCTGGTGGGACCCCGGATTCTCATTCCGCAGCTCTGGAGAAGCTGACCAGGCTGCTCGGGGCGCCGTCCTGAGCCAAAGACGATGCCAGGAAGAGGACATGTCACACATGTTGACTTGACCCAAGGACGAAGCACCCTGAGAGCAGCCGGAGCAGCCCCAGACAGTGGAGAGGCTGCGTGGACACAGCACATCTTCCCGGACGGCCTCGGCGAGCCCAAGAGGCCCCTGCCGCGAGGAGTGGTGTCTCCGGCATGGCCGTGAGAACCTTGGGACCTGTACCAGCGCAGATGTGGGCCTGGAGGCAGGCGGCCAAGGACTGCTGGACCTCGCACTCAGGAACATCCCCCGGCCACTGCGGTCTCGGGAGAGGGCGTGGGCTTTTTGCCGTGGTGCTTGCCTTGAAGAGTTTCTTTGAGCAGAAAGAGGCCTTGGCGAGGAGGTAGAGGGATGGACCTGGTGGCCTTTCAAGGCTGCCCTGCAGGGAGTGCAGGCCCACCAGGAGGGCACTGGGGGCGGGAGCCAGCCCGGCTCTCCCGGCCGCTCATGGGCTCCACACAGGCCCAGGGCCAAGGCTGTGCTAGGCCACGAGCTTTGGATGCGAGAGTTCGGCGCAGGTCAGGTAGGGGTGCCAGCCAGGGCCTCGGGCCCAGACGCTGTCTTCACCCGTGGGTACGGCTCCCCCAGAGCTGGGGAGGTTAGGGGTGGTGGCCCGTGAGTAAGGTGGAAAAATCTCTCTTGTGTTTCCTCAGGTTAGAAATCTGTGCTACATGGTGACAAGGCGCGAGAGAACGAAACACACCATCTGCAAAGTCCAGGAGCAGATTTTCCACCTGCAGATGAGACTTATTGAACAGGATCTGTGTCGAGGTAGGCGCTTCCCCGCCCGCCGCCGACGGCCACCTCTGTGCACACCTGCAGGGCTGACTCCCACCAAGGGGGCGTCTTTCGGACCTGCTGGGGATCAAGGGGGGTGACCCGGGACCATTGGCCGTCTTCCCTGCTCTCCTTCTTCCAGTCTTGGTCGGAGCTGCAGGTCGGAGTAGAGGCTGGCTTTCTGGTTCCCTGGGGACATCGAGGCAGAGCAGGCCGCCGCGTGCAGGGAAGAATGAACGCGAGCAGCTCCCTGAGACTCGGGGCTGGCGAGCCTGATGCCCGGAGGTTCTTGGGACCCAGCAACCTCAAGCAGTGTCGTTGCTCAGCAATTACTGGTTTTGGTTTTGTTTTTCATCGACTTTACAACAAAAACCCAACACTGGGGTCAGAAGAGCTGAGCCCAACGGGTCAGCCAGATCAAGAATGCCAGATCACGCAAGAAGCCCCATGCCAGCCACCTGGATGCCTTCTTCCTCTCTTGCTGTTATGATCTAGGAATCAAAGGCAAGGGCGGGGATGTGACTTACCGAGAGCACAAGGCCTGCGTCAGAGCCCTGGTACCACACAGTCAAACAGAGAAACCGACAAACAAGCCCAGGTCGAGAGACAGCGAACTCAGCAGGCTGGAGCGTGTGCTGTCCATGTAGGAGGCCCAGATTCAACCCCTGGCACCTCGTTGTTCTCTGAACACCGCCTGGAAGGGCCCCAAAACAAACTCGAGAACCAGACAGAGGCCAGGCAGCTCGGACACTGCTCTCTGGTCAGCTGTGTGCGTGTGCAAGTCCCCGCGCTGAGGCTGGACACGTTGAAGAGGTCAATGCCTCCCCACCCCCACGGTACCCTGCTGGAGGATGACGTGCAGCTCTGTTGGACAGAGATTCTAAGCCAGGGCCTGTCGCCTACTGCTTAGCCTCTGGGTCCGGCTGGACTGGCAGTGGAGCTGGCTCTGTCACCTCCCCTGCACAGACGGTGCTCAGCTGCCTTGATTGCACTTGATGCTCACCCTTCCTCTGGCCGTGATCCCACGCTGCCAGGCACAGGTGCTGGCTCAGGTGGGGCCCTGCTCTGCAGAGCTCAGCGTGCATCTCACCTCCCTGAGACACTGGCATATTGCCGCCTGACTGCTCCTCACTGTCATGATGGAATGGACAGGAATTCCGACTCAGGGAGGCCGCCATACCAGCGTTGGGAAGGGGCATCTGTCGATGGCTGCAGTGAACCCCTGGAGCAGTGAACCCCATATAAGTAAGAGGAGATGCAGGAGGAGAGGCGCAGACTCAAGGCTGTGGACTGGCAAGGCCAGCCCTACCCACTCCACATGCCAGAAAAACCTCATCAAGGACCGGACTCCCAGGGTTGAAGAGATAGTTCAGTGGGTAGGGCACATGCCTTGCATGTGGTCGACCCAGACTTGATCCCCAGCATCCCATATGGTTGCTGAGCCCACCAGGAGTGATCCCTGAGTGCAGAGCCAGAAGTAAGCCCTGAGCACACTTGGGTATGGCTCCAAAACTGAAAACAAACCAGAAGACCCAAGAAAGGACAAGGTTCTGCATGGAGTTTGGGGATAAACATGGTGGTCGCAGGCACCCTCCATGCAGAGCATCACGGAACAAGACTCCTTTAGGGCTGGAGCGATAGGACAGTGGGTAGGGCACTTGCCTTCCACACAGCTGACCCGAGTTCGATCCCCGGCATCCCCTATGGTCCCCTCAGCACTGCCTGGACTAATTCCTGAGTGCAGATCTTCTACCCAGAAGGTCTGGGTGACAAG